>NC_091263.1:26078106-26381136 GCF_042477335.2 Ovis canadensis
TGGTACTGGTTCCACCCTAATCCTATACACCAGAAGCCTGATCTTTTTGAGCCATAGACTAGGGCATTGTGCACCTAGGTTTTGAAGTGAATTTGTTTCTAGCCCCCTGGCTGGCCTGCATACCAGGCCTGGGAGAACTTGATCACTCCCCAAAGAATGGCACAGGGGATCGGGGTAAGTGGGAGTGGACCATGGCCTCCCAAACTCCCAGAGGAAAAAAAAAATGCAGTAACTCTAGGAAGCGTTAAAATGTCTAAGACTAGGGGACTTCCCTTGTGGTTCAGTGGTTAAAAGTCAGCTTCCAGTGCAGGGGGTTCAGGTTTGATCCCTGGTCAGGGAACTGCCCACATGCTGAACAGCATGACCAAAAAAAAAATCTTTAATAGATAACATTTAAAAAGAAAAAGAAAACTAAGACTGTTTTTAAAAAAGATACATAATATTTTTTTAAAATCCAAGATTAGGTCTCCCATTGAAGCAGGCAGCTCCCCTCAGCCTCCCCAGTCTCCCAGCTCTATGCTGGTTACAGCGAGGGGACAGGGGACATCTCGGAGCTGCCTGCTGTCTGGCCCTTGGGTCAGAGTAGACAAAAGAGGGCCCAAGTACCTTCCCTGCTTCCCCCAATTGTGTTCTCTCAATGTGATGTATTTGGAGACAGGACGTTGAGAGACTTAGCTAAGACCATGAATGGGGCCCTCGTGATGGGATCTGTGCCCGTGTAAGAAGAGACACCAGAGGTCTTGCTCACTCTCTCTTCCCACCTCCCCCCCATCCCACCCCCCCACCCACCCCTCCGTGTTAAGACAGAAGACAGTCATCTACAAGCCAGGAAGAGAGCTCCCACCAGAACCTGCCTCTGCTGGGCACCCTGATCTTGGATTTCCAGCCTCCAGAACTGTGAGCAAATTATTTTCTGTTGTTTAAGCCACCCAGTCTATGGTATGTTGGTTATGATGGCCCAAGCCAGGTGTCTTCCATACCGAGGCTGCCCTGGGGACAACCATAGCCAGTAGCCACAGGCTGGATCTGGGTCCACTGCCCTCAAAAGGATACTGTCGCAGCTTTTGCCGCTGGTCCATGGAGCCCGAGTGGTGGATAATCTTGCCCAGGCCCTGCACCCAGTGCTGGGCATCGGCTGGTGATGGGGCAATGAGGTCTAGAGTACTGCGCTGGTCCTTGAAGACGATGGAGAAGCAGCGGTTCTCAGGCACATCCCGAGCAAACTTCTCCAGGCCCTCTGTGCGGTGCCCCATCCGCACCTCCTGGATGTCCTCGATGGAGACTGCGGGAAGGGGGCGGGGGCACAGAGAAAGCCGTGAGGGGCAGGAGGATGGTCAGAGTGGGGACAGAAAGAGGCTGGCATGGAGGAGGAAAGGGGGACACAGCTGCCGCAGGCAGAGTGGAAATGCCCAGGGAGAGGGAGGTTGACTTTAGGGCGGGAAGGGCTCCTATGGTCCCAGGACCCCTGTTTCTGTGCTAGGAGGAAGTGGGGCCCCTGGGAGAGGATCGGGGCAGGGCAGGGCTCTCAGACAGTGACTGGGAGAGGCTGCTCTGGAGCTTGGGGCCTGTGACGGAGGGGTGGCCATGTGCTTTCCTGGTGTACTTGACTTTGGGCCCTTTCCCTCCCTCCAAGACAGCCATGAGAGCCTCCAGGCTCTTCTGACCACTCAGGAGCCTGAAGCCACCCTCAGTCAGCCCTGGCCCTGGGGTGTGGAGATGGAGGTCCAACGACAGGGAAAAGTGCTTGTGTCGGGGGGCAGCCAGGGCCTTGCCTGCATGCATCTGTGGCTCCTGATCTCAGGGAGCCCCTGGGGAGGGCTGGCGCTCCAGGATCCCGAGAGGTGGACTGGAGGGTGCCCCTGGGGATCTGAGACGACACCATTCTATCCTTGGGGACAGCAGGGGGCCCTCCTGGGGCAGCCCAGCTTTCCTAGCTTCAGGGAGCAGCAAGGCCCTGCTTGCCCCGCTTCAACCCCAAGGTGCCCTCCTGACCTGGCTGGGAGCCAGTCCCTACAGCTGGGCTCGTGCTGGGCCTCCCATCATCTGGAGCCAGGTCTGCCCCTGCCCCAATACCATCCTGAGCCATCCACATCCATCTTCCCTGGTTTGAGACCAGCTCTGGCCAACAGCCTGCCTGTCCTTCCTGGTGAGTGCCCAAGGGCCTCCCGGTCACCTGCAGGCCCCATGTGTGAGGCATATGCCATTCCGGGCAGCAGGCTCTGAGGTGTGAGACACACAGACCCTGGGCTGTCTGGGGTGCAGAGGATATCCCTGTTTAATCCCTCCCTGCAGCCTCCCCAGCCCTGCCAGGCCCCACGCTGGCTGCAGCTGCCCCAGACTGGGAGTGAAAACAGGAAGCCTGGGTGGTGGGGCCAGCTCCCCACCCACTCCAGAGAGAAAGTCCAGATGCCTTCCTGACTGATAACCCTTGTCTGCCTGCGGTAACCAAAGCGGAGGGAGGCTAGTGGGGTCGGGATCAGGGAGGCAGTGGAGACTTGGGGAGCAGGAAGCAGAGACACAGAGCACTGGGAGACTGCCCCCAACCCCGCTGCTCCTGGCCTCAGTTTCCCCGGGGTGGGGGAGCGCAGGCTCACTGCTCACTGGGAAGAGGGAAGCAGATGACAGGCATGCCCAGCCCAGAGCTGTCTCTGTGTCTCAGACACTCCTCACCTGAGTGCACCTGATGCCCAACCCCCAGGCTATCGCCCCTGTGGCCCTCCCTGTCAGGATGCAGGCCCTTCACCCACAGCCCTTCCGCGTTCGTATCCCTGCACCTCTGCTCATGCTGGGTCTCTGGCCTGGGAACTCCCTCCTGCCCTTCTGCCCACAGCTGTCCCGGTACAAGGTCGCCATCTCACCGGCCCAGGTCTAGCAAGGCCCAGCTCGCCTACTCCTCCGTCTGCCCCCCACCCACCCCCGCCAAGTGCTTGGCACACACTGGGAACCATGCACATGTCCTGGCTGGGAGATGGGCTTCCAGGAGTCCCCAGGGCTTGAAGAGTATGATGCCCCGTTCCCACGGTGCCGCCAACTGCCAGCATCTAACAGGAAACCCCGTATCAGGGCAGAGGTCTGTGAAGGAGCCTGGCTGGAGCCACAGACAGAGGCAAGGGCTGGGTCACTACTATCTTTGTGACCAACATGTCACAAAGTGTCATTTTCTGAGAGCCCTTCTGGCTCCATCCCCTCCGACCCTGCCCTCCCCTGCTCAGACCTCCCAGGCACACAGCTCCCAGGACCCAGCCAGGCTCCCTCCATCTGACCCTGCTGCGGGCCTGCAGGTCACACCTTTTCAGGATTCTATCCAGTGTCCTGGGGCCTGGCGGACCCTCCCTTTCCTCCTCCCACCTGAGCCTCTGTCTGGTCTCATTCCCCAGAGACCTGCTTAGTGGGCTCACCCAGCCTGCACCCCCTCCACAGCCAAGGGCAGGTGATTGGGTGATGAGTTTCCAGGGACTTGGACTCTGAGAGAACTCCAGCTGCAGTGATCTTTCTGTACTACCAGCCACATGTGGCTATTCACATATAAATTAGTTAAAATTCAGTGAAATTAGGGATTCAGCTCCTTAAGTACAGTAGCCATGGTTCAAGTGCTCGAGGGCCACAGGTGGCTAGTAGCTGACATATTGGACAGCACAGATACGGAACATGTCCATTATCATAGAAAGTTCTTTTGGTTAGCTTTGGTCTAAACTTTTCCCACCAAGATTGCCGGGAGAAATATCAATAACCTCAGATATGCAGATGACACCACCCTTATGGCAGAAAGTGAAGAGAAACTAAAAAGCCTCTTGATGAAAGTGAAAGTGGAGAGTGAAAAAGTTGGCTTAAAGCTCAACATTCAGAAAACGAAGATCATGGCATCTGGTCCCATCACTTCATGGGAAATAGATGGGGAAACAGTGGACGCAGTGTCAGACTTTATTTTGGGGGGCTCCAAAATCACTGCAGATGGTGACTGCAGCCATGAAATTAAAAGACGCTTACTCCTTGGAAGAAAAGTTATGACCAACCTAGATAGCATATTCAAAAGCAGAGACATTACTTTGCCAACAAAGGTCCATCTAGTCAAGGCTATGGGTTTTCCAGTAGTCATGTATGGATGTGAGAGTTGGACTGTGAAGAAAGCTGAGTGCCGAAGAATTGATTCTTTTGAACTGTGGTGTTGGAGAAGACTCTTGAGAGTCCCTTGGACTGCAAGGAGATCCAACCAGTCCATTCTGAAGGAGATCAGCCTTGGGATTTCCTTGGAAGGAATGATGCTAAAGCTGAAACTCCAGTACTTTAGCCACCTCATGCGAAGAGTTGACTCATTGGAAAAGACTCTGATGCTAGGAGGGATTGGGGGCAGGAGGAGAAGGGGACGACAGAGGATGAGATGGCTGGATGGCATCACCGACTCAATGGGCGTGAGTCTGAGTGAACTCCGGGAGTTGGTGATGGACAGGGAGGCCTGGCGTCCTGCGATTCATGGGGTCGCAAAGAGTCGGACATGACTGAGCGACTGAACTGAACTGAACTGAAAGGTGCAGAGGGAACCTCTCATTTTGCAAAATGTTTGGGGCATTCTGTGTTGGCAGAACTTGCTTTCTAAGACCTTGCAGGAGGCACTCTCCATCTCAGGCTTGAGCTCTGAATTCCTAGACCTTTTCTGAAGCTTCCAGAAAGCCCTCAGGCCCACAGCCTCGAGGGAGCTGCCCAGCCAAAGCCTCTCTATGCAAGTCCCAGCCGTGCTCCACCCCAACCTGCCTGTCCTGGCTCCAGCCCAGGGAGGAGCTGCCTCCTGTGGCCCCACCTCTCATCCTGTCCACCAATACCCAGAAGGGCCTTATCTGCCCTTGGACTTTGGGCCTTACCACACCCGAGTCCTGATCCATCCGCCCAACTTCCCTCCCTCCCACAAATGTCTGGGTGGATACCTGTGCGTGCTGGTAACATAGTTCCATTCCCTCCTTACTTGGGAGCCTGACGTTGCCCATCTGTGGCTATGGCTGTGTATCCCCACTTCGAAAAAGCAGGAGCATCTCAATCTGTGGTCCATGACTGCCCTCTCAAGCCCAGACTAGGCCTCAGTTTCCCTATCAGTGATCTAACTGACTCCCTTCCCTGAGCCTGGCCATCTCAGATTCCCCATACCTGATATCCTGGTTGCATGACTGACCGCTGCCCCGCCAGGCCAGGCCTCAGTTTCCCTACCTTTGGTCGTGGTCCACGATTGACCTCCAGCCCCGCCCCACCGCACCCCAGCCAGTGTCGGTTTCCCCATCAGAGCGCAGGAGCAGCACCCTGCCCCTCCCCGCGCAGCCCGGGGCACTCACACAGCTGGGATTCCGGGGTCCTCATGACCTTGCGGGACTCCTGCCAGATGGTCTTGCAGTCCTCTTGCAGCTTGTAGAAGCGTTCTCTCCGCCATGAGGTGGACTTCACCTTCAAGAGCTGGCCACCCTTCAGCAGTGCCTGTAGGTCCTTGTCATCCTGTAGGCCTAGGGGACAGAGCTGGTAAGATGCCACCTCCTCTAGGGTACCTGCTGCTCCAGGCCCCATGCTGGCTCCTTTTTCAGCAGCCTCATCCTCAGCTCTCTATTCACTTCTCCCTCCATCACCTTTGCCCCAACCTGATTCAGGAGCCCCGCCTTCAGGCATCTCCGACTCCAGCTGAGGCTGTGCAAACCTTAGGACACCCACCTGTTCAAGGCCATACTTTGTATGTAATGACCTGCAACCCACAGCTGAGTGGACAAAGAACACATGGTTCCTGGGTGACCAGACCCTTTGAAAATGGCCTGGCTCCAAAAGACTTAGGCTCCTCGCTATCACACCTAGGGGTCAGAGTGACCTGAAGGAAGCTAGGACCAAAAGATCAGGCAGAGCAGGAAAGAAGAGGAGTAAACACAGGTGGAAATGGATCCCAGAGTACCATGAGTATCATGAGCCCAACAGCCTCCCAAGTCTACTGGCTTTGGAATCGTGTATTGGGTCCAGGCTAGGCCTGCTGAGATGCCTCATCCCTCCCTGTCTACCCCATCTCTGAGTGGCCTGGGTCTGGGACCTCTCAGGGTAGAGCAGCCCAAAGGCATAGTGCAGGCCTTTCCGAGGCTGAGGCAGCACCTGGCCTGAGGCCCTGCAGTAGAGGAACCCTAACTGCCTGGCCCCCTCCCACCCGGCTCCTTTCAGAGATGCAGGCTGGCCTGGGGCGTGGGCTCCCACAGAGACAGTGTCCTTCATCCCACCAGACCCAAGCGGGAGACACCAAAGGGGCGCCAGGCCTAGTTTCATAGCATCCCTCATCCCAAGCAGGCCCTGTGCCAACTGTGGTCAAAGAGGGACCCCGCACCACCATAATGACCCATCAGTGTAACTAGCGGTGAAAGGAGCATCTAAATGCACGTCTCAAGCCAAGCCCCATGGAGCCCAGCAGCCGGCACTACTCAGAGCCAAGAGACCACCTCCCTTCCCTGCTGTCCCCCAAATGAAAATTCTGTGGCTTTTCAGCAATCTTTATCCCACTCTAGCAGAGTGGAGGCTTCCGAAGCCGTGCGTGTCCAGTGTGAGGGGCCTCTGCCTAGGCCTACAGGCTTTTCTTATCTCAACCCAGATGCCCAACCCCAGATAGGTTCCCCCACTTTATCCATGACCCCACTCCCTACCCCCCAGCCAGCCTGCTCCAGATGCACACAGGACCTACAGAATCTTCTGGACCACTTCCCCAGGCCTCAGCCTCTATCCCTCCCTAGTCACCTCCTCCAGTGGGAACATAGCCCCATGCTAACACTTCCCCCTCCACGATTTTAGGCAACTTCCTTCCCTCTCTGAACGTCTATTCCGCCATCAGCACTGGGTAATGTCTGATGTGACCTTCCCTCACCTTTGTTCCAAGTCTCTCCACCCCCCTGCCTTAGGGGCAGCAGTTCCCCTTCAGCCCCAGGGGAGGCCCAGTGGAGGAGAAGGCTCCTACGGAATGTCCTCAACTGGTGGCTATGTGTGGGGGGCTCAAGAAAGAGGACGGAGAGAAGGTTGTTCCCACTACCTTCCAGAGGAGAGCACCGCCTCAGCTCAGCTAGGGGATCCCACTGTCCCTCCCGAGGCTGAGGTCAGCTGAGAGGGACATCCCCTTGCCCTCCGCTTGCACTCCCCTCCCCCACCCCCACCCAACTGGGGCATCTGGGGGTGCACACGCATGGCACAGATGGGAGTGGGGACACAGGGTCGGAAGCCTGTGGGAGCTCCACCCTCCAGTTCTGGAAAACACCGTGAGCAGACGACATTCATCCTGTCCTGGAGCCAGACTGCGGCCCTGTCGGCGGTCACGCAGAGATAAGTCCCTTGGCTGCCTACATGGCTTCTGGAACACAGACCTTGGTCCCAAAGGGGGTCTTGATAATAGTGGCCCTCCAGGCTGCTGGGAAACCTAAGCAGATACCTCCTTCTCTGAGCTTCATTTGAGGCCCTTTTGTTTCTGAGGCTTTTGGTCTGCCCCCAGCCCTTGCTCCCGTAGCACCCAGCAGGTCCATAGGCACCCCTTCATCCAGCCCCACTCACTCCACTATATAGCATCTTCTCCTGTGGGAAGGTGGCAAAGAGGGGCCTCTGAGCTCAGGGACTCCTGGGTTGACCTTGCAGCCTCATCAGTCTGCCCAGGCTAGTCACAATGAGGTGGCTATACGGGGAATGCAGAGAGGCTGCAGTGCTAATAGGAGGGGTGTACGATGCCAAGAGCTCTGCCCATGTACATAGGGTGATGCCTGATGAAGACAAACTGAGTCTGGGATGCAAAGCAGTGCACAGCTACACAGATATAGCCACACACACAATCACACAGTCCACCATACTCATCATATACTGCCATACACAACCAGGAAGAGACAATGGGCCACACACAGTGACACACATTTACATGGAGTCACACACAGCCAAACAAGGTACCGTGCCAGAACATCGTCATTGTCATAATAACAGTAGCCACCATAATAATAGTTCACATTTAAGTAAGATCCTGTTCTTAGCACATGTGTTTAATCACCCCAACAACCCTATGAGGAAGGCAATACTGTTTCCATTTTACAGATGATGAAACTGAGGGTGAAGGAAGTTACACAGTGGAGTTGGGACTCAGAAGCCTGCCCACAGCATCAGTGCTAGGTAACGTTACCTTATGCAGCCACCACCTGGACATGCTGCCACAAAGAGCAACAGCAGAAAATCTATAGAACACACACAGCATAACACAGATGACAGAATCACCCAGTTGCCTGGGTCACCCACTGTCACATCTGTCACCCACAATCAAACATGGTGTGCAGCATCACAGTGGATCACACACTGTCACACTGGTGCCATTTGATTACACAGCACTGCATAGCCTCATTGCTGCACAGTGGCCCCAAGTACCATACAAGGGACAGAATTACCACTAGGCGTGTAAGCAAGATGGTTTGAGAGTGGCAAGGGGCAGGGTAACCAATCCCCCCAGTACATGGCAACCCTGCAAAAACAGCCCCTGCGAGTCATACACTCACAGAAGTACTAAACAGGTCCAGGCCCCAAGACACACAGTCTGCGTCCTGCCCCAGCTGCCTTCCCAGCCTCCCCTGATCTCGGGGCCCCTGAATCCCTTACCCAGCCTCTGCCCATTGAGCGCTGCCACCTTGAGGCTCTGTTCCTGCAAGTAGAGCTCTCTGGAGCGGCTCAGTCTCCGGCTCGGCCTCCGGACCCCAAAGCACTGCATGACGTTCCGAAGTGCCCCTGCCGCCCAGCAAACCTGGCCCGGGACAGTGTGGCGTCCAGAAGGCGGCCGCGGACCTGGGGGCGGAACCACCACCTCGGAGGGGAGCAGGGCGGAGACCTGGAGTAGGTGGGCGGGGCTATAACCAATGGAGGCGGGGCCTGGGTGGGTGGGTGGGGCCTTGAGTCTAGAGGCGGGGCGATACAGAAATCAGCGCTGAAAGGGCGGAGCCATATCCTAGGAGGCGGGGCCAGTTCCAGAAGTGTAGAACCGATGCCGAAGAGATGAGGGGAGAGTGGAATCAAGGCGGGGAGAGGAGGGGCCAGAGCTCAGAAGGCGGGACGCTCCGAAGGAGGAGCCGGGGCCAGGAGGCGGAGTGGAACAAATCCATAACCCAGGAAGCAGATCAGTGGCGAAAGTCGAGTCCAGAAAGCGGATTGGGGCGGAGCCAGAGCCAAAGAGGCGGGAAGAGGGAGGAGCCAGGTCTGGGAGGCGACGTGGGGCAGAGTCAGACTCAGGAAGACGGCGGGGGGCGGAGCCAGAGTCCAGGGGACGAACCGGGGGAGGGTACAGCGATGGAAAGCAAGGCCGTTTGGGGGCAGGGAGGGCGGTACCTCGATTTTGGAGGCAGTGTGGGGGCGGAGTCCGACCAAGGGGCGGAGACTGAGCCGGGAATCCTAAACACTCAGCTGGAGACTTGGCGGAGGACCAGAGGGCTGGGAGAGATTGAGCCGAGGAGGGAAGCCCGGCCCGGCGGCGGCCTGGGCTGCAGGGTCTAGCGGACAGCCGGGTGGGGCCAGGCCAGGCAGAGTTGAGGATGGAGCTCCGCCGGACACCGGAGCCCGCCAAATATTTTACCTCAGTTACTCAACGAATCCATTGTGACTGAGTGGGCCGTTGCTTCACATATGAATCCCAGGTAGGCCTGTTTCCTTCTGAGGGAGTTTCTCTACCTGAGTGGAATAATCTCCAAGATGCCAAATGCGAATGGAATTCTTGAAAAAATGCCGATCTTAAAAATGAATCTATTGGCACAGGCTTGCTTTGATAAATAGGTGAGGTCTCCAACTCTATACGAAACTGTGCTGCCAGTGTGCTCGGGAACAGGGGGATCTTTCATGTAAGTTACCACCCCACTTTCATTCACCCAGCAATTATTTATTGAGCCCCTACTGTGTGCCAAGGTCAGGACATCACCCAGAGGCCTGACTCATTCCTCTCTTTCACTGTCTGCCTCTGAATAGTTCCTTCATTTGCCTCACTGCAGCTCCAGTCGCTAGCACTGACAGTGAGTCATTCGCAAAGCCAGTTATTAGCACACACAAGCATGGCAATAATAACGACAAACTGAAGTGCAGAGTCACTTGCCTAAGGTCTCACCTTGGAGAGTAATAAAGCATGGGAACGTGTGTTAGTGAAGGTGAGCTGGAATATGGGCACAGACAAGTTGTTCTTCATTTGCAGTGAAGGGAGCTGAGGGTAAGGGGAAGCCTCTGTTTTAGAGAAACCACACAATGGTTTTTAACCAGAAGGCCAAAGACTCCTCGAGGACCTATGGATAGAACCACATCTCAATATAATTTGCTTCCTTTGAATTCTTATGTATTTTACTTTATACATTTAAAAACTTGATCCTGAAAAGGGGTCCACAGGCTTCATCTGACTGCTAAAGTGGTCCATGGCACAAAGAAGTTAAGATCAGTGTGGATCGGTGTGTGTCTGTGTTGTGTGGGCCTGGAATCCCAGGGACAGACATGTTGGAAACAAGGTGGGTAGGGGGTTGCAGAGGGGACAAAGGCAGTTAAGGGAGGTAATTTGGGGTGATGAGCTAGAAGCAGCCGGGCCTCCAGGGGAACAGCTTTGGATTGCAGGGTTCGTGCCAGCTCCGCAGGAAGGGCTGGGCAGTCAGGCACTTGAGAGGCAGGTCTCAGACAGGATGGGCTAGGGCTGCCAAGCCCATGCCACAAGACTGGGAGGTGCTGACTGAGACTCTGCGTGCTCCCTCTCCAGGCAAGATACTAGGGCTGCCTAGAAACAGAGACTCCTGGAGAAGGGAACGGCAACCCACTCCAGTATTCTTGCCTGGAGAATTCCGTGGACAGAGGAGTCTGGTGGGCTACAGTCCATGGGGTCACAAAGAATTGGACATGACTGAGTGACTAAGCACACACACACACACACACACACACACACAGAGCGAGAGACTGGACAAAGGCACAGAGGCCACAGAGGCCCAAGGCTGGAGCCCATCCCATGATCTGAGGCTGCAGCTGTGTCAGAGGCCACCAGAGGGCTTATAGGACGTCTGAGCGTGAAACAGGCACGGAGAAGGTGGCAGTCTGCAGGACAGACAGCACTAGCTAAGGGACGATGAGAGAGAAAGAGAGGTCTCTACTGTGATCCTCTGAGCTGCTCAGCCTCCCTGCCAGTCTGGAGGATCACTAGGGATACCTCTGTCCTGAGGGGAGAAGAGGGGGCACTGGAAAAGGCAGGGATCCCATGACCCAGCTGGAAGAGTTTGCCTTGAGAGCCCAGACAACTGGTATGAGGGTAACAGCTCTGGGCACTGAGCAAGGCCTCTCTGGGCCATGGGGCCCAGGTCTGAGCCAACCAGGAAACGTGAGACAGACTGGGCACTGGCTGAAAGAAACATCTGAGTCTTCCCTGAGTTCCAGGGAGTCTCTAGTGGACAGCTGGAGGGCTCTGCCTTTCCCCTTCCCATCTATTACCTCCACTGCTAGCACAGAAATCATGGTCTAGATGGATAGTTTAGACTATCCATGATTTAGACCATACAGCATGGTTTAGATGGATAGGTAGTGGGCACACGTCTCGGACTCCAGGGGTACTAGCAAACAGAGGGAGATGGACTTAAGCAGTGATCAGAGTGAGAGAGGCAGGTTTGCTGAGCTGGCAGATGACCTAGGGGGCTACAGTGCAAAGCCCTTTAAGAGTGGGTAAGCCCCCAGGCTGGCGCAAAGAGATGCCAGGTGCAGGTTGGGGAACCCCTGCAGCTAGGAGACCGCCCCCCCCCCCCCTCAGTCCCTGCAGTCCGGAGCCCACGGCTACTCTCTCTCCTGGAGAGGCTGCGATAGGACAAGGAGCTGGTCCAAACTGTTTCCCGGTCTTTCGGAAGAGACAGAGCTCGGGTGGACAAAGCTGAGAGCCACAGGCAGTTAGAGTGGAGACAGGAGCCTGTCTGGCCAGGAGGGTGCGCAAATGGGGGCGATCGGGCTGCTCCTCCCAGCCCGGGCGTCGCTGACCATGATTTCTGCACTGGGCAGTTACTGCGGCACGGCCCACCTCACCTCGCACACCTCCTCGCCCCACTCTTTCCAGCCCGCAACACTCACGCGCCCGGACGCGGTCCAGGCACGCCTGTGCTCTGGAGGAGCCTCTCCCGGCGGCCCGGACCGGGCGGAGAGAACTTGGTTATTCGTGGATGCTGGTTCCTTCCCTCCTCGGCCCCTGCGAGCGCACCAGACCCTGGAGCCTAGCCTTCTGTGACCAGGATAAAGGAGGGCGGTCGACCCCAAGGCGGCGGGGCCGGGGGTCGTCTTTAGGGAAGTCTTCAGACTCGCACACCCG
Source organism: Ovis canadensis (assembly GCF_042477335.2). Taxonomy (NCBI): domain Eukaryota; kingdom Metazoa; phylum Chordata; class Mammalia; order Artiodactyla; family Bovidae; genus Ovis; species Ovis canadensis. The sequence goes on from NC_091263.1 coordinate 26,090,417, forward strand.
TTTTCTCCCTACCCTCCGGGTCTGCGGGACAAGCCTGGAAACGCCCAGGGTCGCGCCCGGCAGTCGGGTCGAGATTTCCTCAATGCGACAAAAGGGCCGAGGGGCGGGCCCGGGGCGGGGCGGAGGGCGGCCGGAGGAGCAGGGGGTCCCCCGCCCTGGGCCGGGGACGGCTTTACGCGGGGTGGGCCCAGGAGGGGACCCCCCCCCCCACTTCCCCGCGAGAGGGCCGAGCACTCACCGTGCAGGGTCAGGAAGTCCCGGCCCGAGTCCATGCCCGACGGACGGCGTGGCGGGAGGGGTGCGCCACGGGACACTCGTCCGCGGCGACAGCGCGGCGGCCTCGGGTCCGAGCGGAGTGTGGTGGAGGGACCCGAATGGACTGCGGGGGGCAGGAGGCCGGAGGTGGGCCCGGGACTCCGCTCCGCCCCCCGCCCGCCCGCGCCCCCGCCCCCTGGGCCCTCCAACCCGCGCCTCTCCCCGCCCCTCCTGGGGTTTGGCTGGGAGGGCAGAGGTGGGGGCCTGGAAGCCCGGCCATCCCTGGCCCAGGCCTGTGGGCGCGTCCCGGACAGAAATAGCCAGATCCCTCTGGCTTCCTCCGCCGCCGCCACCCACAGGCCGCGGGCCCTGTCATTAGCGCCGGCGACCGGGCCCCACGCCCTGCCTGTGGGCGCTTCGCCGGGTTACAGTGATGCGCGAAAGAATCTGCGTTGGGACCAGGACCGGTAACGTTCGACGCCCAGCCTGGCTGGTGCAGAAGGCAGCCTTGGAGTCCAGCCGCGGCTCTCCGGATGTCTACTTTCTCTTCTGCAGAATGGGTGCATGGGCTCGAGTTAGAAGGTCCTCGGAGAGGCATGCCTGGATCTAGTCTGAAGAAGGGTCCCCTTCCCTCTCTCTGGGAAGTTTCTAACCCTGGAAGTGCCTTTGGCGGAGCCTGGGGCAGAAGCCATAAAACTTAGAGTTGGTAGTTGCAGAGAACTTTCCCTTGAGCCCCTCACACCCCAAGCGCCTGGCGATCTGTACAACAAAGTGGGGGACAGAATCTAGGACATCTCCAAGGTTCCTTTTTTGGGTGGCATCCCAAGGGACTGTCTGGACAAGGGATGCCCTTGCCCCTACTCCCACGATCAACTCTTGCAGTCCTGGCACACTTTTTATAAGTACCCAGAGACCCCACCCCCACCCCCAAGTCCCAGAATCCTACTGCCCACCAACTTTTGGGAAAGGGCCTTGAGAGAGCCCCCAGAAGACCTTCCAGGATGGGGGTGGTGATGGTGCTGAGCCCACCAGTGAATCCCCCAGGCTTCCTGGGCTGATGAAGCCAACGGTGAGAGTCTGGCAGAACCAGTTGGACCCCAGCCCCTCCCCCTCCCAGCAGAGGCAGGTCTGGGTGGCCTTGAATACCTCAGGAAGGGATGTAAGCCAGCCAGAGGCCAAGACTTCCCATCCTGATGATTGAGGCTGGGTCAGGACTTTGGAGAGCCCCCTCTCTGTCTGCACACCTCTTCTGCACAGAGAAGGCTAGCCCTTAATCCCGCGCTCTCCCCAAATGGGCTGCCCTCAGGCCTGTCCAAGCCCTCCTTGCTTTCCCTTCTGCTCAACAACAAGCAAGTCCACACAAGGCCTCCCTTTGGAACTCCAGCCTGGGGTCAGGGAGGCTGAGGGGTCCTTCTCTGTCCTCACTCTCTCCCCCAGGCCAGGATGGCTGCCTCCGGACCTGCCCTCTGGGGGTCTCTGCTGGCCTTGGGGCGAATCCTGGGACCTCTGACATCCCCAGAGGACTTTAAGCCTCTCTGCTCAGTAGGTTAGGCCTCCCCCAAGCCCTGCTTTTCCCAGGTAGCCACACCACAAAACTTAACACCAGCAGTTGGCTCGGCTTCATCTTAAGCATCATTCCTGTTTATTCATGTCACTTCCCAGCTCTGAGCCCCAAGCCTGAAACCAGGGCATGACCTGTCACCTCTCCCTCTGATGCCCTGGTGGGGGCTGCAGCCTGGCTTTTCCTTTGCACATAGCAAACCTGTCACACGCAGGCCCTCTTCTGGCCTCTGGCTCAGGCCAGAGAAGCTGAGGCCTCCTCTGGAGCCTGGAGTTGCTGGGCCGGATGGGCATGGCTGACTCAGAGTTGGCACATGCAGCCAGGTTCAGTCAGAAAAGAGGGCTGGGCCACGCCCTGCTCAGAGAAGCCAGGCTGCTGCTCTGACCTGTGGGTCAGCAGCTCCCCAAGACTCTCTTCTCTCCTCTGCTGTCTGCCCATCCCTTCTACCGGTGGGAGGCCCTCTACTTGATTACTCCTACTGTGTGTAAGCGTGTTCAGTGTGTGTGTGTGTGGAGGGGCTGGGGGAGCCAAGCAAGAGGCTTTGCATTGAATTGCAGTTGCTGGAATCTGTTCCCTCTGCCCTAAATAACCAGGGACCTCTGTGTGCCCAGCCCTGGCCAGGTGCCCAAATTGCCCCCCTAAAATCCAGCTCTCAGTTAGTTACCTCTGCAGGATGCCCCTGAGATCCAGGGGCCATGCCTGCTCAGAGACGAGTTGTCTAATGGTGGACTTTCAGGCATCTCACACCCCCAGCTGACCTTCCTGTGTGAGTGAGGGTGGGTGTAGGGGGAGGTTTCTGGGACGACTTGGAGACAGGCCAGACCTACCAGTCCAAGCTGGTGCCCACCTTAAGTCACTTTCCTTGGCCCCTCCCACCACTACCCTGGGGAGGCAAGAGATTAACCCAAGAATGCCAACTTTCCAGACATGCTTCAGAGCCAGCCCTGCCCAATCCCTCCCCCAGAAACACAAACTTGGGTAGGTGAGGTGTGGCGGCAGCAGAGAGAGGCGGGGAGAGAGGAGTGAGACAGGCCAGAGAAGTAATGGGAGCCAAGTCCCGACGGGCCTGCTAAGGGCTGCCATTTTTACTCTGGGGAAAATGGGGAGCACTTGGACATTTTCAAGTAAAAAAGGGACGTGTTGTGATTCATATTTTTTTATTTGTATTTTAAAAATTTAAAAATGTTTTATTGGAGTATAGTTGATTTACAATGTTGTATTAGTTTCAGGTATTCAGCACAAGTGAATCAATATTATATATACTCTTTGAGTCTTTTCCCATATAAGTCATTACAGAATGCTGAATAGAGTTCCTTGTGTTATACAGTGGGTCCTTATTAAGTTATCTGTTTTATATCTATGCTATTTATATATATATGTAGTGTGTATATTAGTCCCAATGTTTCAATTTACCCTGCCCCCACCCCACCTTTCCCCACTGGTAAGCATGTTTGATTTTTCACACCTGTGATTCTATTTCTGTTTTGTAAATCTGTTCATTTGTACTATTTTTTTAAAATTTTTGCCAATATATTTGAGCACTTCTTGGATTTACAGAATATATTAGATAACTAGAGGTCTTAGAATTTGATATATTAATTATATAAAATTTCAAATGAACTGTTTAACTCTCTGCCTAAGTAGACTGTATGCATAGGGGAACGTTAATCCACAGGAGCATTTGTACTATTTTTTAAGATTACTTTTTAAAATTTTTTCTTTCTCTCCACCCCACAGCTTGTAGGATCCTAGTTCCCTGACTGGGGATTGAATCCTAGTCAGCAGCAGAAGGGTGGACTCCTAATCACTGGAACTCTAGGGAGGTCCCTGATTCATATTTGAAAAGAATCACTCTGGCTGCTGGTCGGGGAGTATCGTGGAGGAACAGGGCTGAAGCAAGGAGGCCAGGGAAGGGGCTCTTGCAATAATTCAGGTGAGAGTGAATGGTGGGTCAGCCACCAGTGGTGGGGGTGGAGGTCATAAGAAACGGGAGGAGTCTGGATACTTTCTGATGGGAGAGCCAGCAGGACTGAACAGTAGGGGCTGTGAAAAGAAGAGGAGTCAGGGAGGACTCTAGGTTTTTGGTCTGGACCGTTGCAAGCAGGTGGTTCCCGGAAGCTGAAATGGGGATGGCTGAGGAAGAGCGGGTGCTCTGTTGTGGACGCATTACATTTGAGGTAACTGCAGACAGCCACGGTGAGATGTCAGGTACAAGATGGATGTACAAGTCTGGAGTTTTAGAGGGGAAGGTGGGCTGGAGCTAAACTCTGGGCTATGGTTCAAAGCATGTTGAAAATGCGCATAAGCCTTCACATAGTTCTCAACTCTGGCTAATCTTTCTGAGAGGCAATTTGACAATATCTCAAATATTAAAAAATATATATGCTTTGGCCAAGCAATTTTATTTTTATAATTTTTTAAGGTTTGTATTTTCTAGTAAAAAAAAATACATTTATTTATTTGGCTGCTCTGGGCCTTAATTGTAGCATGCAGACTCTTAGTTGCAGCCTGTAGGATCTAGTTCCCTGACCAGGGATCGAATCTGGACCCCCTGCCTTGGAGCATGGAGCCTTAGCCATTGGGTCACCAGGGAAGTTCTTGGCCAAGAAATTTTAATTCTGTATCATCTGTATATTATGTATGTAAACATTATATAAGGTAGAGTTCACTAGCAGGGACCCGGTTAACTCCTGCTTAACCAGGACTTATGCTCTCAAGTACACAGTCTAGAATAACTTGATATTTCCATGACACTGTGTTCCCCACCTTTTAAACATAAAACAAAACAAAACAATCCATCATCTTTGAGTTGCAGTGAAAAAAAGCAAATTGCAGGACAATATATATAATGTCTAATATCATTGGTGCTTTTTAAAAATTAAAAAAAATCTTTATAAGTACTTCATTTGTATAGGCAGAAGCAATACTAGAATGATATAGAAATAACCCAAGTAAAGAGATTGAGAGGAAGATACTTTTTATTTTTTATGTATTATTTGAATTTTTACCATACTGATATATAATTTTTGAAATTGAAAAGTAAAAAAGAATTTTTATTGACATAGAGTTGGTTTACAATGTTAATTTCTGCTGTTTAGCAAATTGACTCAGTTATACACATGTACACATTTTTTTGTATTCTTTTCCATTATGGTTTTATAGAATATTGACTATAATTCCCTATGCAATACAGTAGGACCTTGTTATTTATCCATTCTACATATAATAGTTTGCATCTGCTTACCCTAAACTTCCAGTCCCTCACTCTCTGACCCCCTCCCCTGCCACCCCTTGGCAACCACAGGTCTTTTCTCTACATCTATGAGTCTGTTTCTTTTTTGTAGATAAGTTCATTTGTGTAATATTTTAGACTCCACATACAAGTGATAATCAAATGGTATTTGTCTTTCTCTTTCTGACTTTAAAGGTAAAAAATATGTAAAAGGTCAAAGATGTGTGGGAACCCAGAGATAAACAAACACAAATTCTGGTCGGCAGAACAGGTTGTAAAGTGAAGAAGGGAAGTTCCCGTTGTGCTGGCCAAGTTCTCATAGATGAGGGGGCTGGTGCCCTTTACTACTGGTGCAGGGTTGGGACCATTCAGTTAGTCACAGAGCAAACAGAAAGTGGTTGCTGGGCACAGCAACAGGAATGAATCCGGCTTATCAGGCAGGGAGATTCAAGTAGAAGGGCGAGAAGAGGGTGGAGATGGGAAAGCACAGAAGAAAGTGGGGAGTGAGGGAACAGATTTATTGAGAGGGACCAGGCAGCCAAATACTGCTGAAAAGTCAAGGACGATGAGCACAGAGGAGTAACTGGAGCTTTCCTGGAGATCTTGGCCTGGAAAGAGCTGAAGGGGGCTGAAGCCAGAGGGTGGGAAGGTCAGAGAAAAAGGCTGGGCCAGGCTCTCTGTGACCTTCTCGGAGGCTGTTTGGAGGCAGGATGGAGAGGTCAAAGGTAATGGCGAGAATCCATTATCCTGTCATTCCCAGGGCAGGGAAGGGGGCTGGGGAGACCACCCGGTTTGGGCAGGCCCACTTCTAACACTAGAACAACAGAGTCCCCACCACCACCCAGATGGTTCTACGAGCTCCTTACTGCACAGTGGGGACAGGAGGAGGCTCACATGTTTGTGAACAATTGGACAAACCAGCCCATTTGCCTGTGCCCTCTCCACTTCCACCCCTCCCAGCACTACCACTTACTGTAGCTACCAGTCAGCCAGGAGAGGAAGGCCTTAAAGAAAGAGCCTGCACAGGCCCTGCTGGTGGGCTCACAGTGTTTGCACAGGCATGGGGCACATCATGTTGACTTCATGGCCTCCTCACTCGGGCGAGGGTGCAGCTCCAGGAGAGTGAGAGCCGGATGCTCTCAAGAACACAGTCTAGAACAGGGGCCCTGGCTTCCCAGCTCTGAGGATGGAAGCGATACCAGAAATTAGAGGTGAAAGAGGCAGGCCCAACCACGAGAACAGGAAGTAGCCCAGATACGTGGGCAAGCATCCTGGGCCTCATCTCAGGAAGTGGGTTTCAGGCTGTAGGACACACAGTAGTAAGAAGAGGACGTTTGTACCACCTGTGAGCAGCAGTTGTGCCATGGCGAGGATGAGTCACTGTGATGTCAAAGCTGCTGCCCTGACAAGTGCAGGCTCTCCCCACCTCGGTGGATGATCTCATAACCCACCTGATCGCACACACAGGATGGGTGGGAGTCGTCCTTGGCCCCTCTTCTCTGTCACTCCCATTACACCTATCCTTGAGTCTTAAGTCCATCTTTTAGCTCCATCTCCAATCTGTTCCTCTCACCTGAATCCCAGCATCCTTCCCCTCTTTCCTGACCCCAGTGGGAGATTCCTGATCAAGCTCCCTGTTGCCTCCTATTTCCACCAGTCTTTTGTTTCCTAGCAACCAGAGTGATCTCAGTACAACATACAGCTGATCACCACACACCCAGCTTCAGACCCTTGATGGCCTCCTGTCCTCAGAAGAAAGGTTAAATTCCCTAACATTGCCTGCAAATCCACTTATGATCCTTTGCCTAGGAGTTTTCCTCCACTCTCTGAGTTCCACCCCTGAACTTCTTTCATTTCCACCCATACATGTGGCCCTCTCCTGGCTTTAGCTCAACGGGGTCCTTCTACATGGTGTGCCTTTTTTCCTTCTCTCCTGGCTTACTCCTACTTGTTTACTTTTTCACTGAAAAAAATTGAAATATAACTTACATACAGTAAAATTTACCCTTTTTGGTGAATAGTTCCATCCCCCCAAGAAATTCCCTCATTCTCCTTGGAGCCAACGTTAGCTCCCATCACCAACTCTTGGTAACCACTGATGTGTTTTCTGGCTTGCATTTTCTATAAGTGGGTATCCTATAAATGGACTCATTCAGTATATATGTGTAGCCTTTTTGAGAATGGTTTCTTTTACTCAGCATAATGAATTTGACATTCTTCTGTGCTGTCACGTGTATCTCTAGTCTGTTTCATATTTGTTGTTGAGAGTATTCCATTGCATAGATGTACAACAATTTTTTTTTTCACCAGTAGAAAGAACATTTGGTTTTTTCCCACTTTGGGGAGATCATGAATATTGCTGCTATAAACATCTTTGTACAGGGTTTTGTAGGCACAAACTTTCTCATTTCACTTGGAAAAACACCTAGTTGTGTGGGACTGTTGTGTTACTTTATAAGAAACTGCCAAACTGTTTTTCAAAGTTGCTATACTAGTTTATAGGCTTCCTGGTGGCTCAGCTGGTAAAGAATCCACCTGCAATGCAGGAGACCGCAGTTTGATTTCTGGGTCAGGGAGAGCCCCCTGGAGAAGGGATAGGCTACCCACGCCAGTATTCTTGGGCTTCCGTGGTGGCTCAGATGGTAAAGAATCAGGCTGCAATACGGGAAACCTGGGTTCAGTCCCTAGGTGGGGAAGATCTCTTGAAGGAGAGCAGGGCAACCCATTCCAGTATTCTTGCCTGGAGAATCCCCATGAACAGAGGGCCCTGGTGGGCTACATTTGAGCAACCATGCATAGCACAGCATACTAGTTTTTATTCCTGTCACAATATATGGCATTGAGTTGCCTCACCAGCACTCAGTTGGTTTGTTCACCTGTTTGTTCATTCAATTTCTTGACATTCTACTAAGCACGTAGAGGTACTACATTGGAGGCTTTTTTTTTTTTTTAGTTCTTTATTGAATTTATTACAGTATTGTTTCTGTTTTGATTTTTTTTGCCACCAGGCATGGGGGATCTTAGCTTCCAGACCAGGGGTCCAGTCTGCATACCCAGCACTGGAAGGTGAAGTCTTAACCGCTGGACTTCCAGGGAAGTCCCTGCATTGTAGTTTTAATTTACACTTTCTTGATCACTAATGATGGTGAATCTACTCATTCTTCTAAATCTCTGCTTGTTGTTCACTTCTACCCAAAACCCACTATTATACTTGCTTTCTCTGTAGACTGATTACTTTCCTGTCCTTTGTGGTTCCATGACAACAAACATTTTCTCCACCTTGACCATAACCCACTAAACTGCAACTGTTTACCTGTTCCCACCTACTCAACACCCTAGAGAAACACACACACACTTCCCCATACCTCACAAACCTACACACCCACTTCCCCACACTTCACACACTCATTCAGGCCACCAACTTCCCCACCCTGCCTCAAACCCCTGAGCTCTGCGAGTGTGGAAGCAGCATCTTCCTTTGGTACCTCCAGCTCCCAGCACAGACCTGAAACAGACTCCTTACACAATAAATATTAAATGAATGAATGAATAAATGCTGAACAAATTTGAGAAGGGGCAGATGAAAAAGGGAGACGCTTTGCAACCAGAAGGACCTGGCTGTGCCAATTAACCCTTTCTCTGTTGGTCCTCAACCTAAGCTCATCTTCAGTTCAGTGGCTCAGTCGTGTCCAACTCTTTGTGACCCCATGAATCGCAGCATGCCAGGCCTCCCTGTCCATCACCAACTTCTGGAGTTCACTCAAACTCATGTCCATCGAGTCGGTGATGCCATCCAGCCATCTCATACTCTGCCATCCCCTTCTCCTCCTGCCCCCAATCCCTCCCAGCATCAGGGTCTTTTCCAATGAGCCAACTCTTCCCATGAGGTGGCCAAAGTATTGGAGTTTCAGCTTTAGCATCAGTCCTTCCAAAGAACACCCAGGACTGATCTCCTTTAGAATGGACTGGTTGGATCTCCTTACAGTCCATGGGACTCTCAAGAGTCTTCTCCAACACCACAGTTCAAAAGCATCAATTCTTTGGTGCTCAGCTTTCTTCACAGTCCAACTCTCACATCCATACATGATTACTGGAAAAACCATAGCCTTGACTAGACAGACCTTTGTTGGCAAAGTCATATCTCTGCTTTTTAATATGCTATCTAGGTTGGTCATGACTTTCCTTCCAAGGAATAAGTGTCTTTTCATTTCATGACTGCAGTCACCATCTTCAGTGATTCTGGAGCCCAGAAAAATAAAGTCTGACACTGTTTCCACTGTTTCCCCATCTATTTCCCATGAAGTGATGGGACCAGATCCCATGATCTTCGTTTTCTGAATGTTGAGCTTTAAGCCAACTTTTTCACTCTCCTCTTTCACTTTCATCAAGAGGCTTTTTAGTTCCTCTTAACTTTCTTCCATAAGGGTTGTGTCATCAGCATATCTGAAGTTATTGATATTTCTCCCGGCAATCTTGATTTCAGCTTGTGTTTCTTCCAGCCCAGTGTTTCTCATGATGTACTTTGCAACACAAGAGAAGACTACACATGGACATCACCAGATGGTCAACACCGAAATCAGATTGATTATATTCTTTGCAGCCAAAGATGGAGAAGCTCTATACAGTCAGCAAAAACAAGACCAGGAGTGGACTGTGGCTCTGATCATGAGCTCCTTATTGCCAAATTCAGACTTAAATTGAAGAAAGTAGAGAAAACCACTAGACCATTCAGGTATGACCTAAATCAAATCCCTTATGATTATACAGTGGAAATGAGAAATAGATTTAAGGGACTAGATCTGATAGGTGCCTGATAAACTATGGAATGAGGTTCATGACATTGTACAGGAGACAGGGGTCAAGACCATCCCCATGGAAAAGAAATGCAAAAAAGCAAAATGGCTGTCTGAGGAGCCCTTACAAATAGCTGTGAAAAGAAGAGAAGCGAAAAGCAAAGGAGAAAAGGAAAGATGCAAGTATCTAAATGCAGAGTTCCGAAGAACAGCAAGAAGAGATAAGAAAGCCTTCTTCAGCGATCAATGCAAAGAAATAGAGGAAAACTGCAGAATGGGAAAGACTAGAGATCTCTTCAAGAAAATTAAAGATACCAAGGGAACATTTCATGCAAAGATGGGCTTGATAAAGGACAGAAATGGTATGGACCTAACAGAAGCAGAAGATATTAAGAAGAGGTGGCAAGAATACACAGAAGAACTGTACAAAAAAGAGCTTCACGACCCAGATAATCACGATGGTGTGATCGCTCACCTAGAGCCAGACATCCTGGAATGTGAAGTCAAGTGGGCCTTAGAAAGCATCACTATGAACAAAGCTAGTGGAGGTGATGGAATTCCAGTTGAGCTATTTCAAATCCTGAAAGATGATGCTGTGAAAGTGCTACACTTAATATGCCAGCAAATTTGGAAAACTCAGCAGTGGCCACAGGACTGGAAAAGGTCAGTTTTCATTCCAATCCCAAAGAAAGGCAATGCCAAAGAATGCTCAAACTACCGCACAGTTGCACTCATCTCACATGCTGGTAAAGTAATACTCAAAATTCTTCAAGCCAGGCTTCAGCAATACGTGAACCGTGAACTTCCAGATGTTCAAGCTGGTTTTAGAAAAGGCAGAGGAACCAGAGATCAAATTGCCAACATCCGCTGGATCATGGAAAAAGCAAGAGAGTTCCAGAAAAACATCTATTTCTGCTTTATTGACTATGCCAAAGCCTTTAACTATGTGGATCACAATAAACTGTGGAAAATTCTGAAAGAGATGGGAATACCAGACCACCTGACCAGCCTCTTGAGAAACCTGTATGCAGGTCAGGAAAAGGAGTACGTCAAAGCTATATATTGTCACCCTGCTTATTTAACTTATTTAAGCTCATCTTAGTAAAGGCGATACCGCTGTGCGCGTATTTGAGGATGACGGCTTCATGGCACCCTCAAACAGACGGAAAGCGGAAGAGGCAGGCCGGAAGTGGGAGTGCGGCAGGTAGTTAGCGGCGTCTCAGTTGCCATGGAGACTGGAAAGCGAGAGCGGCAGTCGGCTGAGTCTGGATCTTACGCTTTCGCTGGGGCAACTTGGACGCCCAGCCCGCGTCTGGCCCGGATCCGCAGCCCCAGCCAGTCCACCTGGCTCTCCTCCCTGGCCTACTCCGAGTCCTTCCACCATGGCTTCGGGGGTCGGCGCCACCTCGTCGCGCAGCTCTCGCTCCCGCCGCTCCCCGAGCCGCAACTGCTGCGCTTGCGCCCCACCTCTCTGCGCACCCAAGACATCTCGTACTTGCTCACCGGTGTCTTCCGCAACTTGTACACCGCCGAGGTGATAGGCGAGGAGGTGAGCTCGAATTTGATCAAGGCCCGCGGCAGCGAGGATGCGCAGCACGAGGAGTTCGTGGACGAGCTGCAGCAGGTAACAGGGTACCGCGCCCCTTTCGCTTCTCCGCGTGCTCACCCAGGGGATGGCGGGGTCGCATCTGCGGCCGTGCTGGGGACCCAGGGCGCGACTCAGCCACTCGGCAAGTGTCAGCCCCTGTCGGGTGCAGCCGCTTTTCCAGGCACGGGGTACGCAGCTGGGAAAGAGCAGACCAAGTCCGTTCCGCCGTATATCCTACGTGGTAGTGGAAGGACACTCTACGCGCTCTTAGGCAAATACACACTCTCTACACACATAAGGTGTATATCTGTAGCACCTATCTCTTTACATTTCTACACAGACAATTGCACACATAAGTGAAACGACAGAAAGCAGAATAGTTGTTTTCCTGGAGATGATAAAGCTGAAAGTCACGTCCGCTCTGGGGTGCCTGTCTTTGTGTCACAAACCACAATCTTAACCACTGAGAGGCATCCATGCCCAGATTTTAGGAAGCATGCCCAGTCTCTGGAACACCAGCTCTGCTTCCTTATCTGTGTAAGGAGGAGAGCAGCTGTCCTGAGTCCTTTCTGATAGGGCTGACTGCTGGCCACGCTGCCCACGACTTTCTTAAAGGAGTCTCAGCTGAGTGCTTTCAAGCGGCTGAGGTGAAGGGGTCGACAGCTGGAGGCTTTCAGTTCACTATGCTCTGTGCAGCTGGGCAGCAAGTCCTTCTATCCTGAGTGACACAACCCTCTGTCTACCATAGGTGGTGTGTTAACTCGCATTTGGTATTTCAGAGTTTGGATGACAGACCTCTTTACCGAGAAGCCAGTAGTCAGGAGGCAGGATTTGAGACTTGGCACTGTTCCTGACTTTACTGTAAAAGCTTTAAGCCATTTCCCTCTGTGGGTCTTAGAGTTCAGATCTGTCTGGTTAGACCAGGTGGTCTTTGCAGTTCTGTGATTGTTCTGTGCTTAATGGGAAACAATGCTGCTCGGGTGAGGTTGAGTCATCTCACTGTATTTCTGTGCATCTGATCACCCACCTGCCAGATTCGGGAGCTCTATAAGCAGCGGCTGGATGAAGTTGAAATGTTGGAGAGACACATCATTCAGGCCCGTGCACGGGCCCTTGCGGAGAAAGAGCGGGCCATGCACCAGGCCAAAGTACAGTTCCTTGAGCCCTTTATCAAGATGCCTCCAGGTATGTATGATGAGCTGCTCTATGCCCTTCACCCTAACCCCCCAGTTGTTAATATATTACTGTGTTACCTCATTGAAAAAATGTGAAGTCGCTCAGTCGTGTGCGGCTCTTTGTGACCCCATGGCGGTAGCCTACCAGGCTCCTCTCATCCATGGGATTTTCCAGGCAAGAGTACTAGAGTGGGTTGCTGTTTCCTTCTCCAGGGTATCTTCCCAACCCAGGGATCAAACCCGGCTCTGCCGCATTGTAGGCAGACACTTTACTGTCTGAGCCACCAGGTAATGGATGTCATGAAAATGAGAAATTGTGCATCAAAAGACTCTTACCAACAAAGTAAAAATGCAACCCACAGAACCTCTCTAGTCTTTTTTAAAATGTTTGGAGAGTGGGTGGCACCAGTGTTGTTTCATTATCAGAACACTCCAGTGTGCATGTCTCCAGAGCAGGGAGTCTCACCTACATAGCCAGCACCCAGCCCCTAAGCCAGGGAGTCAGCAATTGAGGCAGTGTTATCCTCCAGTGCACAGATGGCCCGCAGGTGTTCCCTGCTGCCCGACAGCGCCCGCTTCTCCTCTGTGGTCTAGCATCCTGTCTAGGGAGCCGTGCTGCATGCCACTGTCATTGCTCATTTTTAGACTTTTCATTTGGGACCCTTCTTTGAACTTTTCCTGTCTTTTATGTTCTTGACCATTGAGTTTTCCCCCAGGTTTTAAAATTTGTGGTAAAATGCACATAACATAAAATTTACCCTCTTAACTATTTTTAAGAGTACAGTTCAGTGGTATTAAATGCATTCATTATCTTATACAAACATCATCACCATCCATCTCCATAACTCTTCATCTCACACAACTGATATGCCCATTAAAAATACCTTCACAGTCCCTCCGTCCCTCCAGCCCCTGGCAACCACCATTCTACTTTCTGTCTCTGTGATTTTGACTACTCTAAGTAGTCTTCATATAAGTGGAGTCATGCAGTGTTTGTCTGTTTGCGGCTAGCGTGTTTCACTTAGTGTAATGCCCTCAAGGTTCATCCATGTTGTCGCCTGTGTCAGAATTTCCTTCCTTCATATGTTAAATAATATTGTGCTTGTATATTACATTTTGCTTATCCATTCATCAGCTGAGGAACTCTTGGGTTGCTTCCAGGTGTTAGCTGTTGTGAATAATGCTGCTCTGAATATGGACGTACAAATACCCCATTGAGATCCCACTTTCAGTTCTTTGGTTTTGCGTCTAGAAGGGGAATTGTTAGATCATATAGTAGTACTATTTTAATTTTTTGAGGAACCACCATACTGGTTTTCACAGTGCCTGTACCATTTTTACTTTCCCACCAACAGTATACAGGATTCCCATTTCTCCATACCCTCACCAACACTTATTTTTTAGTTTTTTGATGGCGGTGGGTGTGTGTGGGGAGGGGTGTGTAGCCATCCTGGTTGGTGTGAGGGGGTACCTCATTCTGGTTTTAATTTTGCATTTCCCTGATGATGAGTGATTTTGAGTATCTTTTCATGTGCTTATTTACCATTTGTGTATCTTCTTTGGAAAAATGTCTTTTCAAGCCCATTTTTTTGGGGGGGGTTTCACATTTCACATATTTATTGGGAGCCATTGGGGAAGGGACCTCTCCCTGTCAATGGAGAAGCTCACAGTTTCTTCAGCCACTCCAGGCTTGGGCCCCGGGGGTCCTGAGGGTAGCTGGGCATGTTGCCATCGTCTTAGAGGGGCACTGGGAACTTTTAGGGTATGGCCCATTGATCATGACCACGTACTTGGTGTTGGGGCTGAGTGTGGGCAGAATTACAGGGAGACCCCCACTGGTGGAGGATGCCACCAGCACCAGTTCCTTGGCACAGACATTCTTGAGGAAGGCTGTGATTCTCTCGGCCAGCCTGATCTTAGCGGCAGTGAGGGCGTGCAGAGCACTCCTCAAGCCCGTTCTTAATCCATCGTATTGTTGTTGAGTTTTTAGGAATTCTCTGTATATCCTGGTTATTAATCCCTTACCAGATATATGACTTGAAAATATTTCTCTCATTTTGTGGGTTGCGCCTTTCCTCTGATGCACAATTTTTAATTTTCATGAAGTCCAATTTGTTGATTTTTCTTTTGTTTTCTGTGCCTTTGGTGTTGTAGCTAAGAGATCATTGCTAAATGTGCTGTTGTGAAGTTTTGGCCCTGTGTTTTCTCCTAGAGTTTATTAGGTGTTGGTCTTGGATTTTAGGTCTTGGATTAATTTTGAGTTACATAGTGTTACAGAAGGATCCAACTTCATTCTTATAGATAAAGATGTCCAATTTTCGTGGCATTGTTTGTTGAAAAGACTGTCCTTTCCCTATTGATTGGCCTTGACACCATTGTCAAAAATCATTTGACCGTATGTATGAGGGTTTATTTCTGGGCTTTCTATTCTATTCCATTGGTTTCTGTGTCCACTTATGCTAGTACTATGTTCTTATTACTGTAGCTTTCTTGTAAGTTTTGAAATCAGCAAGTGTGGGTGGGTCCTCCCGCTTTGTTTTGTTCAAGATTGTTTTGACTATCAGATATTCCTTGAGATTCCATAATGGATTTTAGGATGGGTTTTACTATTTCTGTCATTAAAAATGTCATTGGGATTTTGATAGAGATTTCATTGAATCCATATTTTGCTTTCGGTAGTATTGACACTTTTAAAAGAATATTTTGGCTATACTGGGTCTTTGTCCTGGCGCTCAGGCTCTTCATTGCTGTGCACCGACTTTTTCTAGCTGCAGTGAACAGAGGCTGCTCTCTAATTGTAGAGAGGCTCCTTGCATGGGCTTCTCCTTGCAGTGGCTTCTCTTGTGAGCACAGGAACTCCAGAGCGCCGGCTCAGCAGTTGTGACTCATGGGCTTAGTTGCCCTGTGGCGTGTGGAATCTTCCCAAAGCAAGTCAAACCTGTGTCCCCTGCATTGGCAGGTGGATTCTCAAGCACTAGGGAAGTCCCAGTATTGGCATTTTTAACAATATGAATTCTTCTAATCCATGAACATGGAATGTGTTTCCATTTATGTCCTCTTTCACTTTTTTTTCAGCCAAGTTTTGTATTTTTTGTTATTGAAGTCTTTGATCTCCATGGTTAAGTCTCAAGTATCGTATCCTTTTTGATGCATTTGGGAATGGAGTTGTTGTCATAATTTCCTTTTCAGATTGTTCATTTTAGTGTATAAAAATGCATCAGATTTTTGTGTGCTTACTTTATGTCCTGCTACTTTGCTGAATCCACCTCTTAGTTCTAAAGAGGATTTTTGTGTATGAAATCTTTAGTGTTTTCTGTGTATGTGCATGCTCAGTCACTCAGTCATGTTCGACTCTTTGAGACCCTATGGACTGTAGCCCACCAGGCTCCTCTGTCTTTGGGATTCTCCAGGCAAGAATACTGGAGTGGGGGTTCCTTGGAGGTCCAGGGGTTAAGACTCCAGGCTTGTAATGCAGGGGCCCCTGCGTTCGATCCCTGGTCAGAGAACTAGATCCCACATGATGCAACTACTATATTCTGCAGTGAAGATTGAAGATCAGACCTGGCACAACCAAACAAGTAAAAATGAATTTTTTAAAAAATAGAACACTGGAGTGGGTTGCCTGCCCTCCCCCAGGGGATCTTCCTGACCCAGGGATCAAACTTGCGTTTCCTGCATTATAGAAAGATTCTTTACTTCTGGGCCACTGGAGAATCCCACTGTTTTCAACTTATAAGATCATATCATCCACACACAGTAATAATTTTACTTCTTCCTTTCCAGTTTGGATGCCTTTTGATTCTCGCCTAGTTGTTCTGATTAGAACTTCTCATATTATGTTTACTACAAATGGTGAAAGCAGGCATCCCTGCCTTGTTCCTGATCTTAGAGGAAAAGCTTTAAGTCTTTCACCACGGAGTATGACATTCGCTATGGGTTTTCATCCATGATTTTCATTATGTTGAAATAGTTTCTGGTTGTCCCTAGTTCTTTGTGTTTTTTTTTTTTTTACTCATGAAAGGATGCTGAAGTTTTTCATACAATTTTCTGTATCAGTTGAGGTGATCATGGGACTCTTTCCCCTTCGTTCTGTTGCTGTGGTGTATTACATTGATCGAGTTTTGTATGTTGAACCATCCTTGCATCACAGGAACAGATTGCACTTGATAATGGTGAACTGTCCTTTCAGTATGTTGCTGATATTTTGTGAGGATTTTTGTATCGGTGTTCATAATGGCTGTAATCTTCTTGTAGTGTCTTTATCTGGCTTTATATCAGGGTAATGCTGGCCTCTTGAATGAGATAAGAAGGGTTCCATCCTCTTCAGTTTTTTCTGTGTGAAAAATTTGAGGATTGATATTCATTCTTTAAATGCACTTGAGAAGAATGTGTATGCCATTATTGTTCGATAGAGTGTTCTATATGTCTGTTAGATCTAGTTAATCTATTGGGTTCTTTAAATCCTCTCTTTCGTTACTTGTCTTTTGCCTGTTAACTCTTTCTATTATTATAAATGGGTACTGTGGTGTCCAACTAGTATTAACATAGAACTCTCTGTTTCTCCCATCAGATCTGTCATTTTTTGCTTCATTATTTTGATTATCTGTCATGAGATGTGTAAATGTTGATGCTTATTATATATTCTTGCTCTGTTGAATCTTTTATTAGCATGTAATGTCCTTCTTTGCTTTCTTTGCTTCTTGTAACCTTTTTTTTCCTCTATTAGTATAGCCACTTCCTCTTCTGATTACTATTTGCATGGAAATCTTTTTTCATCTTTTCATTTCCAATCTATTTGAGTCATTGGATCTAAAGTGAGTCTCCTGTAGACAGCAATCTAGTTGGATCATATATTTTTATCTATTCTGCCAGTTTTTGTCTTTGACTGGAGAGTTGAATGTACGTACCTTTAAAGTGAAAGAAAGTGTTAGTCGCTCAGTCGTGTCCGACTCTTTGCAACCCCATGAACTGTAGCCCACCAGGTTTCTCTGTCCATGGAATTCTCCAGGCAAGAATACTGGAATGGGTTGCCATTTTTTCCTCCAGGGATCTTCTTGAACCAGGGATCGAACCCGGGTCTCCTGCACTGCCTGCATATTCTTTACCATCTGAGCCACCAGGAAAGCCAAAATTACATTTAAAGCAATTACTCATAAGGAGGAACTTCTGTCACTTTGCCATTTTTTTTTGTCTTGTATCTGTTTTGTCCCTCATCTCCTGCATTAGTTCAGTTCAATTCAGTCATGCAGTTGTGTCTGACTCTTTGCAACCCTGTGGACTACAGCACACCAGGCCTCCCTGTCCATCACTAACTCCCAGAGTTCACCCAAACTCATTTCCATTGAGTCAGTGATGCCATCCAACCATCTCATCCTCTGTTGTCCCCTTCTCCTCCTGCCCTCAATCTTTCCCAGCATTAGGGTCTTCTCAAATGAGTCAGCTGTTCACATGAGGTGGCCAAAGTATTGGAGTTTCAGCTTCAGCATCAGTCCTTCTAATGAACACCCAGGACTGATTTCCTTTAGGATAGACTGGTTGGATCTCCTTGCAGTCCAACGGACCCTCAAGAGTCTTCTCCAACAGCACAGTTCAAAAGCATCAGTTCTTCAGTGTTACTGTCTTATTTTGTATTTAGTCAGTTTTTGTAGTGAAATGTTTAAATTTCCTTTTTTAAATTTTCTTTTGAGTATATTCTACGGCTATTTTCTTTGTGGTTGCCTTAGGGATTACATTTAAAAGCCCCAAATTGTAACATTCTCATTTGAATTTATACCAGCTTAACTTCAATAAATACAAAATTCTTTGTTTCTTTACATCTCCACCCCACCCCTATTGGTTGTTGATGCACAGAATTACATCTTTATACATTGTGTGCCCAGAAATACCAACTAATCCGTTAGTCTTGTAAATTATGTAGAAAATAAATACTTGGAGTTACAAACCAAAGTCACTATAATACTAACTTTTGTGATAATACTGGCTTAATATAATACTAACTTTTTGTACTACTGTATGCTTGGGGGGCTTCCCAAGTGGCAGTAGAGATAAAGAACCTGCCTGCCAGTGCAGGAGACATAGGAGACTCAGGTTCAATCCCTGGGTTGGGAAGATACCTGGAGAAGGGAGGGCATGGCAGCCTGCTGCAGTGTTCTTGCCTGGAGACTCCCACGGACAGAGGAGCCTGGCGGGCTGCAGTCCATGGGCTATAGTCACAAAGAGTCATGACTGAAGCAACTTAGCACATAACTTTGAACTTGTTTTTTTATTTTTTTTTAGCTTTAATAGTTTTTTTTTTCCCTTTAAATATATGTCTCTTAAATCATGTAGAAAATTTTTATGATTATCCATGTATTTACCTTTACTGACATCTTTAGTTCTTCATGTGGCTTGGAGTTACTGTCTAGCGTCCTTTCATTTCACATTACAGAACTCCTTTGAGCATTGCCGGTCAGGTCTAGTGGTAACAAACACCCTCAGCTTCTGTTTATCAGGAAATGTCTTAATTTCTCTATCCCTTTGAAGGACAGTTTTTACTGGATATAGGATTCTTGGTTAATAGTTTTCCCTTTTAGCACTTTGAATATATTGACCCACTGCCTTCTGGCTTCCAAATTTTCAGATGAAAAGCCTACTGACAACTTTATTGAGGATCTCTGAATGTGATGAGTCACTACTGTCTTGCTACTTTCAAGACTCTCTCTTTGTCTTTCAAATGATTAATTATAACGTGTCAATATGAGTCTTTGAGTTCATCTTATAATTCATGAGCTTCTTGGATCTTTATATTCATGTATTGCATTAAATCTGGGCCGTTTTCAGCCATTATTTCTTTAGATATACCCTCTCTGCCCCTTTCCCCTTTCTTTTCCTTCTAGGACTCCCACGGTGGGTATGTTAGTCACTTGCTGGTGTCCCACAGGCCTCTTAGGCTCTCTTTACTTTTCCTCAATCTTTTTTCCTTTTCGTTTGACTCAATAATTTCCTTTTTTTGTATCTTCAAGTTCACTGATTCTCTCTCATGCCTGCTCAGATATACTTTTGAATCCCTTTAATAATTAGCTTTTCATTTCAGTTAGTGTTCTTTTCAGTTCCAATGTGTCTTTTTAGCTTCCTTATAGGTTTTCTGCCTGTTGATATTTACGTGTTTTTTTTGTACATCATTTTCTTGATATTCTCCACATGTTCTTTTATTAATAGCTCTATGAGCGTCTTCAAGAGAGTTGTTCTAAGCCTTTGCCTAGTATAACTGCGGTCAGTTTTTTCAAGGACAGTTGCTGTTGATTTAATTTTTTCCTTTGAATGGGCCATACTTTCTCATTTCTTTGTATGTTTTCAATTTTTTTTTGTTAGAAACTAATCATTGAATCTAATAATTATGTGGCTTTAGAAATCAGATTCTCCCTCTTCCACAGAGCTTGCTGGTTATTTTGTAATTGTTTTTGGGTTTGTTTGTTAGTTACTGTTGGCTGTCTGTGCTGAGGTTCCGCCTGAGCTATAATCTTAAGGTTCTTTTCTGAAGCCTTCCCTGAGTGTATGTGGTCATGTTCTGATTTCTCCCTAATCTGCAGTTGTTTTTGAATGTCTTAGTCTTTAATATCTGGCTTTCAAAAGAGGGAAAAGAGAAAGATGAAGGAGGGGGTGCCAGCCATTTGAAGTCCCTAGAAGTCGCTTCCACCTGGAGGAGGAGGGGCATGCCACAGTGTGGGAGGCGGTTCTTCGCCTGCACCTGTGTGGTCATTGGCAGTCAGAGCCCAGATCCCAGGTACGTGGAGGACAGGCTTTTTGGGTCAGCCAGGCTGTCACGGGTTGTGTGTAGGTTGCCCCAGAAACACATGCACAGATGCCTGCCCTGGGACTGAGAGTGAGGGGTGGGAGCTGCTCCTCTGCTAAGTTCACTGCAATTGCCTGTCCAGGCTTCCCCCTGGAAGCACAAGTCTTCAATAGACTCCATAGTTACAGAGTAGTTCAATTAGGCTGATTCTACTAGGGCAACTTGCGCCTGGGTGGAGAGACAGAGTCCCCGTGCTTTGTACGCCCATCTCCCCAGGATCCTCTCTTTTCACAATGTTTGTTTTTTTTTAATTAGTTGTTTTGGCTGTACTTGGTCTTAGTTGCAGCATGTGGGATCTAATTCCCTGACCAGGGATCGATCGAACGCGGGCCCCTTGCATTGGGCGCTCAGAGTGTTAGCCACTGGACCACCAGGGAAGTCCCTCCTGACAGTTCTTGAGAAGCCTTTCACTCTGTAAGGTGGTTCTAATGTTTCCTCGTGACCAAACTCCAATTCATGCTCGGCAGCGGCACCACACGGATGATGCTGGCTGCTCCAGCCCCCCAGCAGTTGGCTCCTCTCACTGCCGCACATCAGGAGGCATAAGTGATGTTAGCCCTGATCACCTGGTCACCTTCGTGTCTCCACGTTAAGTTCTCCATGTTAGATTGTAACTGACTAGTATTTTGTGGAGAGGTATTCTCAGATTTGACCAGTGTGTGTTTTCCTCATCAAATCCCCACACCAGCGGTGCTAAGAACTCTTTTCAGTCTACCATCTCTCTGACGATACTTGGTAAATGTTTTTTGTCAAAGAAACTGGGTCATTTTTTCTATACATTTGTCTATAGTCTGGATTTTGCTGATTTCACCATTGTGGTATCATTTAACCTGTTCTTATGATCCCTGTATTCCTTGCAGTTTACTAGTTATTTCTAGAGGCTTTATGAGATTTAAGTTCAACTTTTGAGAGGAGACGGGGAGAGCCCAGTTCACAGATGGTGCTGTGTGCTCCCTTCAGGAGATGCATAGTGTTTGATATCTCTTGTTTTCATGATGCTGCCAGTTTTTGCCTAGATATATTGTTTCATTAGGGGTTACAAATTATAAAGCTAATGGTACTGCAATACTGTAAAGAGAAACTTTTCTGTGATGACTGATTACCCCAAGATAGGAGCAGAATTAATTCTTTCCCTTTATCTGCCGGTTTTTAAAAATAATGAGTTGGTTTCCATAACATCTTCCAAAGATGAGTAAAAAGGTTTGGTTGGTTGGTTTTTTTCTCATGGATTTCATAACTAGTTATGTTTATTGTCCTGTTGATGCTCAGATTGTCCCATCTTTAGCCGCTTGGAGCCTTTTCAAGCTGATGCCTGACTATAGGCATAACATTGGTTGCCTATGGTAAACTTCCTTACTTTCTGGAATGATCGGATGTTCCAGGTTCATCTTGTGTGTTTATTGCTCCAGACCTGGAATCAGCCATTTCTCTAAGAAGTCCTGGTACCTTATATTCCCCCCAAAGACTTTGATCTGTCATCCTGCATCCCTGAAAATCATCATTTTCCAGGGCAGCAGAGACAGTGCTTTTAGGGTGAGGAGACCTGGCATGTCCGTGACCTGCAGGGAGGGAGAAGTAGAAGATACAGTGGCTTCAGAGAGCTCTACACTTATGGGGTCCTGCTGGGGACCAGATGATGGGTAAGATGCTTCATGAATGTTATTCCACGGAATCCTTCCAACAGCCCTGTGAGATAGGTTTTCTCTCCATTTACAGGTGTAGGAATTGAGAGAGGAGCTCAGATGATTCCCTAAATTCCCACAGCTCAAAAGGGCTGGGACCCAGCTTTGAACTTGTGTCTGTTGTCAAAGCCCGTGTCTGTCTGCTGTCAGGAGGAGGGGGAAGGCCTATTTTCCATGCACAGTGTCACACGGTTGTAGATGGCTTCCCCTAGGGTGTGTGGGGCCCTGTCCCCTGGCAGGTCTGCCCTCGCTGAAGCTTAGCCCCATGAGACAGTGAGCACCCCTTGCAGATTCCATGTCTCCTGTCCCCCCTTCTCCGCAGCAGTCATGTAGCTGCCAGACCCCGTCCCTCAGTCGTGGATTTAGGCAGAGATGACTGGTGGTGGATTCTCGGGAGGATTTATTGGTTGCCTGCTGTCTGGCAAGTCCCCAGAGTCAGATCCTGTCCCTGTCTTTGGTAGGATTCTTCTGGCTAGAGATCAGGGGAAGTTACATAATTATTTGTTTGTTTGCTTTTAAGGAAAGTGGAATAAAACATTGAGAACTGGGAAATAAACATCAGCCAAGAGCATTTCCCAGTGACCTTCATTTTATTTTTTTACCCAAGATAATATTAAGTTATGGGCTTCTTAGGTGGTGCTAGTCGTAAAGAACCCCCCTGCCAATACAGATTTTAAGAGATGTGGGTTTGATCCCTGGGTTAGGAAATTCCCCAGTGGGAAATGACAACCCACTCCAGTATTCTTGCCTGGAGAATCTCCATGGACAGAGGAGCCTGGCAGGCTGCAGTCCATGGGATCGCAGAGTCGGACACGACTGAGTGACTTAGTACGCAATATTAGGTCATAAACAGACATTATCCACCCTGGTTTCTCAGCCTTCTGCTGGGAAGGTTTCTCTTTTTTATTTCAGAAATAGCAGAAGTAGAGGCCTCAATCCAGTTCCCTGGACACCTTTCTGGTTCTGCTTCTCAGGGTAGAGAGTGGTGTCCCAAGAACCTCTTTTGTAACTTGGATGATTGATCTTGAAGGTGATTGTTATTTGAGGTACTGAAGTAACCTTTCTCTCTTTGCTAATACAAATGTCACAAGGTGGAAAACATGTGTAAATTCTCCAGACAGAGGGAGAAAGATCAGAGTTTTGCAGAATGTTCTGTGCTTTCATTCCCTTTCCTTGCTGGTGTCTTATCTGAATTATCTTTTGGGAAAGGGAGCAGCCAGTGCCTTGCAGTCCCATGCTCAGGGACAGGGTCCATGTAGGAAGCCCACCCTTCCTACAAGAGGTCATAAGGCCAGTGCAGGGTGTCCAAGGCTCACCTGGTCCACCGTCCATGCCTGATGTGGAGAGAGATTTCCCAAAGCCCTGATAACAAGCTGCGCCCCACCAGCCCACTCCTGCAGACAGGGACCTGCCCACGGCCTAGGGGAGGACCTTGGAGGGAATTGTATCAGAAGAGAGAGGATACATCTCCTTGCCACATGGCCTTTGCCATTTTTCTGGAAGCTTTATCTTATCTTTTAATATTTCAAATAGGCCATTGCCAAGTCCTTGGGAACTGGGCTGGACTGGGTCAGTTTGGCATTGCTGCCACTCCCTGCTGAGGGCTCTGTATTGCAGAGGAGAGGCCTGGGATCCACATTTGCCCAGAATGACCCTTTCAGCTGTGGTTCTGGGATGGATCAATGAGAGGCTCTTGGTGAATTTTGGAAGGAAGCCTCTGTTCTCCAGAAACAGGAGCGGGCAGATGACAGCAGTTTTGAGTTTCATAGCAAGAGTCCAGATCATGTCCTAAGAGCCCAGATCATGTCCTAAGAGCCCCTTGCTTCAGTGCTGTGGGCTGAAGTTCTTCATGATGAACTAATTCCCTGACCTCTCTCCCACTCCGTAATCCCCTACATTCAAACAGCCTCCCCTTTATTTGGCTCCAGCAGCTTGTGCGATCCTAGTTCCCCAGGGAGGGATTGAACCTGCCTCCCCTGCAGTGGAAGCGTAACCTGTGCCCCCTGCAGTCCACTTAACCCCTGGGCCATCAGGGGAATCTCAGCAAGTCCTCTTAAAGCACCATGTTTGTTAACGGAACAATCAACAAAGCTTGAAAACTTTCAAGTCTTCCATTCACCCTATTTATTCCTTAATTTTTGTCAAAGTAGTAGTGCACATGATTATTTTCTTTTTTTGAGAGGGGGTGGTTTGGCTGTTCAGTTCAGTTGCCCAGTCATGTCCAGCTCTTGGCAACCCCATGGACTGCAGCACGCCAGGCCTCCCTGTCCATCACCAACTCTCAGAGTTTATTCAAATTCGTGTCCATTGAAATGGTGATGTCATCCAACTGTCTCATTCTCTGTGGTCCCGTTCTCCTTCCTCCTTCAATCTTTCCCAGCATCAGGGTCTTTTCAAATGAGTCAGTTCTTTGCATCAGGTGGCCAAAGTATTGGAGTTTCAGCTTCAGCATCAGTCCTTCCAATAAATATTCAGGATTGATTTCCTTTAGGATGGACTGGTTGGATCTCCTTGCAGTCCAAGAGATTCAAGAGTCTTCTCCAACACCACAGTTCACAAGCATCAGTTCTTCAGCACTCAGCTTTCTTTATGTTCCAACTCTCACATCCATAAATGACCACTGGAAAAACCAAAGCTTTGACTAGATGGACCTTAGTCAGCAAAGTAACATCTCTGTTTTTGAATATGCTATCTAGGTTGGTCATAACTTTTCTTCCAAGGAGCAAGCGTCTTTTAATTTCATGGCTGCAGTCACCACCTGCAGTGACTCTGGAGCCCAAGAAAATAGTCTGTCCCTGTTTCCACTGTCCCCCCACCTGTTTGCTGGGGGGTTCTGGCTGTGCTGCGTCTTTGTTGGTGCACTCGGACTTTCTCTAGTTGGAGTGGGCAGCGACTGCTCTCTAGTTGCAGTGCTTCTCCGTGTTGTGCATTCTGTTGCGCAGCACGAGCTCTAGGCATGCGGGCTTCAGTAGTTGTGGCTCGCGGGCTCTAGAGTGCAGGCTAAGTAGTTTTGGCGCACCAGCTTAGTTGCCTCATCGTCTGTGGAATCTTGCTGGACCAGGGATTGAACTCATGTTCCCTGCATCGGCAGGCAGAGTCTTAACCACTGGACCACCAGGGAAGTGCTGTGTACATGGTTTTAAAAAATCAAATAGTTTAGAAAAGCTTCTAATAAAATAGAAAAAATCCTCACCTACATATGTCAATACACATTTGTCCAAACCCATAGACTGTAGAATACCAAGAGTGAATCCTAATAGAAACTTCAGGGTTCGTGTGATAATGGTGTGTAGTGTCGGGATCTTCAGTTGTAAGGGGTGTTGATAAAGGGGGAAGCTGTACATGTGTAGGGGCAGAGAGTGCATGGGGAACCTCTGTACCTTCTTCTCACTTTTGCTACAAATCTAACACTGCTCAAGAAGTCTGCTGGAAAAAATCCTCCACCTCACCTTTCCCAACTTCAGGCCACTTGCCAGACATGGCCATTTTTAGCTCTAATTCTTCTGGAAGCCTCTCAATAATATACCTTTTCTACTGTTTCCGTGCTCATCAACCCAAGATGTTATTTATCAACTTCCCATTCTATTAAATGAGATCTTCTCTCCTGTGTCTGCTGGTCGGTTGGTGGTTGGCTGATCTAGCTGGGCTTAGCTGGCTAGACCAACGTCCAGCTGCACATCCAGCTGAACGTGGTTCCCTGCTGCATGTTGGGTTCAGGTCAGCTCCACATGGATTCCTGCTGGGGTCCGGGGTGAAGGGCCAGGAGCTCTTCTCATGACAATGGCAAAGACACAAGAGGGAAGGCTCAGCTGCACAAGCACCTTTCAAAATCCTGCCAGTATCTCATGATCAAAGCACATCATACAGCCAACATCAGGGGTGAAGAAGTGGGCTCTGTCTCTAGTAATAGGAACTGCACACTCACATGGATACAGAGAAGAGTGAAAAATTGGGGCCACCCATCAATCTACTCTATTTCTCCTAATGCTTTTTTATTGATCTCTCTGCGAGTAACCATATTTTGGCTTAAATAATACCACAACACAGCCTTGCCCAGTGGTTGGCCTCTTGTAAGTGACCAACTAAAATACTCACTGATGAGTTTCTTAAATCTCAAAATCACCACTGAAGAATTCTGTTAGGTGGTTTAGGCTGGGAGGATGAAGAAAGCTTGAGTGTAGTTTCTTTGACATCAATCTGCCTCGAAACAGCTTTTCTCTTTCCCTTCTGTGTAGTGAAGACCATCTTCAGATGGTGTGTGGACAACGAGTTGCTACGGAAGCACCATTTGATCTGCCCGAATGATTACTACAGTGACTCAGTGCCATTTTGTTCTGCACCTAAAGGTAATGTGTCTGTACTGCCTTCAAGCCTCTGACACCATTCCAGGGAAGTTCTTTAGTAGCAGGACCACAGCAGCCACCTTTGTGCCATTTCCTTGTTCATAGATCTTTTGATCGTGGCTATTGAGAGGGCCAGCTCTGAGCATGCCACTTCCTCACTAGCTTACTAACTCCTACGAGATAAAAGTCTCAGATTCTCAAAGTGATGATATCCTTGTCAGTTGCCCAATGACAAGATGTGAAATTATTTTAAAATGTAGTTGAATGAATCACGAGAGGGCAGATCTGCAGACAGAAGAGCAAGGGAGCAAGTGTCTGATGGGCTCAGAACACAGACCTAGGGGTTCTGCATACCCCTTACAGGCCAGGAGCGACTTTGAGTGTGGAGAGAAGGTTGGGAGCAGCGAAGGCTGTGTGTGTGTGAATGTGATATGGGGCTAGTTTCCTGCGCTGTGGGAGGCAAGACCCTCTGAGAATGAGTGGGGTGGGAAGCTGTCTTGTGGGCTTAAGCAGGAAGGTAATGTTTTGGAAGTGTCACCGGGTAGATGCTGTGACCAGACATCTGGATGGCAGCCTGGTGGTGCCAGGCTCCAAAGATAAGCTCGTCAGCAGCCCCAGTCAGTGGAACTCTGATGATCTCTTGGGGGTTTGGAGCTGAGAAAGCCTTTGGGGTAGGAGGATGGGGGTCCAGAGAATTGAGGATGTAGATGAAGAGAGAGTTTAACTGATGGCCTGGGCCATGCTGACAGGTGAGGCCAGAAAGAGGAAGCAAAACCAAGTACCTGGGATACTCAGCCACTTGGTTTCCAACCAACTTTCAAATACTATCTTAGGCAGGTAAATAAGGAT
This sequence comes from Ovis canadensis, assembly GCF_042477335.2. Classification (NCBI taxonomy): domain Eukaryota; kingdom Metazoa; phylum Chordata; class Mammalia; order Artiodactyla; family Bovidae; genus Ovis; species Ovis canadensis. The sequence goes on from NC_091263.1 coordinate 26,117,726, forward strand.
GGAGTTCACATGTACTGAGGATTTTTTTTTTCCCCCTGTGAGATCTGGTTCTATTTCTTTTTCAGATCAATTTTATTGGAGTATAGTTGGTTGACAGTGTTGGGTTATTTTTAGGCATATGGTAAGGTGAGTCAGTATACACATACATATAGTCCACTCTTTTTTAGATTCTGTTCCCATATAGGTCATTGCAGAGGACTGAGTAGATGTTATTGAGCACTCACCTGGCACTGTGCTCGGAGACGTGATGGTACCAGTTTCACTGCTGGCAACGTTGAATATCCTCATTTAACCTTTTGGAGATGATTTTACAGTCTACAAAGCTAGTACAAGCTTTGATTTCTCATGTGAGCCTTTTAAAAGGCGTGTTCACGTGTGCGGTATGTGTCCATGTGTATGTGTGACCGTGGTCCTCTCCTGTTCCTGGCCATGTTGGACAAGTGAACAGATAATACAGTATGAACCTTAGAGTCTCAAGGATACAGAGTAAGTTCCAGGAGTAACTGAGTTGCTGAAGGGCGATTATTTAATACATCTGGTGTGGGAAATATAAACATTTAGAAAAAGGAAGCTAGCGGTGCCTTTGATAATTTCATTTAGTCATCTTGGATGGGTCACCTCTTCCCCTGGGTCTGGTAACTTCATGTTTTTCCTGGTGCCACAGTTGTCTCTGTCCCTGGATATTCAAAACTGACATTTAGTTCTGAGAAACGTTCCATCCCAAAGAACGAGCTGACCAAGAAGCCCACATGCAGGAAGATGTCCTCTCCATCTGCAGAGGAGACGGACTATACTATGGAAAGCCTCACGTGGGACTCGTCTTTTAAGGCCAAACTCAGATCCAGAGCAGCCATCAAGGTGAGTTTGAAGCCAGGGTGTGGTGGGGGCGGGGAGGGCAGGGCCATGATGAGGGGGAAGGGGCTCCAGGTTATACACGTCATAATGAAGCCACAGCAAAACAGGAGAGTGTCCTTGGCCATCCGAGGTCACGGGATCAGCAAGATGTCAACGCACACACCCCCTCAGCCTCTCATTGACTCTATCCTTTTCTCACATTTCAAAGAAAACAGGTTTACCGAAGAATAAAAACTGGATGAACCATTTGCGGGTGCCCCAGAGGCAGCAGGAGCGGCTTCGGCTTGCCAGGATGGAGAGTCGGAACCGCTTCCTGAGAAACCCCCGCTTTTTCCCTCCTAACACCCCGTGGGGAGGCAAGTCTCTTCTCTTTCCTCCCAAGAAGCCAGCACGGGTAGGAGACTTCCAGGACAGAGAGCTGGAGGAGAGGTGCGTCTTCTCCTGACTCTTCAGAGACTTGGACCCTGTACAGGAAAGCACAGAAAGAAGGCCGTGGGTCTGCTTTGGCTTCTGGAGGGTCCTTGAGGTTTGGGGCCCCGGGGTCAGGATCCAAGTCGAGCAGGGCTTCAGGGCTGCCTGTGGGTGTGGCCTCAGGACATCCCCAGAGTCCTGGCTTTGTGCTTTTCTGACCTTTTCTTGAGGAATATGGTTAGTGTTGGCCCTTTGCTTATATCTGAACAGCCTGGGTCAAATGGGAGGCATCTCTATAGCTGTGTGCTCCTGCCGTTATATTCATGTGTCTTGGATAATAAAAACGTTCAAATCTGCTTAATGACAAGTAACTAGTACAGATAGTGATTTTTCTTTAAAAGAGTGTGTGCGCTCAGTCACTTAGTCGTGTCCGACTCTTTGGGACCCCGTGGACTATAACCCACCAGGCTGCTCTGCCCATGGAATTTTCCAGGCAAGAATACTAGAGTGGGTTGCCATTTCCTACTCCAGGGGATCTTCCTGTCCCAGAGGATCGAACCTGCATCTCCTTACCCACTGAGCCACTTGGGCAGCCGTTTGGCTATATTTCAATAAGTGTCCATACAAAGGGAATGATTTGCTTCACGGGTTCATAATTTTAATGGACTTAAAATGATTAGTGTGGGACTTCCCTAATGGTCAGGGGAATAAGACTCTGTGCTCCCCAGTTCTGGGGCTCAGGTTCGATCGCTTGTCTGGGACCTAAATCCCACCTGTCACAAGTAAAGATCCTGCCTGCTGCAACAAAGACTTGGTGCAGCCAAATAAATTGAAAACAAAAAAACACTATTAATGTTTATTTATTAGAGAAATAATATGCTTTTATTAAAAAAAAAAACAGAAAATATTTACTTAGGCTTCTCTGGTGGTCCAGTGAGGAAGATTCTGTGCTCCTAATGCAGGGGGCCTGGATTTGATCCCTAGTTGAGGAACTAAGATCCCAGAGGCCACTTGGTCCTGCCAAAAAGAAAAGAGAAAAACCAAAAATGAAAAGATTTGCTGAGAAAAAATAGCACCTATATAAACCATGCAATTAACATATTGGTGTTCGGGATTTTGTATGTAGCAGAGCAGCTCCTCGCTGTGATCTGTTGAAAGTCAGCCCTCGACACAAGGGTTTGTAAAAGTAAAATAAATTTAAAAAAACATATTGGTGTTTAAGCTTCCAGAGTTTTCCCTGTGCTATGTGTAGCTATATATATCTTCACAAAGATTCAGTCTTGCTGTAAAATTGTTTTGTGACCTGCTTTGCCAACAATAAAACCCAAAGGATGATGTGTTGCCAGTCTCTTTGATGGCTTGAATGTATTTATTTTCCATGAATCACTTACAGGGATGAAACTAACAGCCTCTCTCACCCTCCCTTTCCCTCCCACAGTTGTGCTGATACTCCAGTGTTTCTAGCTAAGCCCTCCATCGGATTTTTCACAGATTATGAAATTGGACCAGTTTATGAGGTAGGAATCTGGCTTCTTTACATATCCCACTCTGCTTCCTTATTTTTAAAAAGTCTTTGCCGTGGAAATTTTAAAACGTGCACACACACACGCAGGCCATACACAAAACTAGGGAAAAAACTGTCATGTTCCCTCCATGCCCATCACCCAGCTTCAGTAGTTGCCTGCATCCAGCAAATCTCGTTTCATCTGTTGCCCCACTGTTTCAGGTGTGTGCATCTGTGTGCACATACGTGCACTGGAGTATTTTAAGGGAAAGCTTAGACAGCGTGTCATTCTTCAGTTAATACTTTAGTGAGTGTCTCTTAACAGGTAAGGACTTTTAAAGAGTAACCATCATCACACCCAACAATATTAGCAGTGGTTCCTTAATATCAGCTAATATCCACTGTCTGATTTTTATCCGTTCATTTTTTTAAAAGTTAATTTATAATTGGTTTCTTTAAATCAGAAATCAAATATTGTGTTTGGTTAGAGTATCTCTTATTTCGCCCACATTTTTTTAAAATAATTCCTCCATTTATTTTTTAAAATGCTGTTTGTTTGTAGAAGAAACTGTAATTTCTTACAGCCTAAATCTGGCTCATTGCTTTATTTCTCTATTTTTGGCTGTGCTGGGTCTTTGTTGCTGCGCAGACTTTTTTCTAACTGGAAAGTGGAGGCAACTTTCTCGTTGCGGTGCACTGGCTTCCCCTTGGGATGGCATCTCTGTTGTGCAGCACAGACTCTAGGGCGCCAGGGCTTCCGTAGTTGCAGTGGGGGGGCTCAGTAGTTGTGGCTCTGAAGCTGTGGAGCACAGGCTCAGTAGCTGTGGCGCGCCGGCTCAGTAGCTGTGGCGTGCAGGCTTAGTAGCTCCATGGCATGTGGGAGCTTCCTGGATCAGGGATCAAACCCGTGTCTCCCACACTGGCAGGTGGGTTCTTTACCACTGAGCCACCAGGGAAGCCCCGGCTTTACTTTGATTTTCCAATGTTGTGTTAGCTTCAGGTGTACAGCAAAGTGATTCAGTGATACGTATACATGTATCCTTTTTCAAATTCTTTTCCTATTTCGGTTATTATAGAATTATAATATTGAGTAGAGTCCACTGTGCGATACAGTAGGTCCATATTGATTATCTTTTTTATATAAATGTGTATATGTTAATGCCAAATCCCTAATTTATCCCTCCCCTACCTTTTTCTTTTGATAACTATAAGTTTGTTTTTGAAGTCTGAGTCTGTTTCTGTTTTGTAAATAAGTTCATCTCTCTAATTGTTTAGAAATCCACCTATAAATGATATGCTATTTGTCATATTTGTCTGACTTACTTAAGAGAATAATCTCTAGGTCCATCCAGGTTGCTGAAATGGCATTATTTCATTCTTTTTTCTGGTTGAGTCATATGCCATTGTATTAATACATAGGCGTCCTGTCTTCTTTATCTGTTCATCTGTTATGGACATTTAGGTTGCTTTCATGTCTTGGCTATTGCAGGCTATACTGCAGTAAACACTGGGGTGCATGTGTCTTTTCGAATTACATTTTTTCTAGATGTATGCCCTGCAGGGGGATTGCTGGATCATATGGTGGTTCTACGTTTAGCTTTAAGGAACCTCAATACTGTTCTCCATAATGGTGTTCCCAGTTTACATTCCCACCAACGGAGTAGGAAGGTTCTGTTTCCTCTGCACTCTCTCTGGCGTTTATTGTTTGTAGAGGTTTTCTGTTTTCTTTCTTTATGGGTGCGCTAGGTCTTGTTTGTTGTGTGCAGTCTTTCTCTAGCTGCGGCCAGTGGGGGCTGCTCTGTCCCAGGCCAGGGGTCAAACCCATATCCCCTGCAGTGGCAGGGGGACTCTTCACTGCTGGACCGCCTGGGAAGTCCTTGTAGTTTTCGATGAAGGCCATTCTGATCGGTGAGGTGATGCCTTCTGGTAGTTTTGTTCTGCATTTCCCTAATTAGTGATCTTGAATATCTTTTCATGTGCTCTTCAGCCATCTGTGTGTCTTCTTTGGGAAAATGTCTATTTCGATCATCCACCCATTTTTTGGTTTGGTTGTTTCTTTGATATTGAGCTGAATGAGTATATTTTGGGGATTAACCTCTTGTCAGTTGCTTCATTAGCAAATATTTTTTCCCATTTTGTAAGGTGTCTTTTTCTATGGTTTCCTTTGCTCCGAAAACACTTTTAAATTTAATTAGATCCCATTTGTTTATTTTTGTTTTTATTTTCATTACTGTAGGAGGTGGATTGGAAAAGATATTGCTGCAATTTATGTCAAAGAGTGTTCTGCCCATGTTTTCCTCTAAGAGATTTATAGTATCTAACCTTAAATTTAGATCTTTAATCCATTTTGAGTTTATTTTTGTTTATGGTGTTAGAGATTTTTCTAATTTCATTCTTTTACATGTAGGTGTTCAGTTTTCCCAGCATCACTTATTGAAGAGACTGTTTTTTCTCCATTGTATATTCTATTTTTAAAAAAAATTGTTAGACTGCACTGGGTCTTAGTTGTGGTTTGAGGGCTCTAGTTCCCTGACTAGGGGTTGAACCCAGCCCCCCTGCCTTGGGATCATAGAGCCTTAACCACTGGACCACCAGGGAGGTCCCTCCATTGTGTATTCTTGCCTTCGTTGTCATAGAGTAATTGGCCATAGGTGCATGAGCTTGTTTCTGGGCTTTCTATCCTGTTCAATTGATTATTTCAGTTTTTGTTCCAGTACCATATTGTTTTGATTACTGTAGCTTTGTATTCTAGTCTGAAGTCAGGGAGCCTGATTCCTCCAGCTCTGTTTTTCTTTGTCAGAACTGCTTTAACTGTTCAGTCTTTTTGTGTTTCCATACACAGTTAAACATTTTTTGTTCTAATTCTGTGAAAAATTCCATTGGTAATTTAATAAGAATTGCATTGACTCTGTAGATTGCCTTGAGTAATACAGTCATTTTGATAGTATTGATTCTTCCAATTCAAGGATATACATGGAATATTTTTCCATCTGTGTCATCTGCAGTTTGTTTCATTAGCATCCTATAGTTTTCAAAGTAGAGGTCTTTTGCTTCCTTCGGTAGGTTTATTCCTAGGTAATTTATTCTTTTGGATGCTATGGTAAATGGGGTTGTTTCCTTAATTTTTCTTTCTCATCTTTCATTGTTAGTATATAGAAATGCAAGAGATTTCTGTGTATTAATTTTGTATCCTACAACCTTACGGTATTCACTGATAAGCTCTAGTAGTTTTCAAGTAGAGTCTTTAGGATTTTGTATGTATAGTATCATGTCATCTGCAAACAGTGATAGTTTTACTTCTTTTCCAATTTGGATTCCTTTCATTTCTTTTTCTTCTCTGATTGCCATGGGGTTAGGACTTCTAAAACTCTGTTGAATAAATGATGACTGTGGGTATCCTTATCTTGTTCCTGATCTTGGAGGAAATCCTTTCCGTGTTTTCCTTTCAGTAGTTTCCCCTCTATGTCCACTTAATGGAAACTCTTTCATAAGTGGGTGTTCACTTTTGTCAGAAGCATTTCTGCATCTGTTGTGAAGAGTGTATGTTTTTTATTCCTCAGTTTGTTTCTGTGATGTATCACACTGCCTGGTTTGTGGATATTGAAAAATCCCTGCACACTTGGGATAAAGCCTCCTTGATCATGATGTATGATCCTTTTAATGTATTGTTGGATTTGGTTTGCTAGTATTTTGTTGAGGATGTTTGCATCTATGATCATCAGTTATGTTGGCCTGGACTTTTCTTTTTTTGTGGTATCTTTGTCTGGTTTTGGTACAAGAGTGATGGTGGCCTCATAGAATGAGTTTAGGTGGCTTTGTTCCTCTGCAACTTTTTGAAAGAGTTTCTGAAGGACAGGTGTTGACTCTTCTCTAAAGGTTTGATAGAATTACTTTCGTTTGTTGGAAGTTTTAAATTCACTGTTTCAATTTCAGTACATATGATTTTGTCTGTCCATATTTTCTATTTCTCCCTGGTTCGGTCTTGGAAGGTTGTATATTTCTAAGAATTTGTCCATTTCTTCTAGGTTGCCCAGTTTCTTGGCCTAGAGTTGCTTGTGGTAGTTGCTGCGTTTCTCTGCCATCTCATTTTGTCTAACTCTCTGTGTTTCCGGTCCTTGTTGCTCAAGCTGCAGGGCCCCATCTCTCCTTGCCTCTGGTGTCTGTCCCCTGGCGTGTGAGGTGGGTCCACGGGCTTGGGCAGGCCTCCTGGGGGGAGGGACTGGTGCCTGCCCTCCGGTGGGTGCAGTTGGGTCCCGTCGCTCTGACGGGCAGGCCCGTGTCAGGAGCTGTGTTTAAGGCAGCCATGTGGTCAGGACGTCTTTCAGCCGCCTGTCTTCTGGTGGGCGGGGCCGTGTTTCCATCCTGTTTTGTTGAGGGGTCCCAGCACTGGGGTCTGCAGCCTGTTGGGTGGTGTCAGGTCTCAGTGCCAAAGTGCCATGCTCCGGGAGAGATCACACCAACGGGTGTTCCCTGGGGTGTCCACCACCACTGTCCTTGCCCCTATAGTGAGTCACCGCTGACCCCTGCCTCCCCAGGGGACCCTCCGAGACACACAGGTAGGTCTGGCCCAGGCTCCTAGGCGTTGTTGCCTTGTTCTGAGTCCCAGTGCTCACGTCACATCGGTTTGTGCCCTCCAGCAGTCCTGTGTGGCTTCTGCTCTCGAGCCCTGCTGGCCTTCAAGGCCAGGTGCTCTGGGAGCTATTCCTCTAGATGTCAGACCCCCAGGCTGGGGAGTCTGATGGGGGGCGGGTGTCAGAACTCACTCAATTGCAATGTGATTATTTTCCAGTTTGTGGTCACCCACTCGGCAGGTATAGGATTTGATTATTATGGTGGAAGTGCCCTTCCTGCTATCTTGTTGTGGCTTCTTTCTTTGGGTGGTAGAACATCTTTTTTGGTAGGTTCAAATCTTTTTTGTCGATGGTTGTTCAGTGGTTAGTTGTGATTCTGATGTTTTGTAAGACGAGTTGACCTCAAGTCCTTCTTTGCTTTCTGTCTCAGTTTGACTCTTGCTGATTGCTTTATTGTGGAGATGTTCAACATATTCTTTTATCCTCGATATTTTCTGTAAACTTGTTAGACGTAGAGACTTGATTAAATTCATGTTCAAGATTTCTTTTTCATTTTTTGGCAGGAATACTTCTTTGGTGGGAGTGTATATTTCTTATTGTATCCCATCAGGAAGAGTGTGATACATGGTTTTCCCATTATCAGTGATGAATGACTTCAGGTGTTATGAGCCTAATTTACCCTTTATAAAGGTCTTATCAACCTCTCATTTAATGCTTTAGTGGCATTAGATGGCTGTTGCCTAGATCAATTTTTTTTTAATTAAGGGTTATAAAATGGTGACTTCAAATTCTACTATTCTTTCTGCATTTATTATCTGTGATTTTCTGTTTTTTAAAAAAGCCTTCCCTCAAACTTCCGTTTATTTCTCCTCTTCCTTTTACTCTCCTTACTCCTGGAGATAACTGTTTCTGTTAGTTTGGGGTCTTCCATTGTTTCTTTTTGAAACCATAGGCAAATATGTAGGTATATTTGAACGCTGTCTCCTACTTACTGTCCTCAGTTCAGTACAGTCGCTCAGTCGTGTCCGACTTTGTGACCCCATGGGAGGCAGCACGCCAGGCCTCCCTGTCCATCACCAACTCCCGGAGTTTGCTCACACTCATGTCCGTTGAGTCGGTGATGCCATCCAGCCATCTCATCCTCTGTCGTCCCCTTCTCCTCCTGCCCCCAATCTTTCCCAACATCACGGTCTTTTCAAACGAGTCAGTTCTTTGCATCAGGTGGCCAAAGTATTGGAGTTTCAGCTTCAGCATCAGTCCTCACTCTCCTCTGCACCTTGCTTTTTTCACTTAACAGTATATCCAGTGAGCTTCAAGAGCTGTGTGTAGAGACTTTCCTCGTTCCTTTTCTCAGCTTCGCTCTTGATGCTTGCCTTCCTCCATCCTGGAGAATCAGGTCAAGACCAAGCTTGGGAGTCACCAGTTCTGTTCATTAGGTATAAATGTAGCTATGTTTAATGGTGACAATCCCTTCACACACATATGCACTGTACTTTGCAGTTTAAAGAGCACTTGCAAATCCATAATTCTTTAGGAGCTCTTATCCACTCTCATCCAGTGTGCAAAAGCACACTGATATGTCAGTCATTTAGGCTAAATGTTAAAGAAAGCATTTGTCTACTTGAACATAACAGTTACTCTCTTTTGGACTTCTGTGTTTGGGACTTCTGTGTCTAGTCATCACATTTCAAAGATGGTGAGGTTGGCAGACTGAGAGAAAGAGAGCTAAAATTATTTCACTTTGGGCATGGAATGGGCAAAGGGAGGGCTGCTAGGGAACAGACAAAAGGCATTTCTGTAGGACCTGCAGGTGCCCACTGTGGAGCCTGGAGATGAAGCAAGCACCGGCTGTGCAGGACCGTCTTCCCCTCCTGTCTTTATTCTTTCATGGCACACTTTTCTTTATCTTTCCCACCAGGTTGAAACCCACATGGGCAGGGGTTAATTCTAGGTTTGTTGAAACCATTTTGGTGTTAGTGCTCACAGATGGTAGGTCTGTTGACTGAATTACCTGAATACTGGTCTGCCACTTAGCCTTGCTTACTCCTAGTACAGAGTAAATCAAGAACAAAGGAAATGAGCCCCATTTTTCTGTATAAAAATATAACGTGTGTGTATGTGTGTGTGTGGGCTTTGTTTGTGGGTTGCCCACCCAGCAGGTATGGGACTTAATTTTATCATGATTGCATTCCTCCTCCCGTCTCATTGCGGCTTTTCTTTGTCTTTGGATACCTTTTTTGGTAGGTTCTAGTTTTTTCTGTCGATAATTGTTGAGCAGTTAGTTATGATTTGGGTGTTTTTGTGAGAGGGGCTGAGCTTGCATCCTTCTCTTCCCTTTTGTCTACCATCTTCCCCAGGGGTTTGGATAAGGTGTTGAGTGACAGCTTATAAGCGGTTTTAAAGATATCTGTTCCTTTAAAAGGTTGCTAAATATGCAGATTGTTTAAATATATAGGCAAGTATATGTAAAAGAATGTTAAAATTAAAGTACAGTGTAATGATTATGAGTAGGATCTTTGAGTCCGTATGGTTGGAAGAAACCACTCATTGCACAGAGAATCATAAATAATTAGCACATTTCAGGGAAGGACATCCAGTATCATTCTTTCATAAACTTTTGACACTGATGAAAATTTTTATTTATTTTCTTATTTGGGAGATTTTTTAAATTGAATTATAGTTGACTTATAGTGTTGTGTTAATGTCTGCTGTATAGCAAGGTGGTTCAGTTAAACATACATGCACGTTGTTTTCTTTTTAAATACTCTGTAGCATTAAGGTTCAGAGAAGGCAATGGCACCCCACTCCAGTACTCTTGCCTGGAGAATCCCATGGACAGAGGAGCCTGGTAGGCTGCAGTCCATGGGGTTGCTAGAGTCAGACACAACTGAGCATCTTCACTTTTACTTTTCACTTTTATGCATTGGAGAAGGAAATGGCAGCCCACTCCAGTGTTCTTGCCTGGAGAATCCCAGGGACAGGGGAGCCTGGTGGGCTGCCGTCTATGGGATCGCACAGAGTCGGACACAACTGAAGTGACTCAGCAGCAGCAGCATTAAGGTTTATCACAGGATACTGAAGATCGTTCTCTGTGCTATACAGTAGGACCTGTTGTCTGTCCATTCTGTCTGTAACAGCTTACATCTGCTAACCCCAATCTCCAACTCCATCCTTCCCCCAACCCCCTTGGCAACCAGGTCTATTCTTTATGTCCATGACTCTCTTTCTGTTTCATAGACAGGTTCACTTGTGGTATATTTCAGATTTCATGTGTAAGTTAGATCATATGGTACTTGTCTTTCTCTTTCTAACTTACTTCACTTAGTATGATAATCCCTAGTTGCATCCATGCTGCTGCAGATGGCGTTATTTTGTTCTTTTTTAATTGCTGGGTAGTATTTCATTGTATATAAGCACCGCAGCTTCTTTATTGATTCCTTCGTTGATGGACATTTAGGTCGTTTCCCTGTATTGGCATTATTCCCTGTTGTGAATAGTGCTGCTGTGAACACAGGGGTGTATTCATCTTTTTGGATTAGAGTTTTATTTGGATATGTGCCCAGGAGTTGGATTGCTGGTAATTCTGTTTTTAGTTTTCTCAGGAACATTCCATACTGTTTTCCACAGTGGCTGTACCAACTTACATTCCCACCCACCAACAACGTAGGAGAGTTCCCTTTTCTGCCAGTGGCAGAGAGTTGCCCACATCCTCTCCAGCATTTGTTATTTGTAGAGTTTTTAATGATAACCATTCTGACTGCTGTGAGGTGGTACCTCATTGTAGTTTTGATTTGCATTTTTCTGATAATTAGTGATGTTGAGCCTATTGACCATTTGCATTTCTTCCTTGGAGAGATGTCTGTTTAGATCTGCTCATTTTTCAATTAGGTTCCTTGTTTTTTTATTGTTGAGTTGTTTGAGCTCTTTGTATATTTTGAAAATTAAGTCCTTAATGGTCCTATGGTTTGCAAATATTTTCTCCCGTTCTGTGGGTTGTCTATTCAAAAAAAATTTTTTTTAAGTTTTCCTTTGCTGTGCAAAAACTTGCAAGTTTGATTAGGTCCCACTCATTTATGTTTGGTCTTATTTATGTTGCCTTGGAAGACTTACCTTAGAAAATGTTGATATGGTTTATGTCAGAGAATGTTTTGCCTATGAGCTTTTCTAGGAGTTTTATGTTTGTTAATGTTTATTTTATGTATTTGTGTATTCCTGTATTAGGCGCATTTATGTTGACGAGTATAAAATCCTCCTCCTGTCTTTTTTCTTCATATGGTATCTTTCTTTATGGCCTTTGTTTTAAAGTCTGTTTTCTCTGAAATGCGTTTTCTGTCCCCTTACTTTCAATCTGTGTGTTTCCTTTGCTCTAAAGTGTGTCTCCTAGGAGCAGCATATTGTAGGCTCTTTTTTTTTTTTTATTTTAAATCCAGTCTGCCACTCTGTGTCTTTTGACTGGAGCATTTAGTCCGTTGACATTTAAGGTAATAACTGATAGACGTGTATATTGCCATTTTAAACCTTATTTTCCAGTTGATTTTATGTTTCTTCTTTGTCTCTTTCGTTTTCTCTTGTAGTTTGATTTTCTTTTGGATTATACTTATGTTCTCTTCTTTTTGTTTTTGTTAACCTATTTTATGTTTCTGATTTGTGATTACCCTGTTTTTCAAGTCTGTTAAGAACATTCTATATCTACTTACCTTAGATTGGGAGTCATACAGGCTCAAACACATCGTAGGAAAGAAAAAAAATCTACATTTTCTTACTGTCCTCCCCCACATTTTATGATTCTGATGTCCTCTTTTACATCTTCCTGTTCATCCTTTTGCTGTTCATTGTGGTTTCATCACTTTCACCAAAATATTTTTATTTTTAAAAAAATCTGTGTTTGGGGCTTCCCAGGTGGTACTAGGGGTAAAGAACCCGCCTGCCAATGCAGGAGAGAGACATATTGGACGCAGATTTGATCCCTGGGTTGGAAGTTCGCCTGGAGGAGGGCATGGCAACCCACTCCAGTATCCTTGCCTGGAGGATCCCATGGACAGAGGAGCCTGGAGGGCTAGAGTCCATGGGTCACGAACAGCTGGACACAACTGAAGTGATTTAGCATGCATGTACTGGTTTATTTAGGTGATTTGCTTTCCAGTTGTGATTTTCTCTTTCCTATAGATTCTTTCTTCTTTTTTATTTAGGGAAGACCTTTCAATATTTCCTTTAGGATAGGTTTACTATTGCTGTATTCTTTTAATTTTTGCTTGTCTGAGAAATTCTCTCTCCCCTCCTATTCTAAATGATAATCTTGCTGGGTAGAGTATCCTAGGTCGCAGATTTTTCCCTTTCAGGACTTTGAATATATCTTACCATTTCCTTCTGGCCTGCAGCTTTTCTGTAGAGGAATGAGCTGATAGCCTTACGGGGGTTCCCTTGTAATTAGCTCTTTGTTTTTCTCTTGCTACCTTTATAACCCTCCTTATCTTTTACTTTTGCCATTTTTATTATGTCTTGGTGTAGGTCTGTTTGGGTTTACCTTGTTTGGGACTCTGTGTTTCCTGTACGTCCTGTTTCCTTCTTTAGATTTGGGAAGTTTTCAGCCATAGTTCCGTCAAATACTTTTTCGATCCCCTTTTCTCTTTCTTGCCCTTCTGAAATCCCAATTATGCATAGATTGGCACACTTTCAGTGCAGTTCAGTTGCTCAGTCGTGTCTGACTCTTTGTGACCCCATGAACTGCAGCACGCCAGGCCTCCCTGTCCATCACCAACTCCCGAAGTTACCCAAACTCATATCCATTGAGTCAGTGATGCCATCTAACTATCATATCCTCTGTTGTCCCCTGCTCCTCCTGCCCTCAATCTTTCCCAACATCAAGGTCTTTTCAAATGAGTCAGCTGTTTGTATCAGTTGGCCAAAATATTGGAGTTTCAGCTTCAACATCAGTCCTTCCAATGATCATCCAGTCCTGATTTCCTTCAGAATGGACTGGTTGGATCTCCTTGCAGTCCAAGGGACTCTCAAGAGTCTTCTCCAACACCACAGTTCAAAAGCATCAATTCTTCAGTGTTCAGCTTTCTTTATGGTCCAGCTCTCACATCAATACATGACTACTGGAAAAACCATAGCTTTGACTAGACAGACCTTTGATGGCAATGTAAAGTCTCTGCTTTTTAATATGCTGTCTAGGTTGGTCTTAACTTTTCTTCCAAGGAGTAAGCGTCTTTTAATTTCATGGCTGCAGTTGCCATCTGCAGTGATTTTGGAGTCCAAAAAATTAAAGTCAGCCACTGTTTCCCCATCTATTTGCCATGAAGTGATGGGACCGGATGCCATGATCTTCATTTTCTGAATGTTGAGTATTAAGCCAACTTTTTCATTCTCCTCTTTCACTTTCATCAAGAGGCTCTTTAGTTCTTCTTCACTTTCTGCCATAAGGGTGGTGTCATCTGCATATCTGAGGTTATTGATATTTCTCCCGGCAATCTTGATTCCAGCTTCTGATTCCTCCAGCCCAGCGTTTCTCATGATGTACTCTGCATATAAGTTAAGTAAGCAGGGTGACAATAGACAGCCTTGACGTACTCCTTTTCCTATTTGGAACCAGTCTGTTGTTCCATGTCCAGTTCTAACTGTTGCTTCCTGACCTGCATTCAGGTTTCTCAAGAGGCAGGTCAGGTGGTCTGGTATTCCCATCTCTTTCAGAATTTTCCACAGTTTATTGTGAGCCTCACAGTCAAGGCTTTGGCACAGTCAGTCAAGCAGAAGTAGACGGCATGCTTTAGATTATCCTATAGAGCTCCTGTTTTCCTTTTCTTCATTTGGCTTTCTGTCTGCCATCCTGATTGGGTGATTTCCCTTATTCTAGCCTCAAGATCACTTATTCGTTCTTCTGCATTATTTGTTCTGCTGTTCATTGCCGTTAGTTCAGTTTTAGCCTCGGAAATGAGTTTTATAATTTTTCTTGGTTCCTCTTTATAGTTCCTAGTTCCTCTTTACAATATACTCTGCATTTCTGTTGATACCCTTTCTTAATTTGTTCAGTATTTTCATTATTTCCTTTTTGAAATTGGTGTTTGTTAGACTGAAGAGGTCTGTTTCATTGTTTATTCTTTCAGGGGAATTCTCTCGGTCTTATAACTGGGAGTGGTTCCCCTGCTTCTTCATTTTACTCATGTTTCTCTTGCTCTCTGAGTTTATGAAAAGCAGTTATTTACTGTGGTCTTGGAAGGCCATTTGTCTGTGGGAGCATTCCTGTGTGGCTTGTGTGGGTTTAGTATTTTTTTGGTGCAAGGACTGTTTTCAGTATGGATGCCTGTCGTCTCTTCTCAGCCTGTGTTGGCCACTATGATGCCGCAGCTAGTGCCTGGGCCTGGAGCTCTCAGAGGCAGTGGCTGCTCACATGTGCCCCCGGAACACAAAGTGGGAGTGGACTCACAACGCCTCCTGGAGTTTGTAAGGGCTGTGGCAGCAGTTAGTGGCTGCTCCGGAGTCTAGGACCGATGGAGCGGGCAGCTCAAGACCGCTCCTGAAGCCCAGGGGCAGCAGCAGGAGGGAGAGGCTCAGGACCACACTCCTGTCCTGCTTCTTGAGAACTCCTGCAGGGAAAAAGGCTGCAGCGATGGGTTCCGTCCCTCCCCTCATAGTGGTGCCCGGCTTCTGGTGCTGCCCAGGCTTCCTTCTCTGAGGTGCAGTTGCATCGGATTCCAGCCTCTTCAGACTGTTTCCACACAGTCCACCCCTAGCCCCCTCTCTGGGTCTGATCTCTGAAACCCAAGCTTCCCCACCCAGCCCCCACCCGTCCCAAGCAGACGTGCATCTGAGACTGAGGAGTGCGGGCAGAGGCACTGGCCGTCTGTGCGGGTCTCTCTCCGTTCTAGCTGCTGCAAGCAAGGTGTGTTCTCATCCGAGGCCCTGAAGCGCCCCCTCTGTCCAGACTGATCTCCCCGCCAGCAGGCGGACTTCCCAGCAGGCAAGAAGCTTTCCTCTTTCACGGCTCCCTCCCATGGCCGCAGGTTCCATTCCGATTCCTCTCTCTCTCTTTTTTTTTCCCTTGCCTTTTCTTTTGTCATACCCAGTTCCATGGAGATTTTCTTGCCCTTTCAGAGGTCCGAGGTCTTCTGCCAGTGTCCCATAGATATTCTGTGAGAATCCTTCCGCATGTAGATTATTTTTGATGTATCTGAAAGGAGGTGAGCTTCATGTCCTTCTACTCCGCTGTCTTGATCCTGGACCTAATGAAACCTTTTAAATTAAAAAATATACGTGAATGAGAATTAGGTTTTTCACTGTTGCAAAAAGAAGTTACACATAAGGAAAGGAAGAATGCTAGAATGAACTCTATGCTGCTGGATTGTATTTGGAAGTATAAATATGAATTCATGATTTAAAAATATGGGTGTATATGTGTGGGGAGTGTAACACAAGATAAATACAAGAGTAAATAGAGATGGATGTCAATGTGTTGGTTAGTACACATATTTCCTTGCTGTATCCATTGACGGATCGAAATAATGACACCCTAGTAACATGCCTGCTGTCTCCAGATCTTGGTTTCTACATACTGTTCTCCCAAAACAAAAGAACACCGGGCTCCTTGGGAAACTGATTCCAGGGTTGAGGTAGAGGAAATAGGAGATGAATGCAGAGCATCTTTTGGTGCCAGAAAGTAAGGAAATCTTAGAGGGAGAGAAAAAGTAGGGGAGAGGGCATGTCAACAGGGCACAGAGCTCCCACTGGCCAGAAGAGAATCAACTCAAGCAACTAAACACATAATAATGGTATTAGATTATAACTCGAAGAATTAAATAGATATCCATGAATCCATACTAATATAAGTAAATATCGGAATAAATAAATGGAAGAAAAGGGACTTTTTGTCTGAAAGGATTATAATTAATGTAGAATGATAATTTAAAAATTGCCAGTAATTATCACACTATAAAATCTATAGGCAAGACATACTAATAAATGCTAAAATTACTAGGTAGAATGTGAGCAGAAACAGATAATTTCATAGTCTCTGCCCAAATATTTAGTAGTTACAAAGGAAAAATAATAACTGTACAGTAGAGAACCCTGGAAGACACCACTCTAAGCAAGTGGTTATGGTTAACATCACCACTAATAAAACCAGTAGCATATAACCTTGATATGATATATTGGGAAGGACACATCAGCTCTGTGATATTCCTGTAAGTAAAGCATAATCTCAGTCCAGTCAGGAGTAATCATCAGAGAACTCAAAACTGAAGGACATTCTAGAAAAACATTCTACAAAATAACTGACCTGTACTCTTTAAAAGGTTCAAGGTTATGGAAGGTTATGGATAACAAGGAAATATTGAGGAGCTGTCACAGGTTGGAGATGACTAAGAAGATATGACAGTCTGATGCAACTCGAGCTCCTGGGTTAGATCCAGGAGCAGAGAAAGGATGTTAGTGGACAAACTGGAGAAGTCCACATAAATTGTGTGGTCTCATTAATATATTGTACCAAGCTTAATTTCTGAATAGTCTTGGTTATTGTTCTGTTATCTAAGATGGTCACGTAAGAGGAAGCTGGGTGAAGAGTGTATGGGAGCTCCCTGGATTGTTTTTGTAACTCTTATAAGTCTAATGTCCCAAAATAAAGCATTAACAACTATATGTGTTCTGGGGTGATGCTGTTAAAGTGCTGTACTCAATATGCCAGCAAATTTGAAAAATCAGCAGTTGCCACAGGACTGGAAAAGGTCAGTTTTCATTCCAATCCCAAAGAAAGGCAATGCCAAAGAATATTAAGACTACCGCACAATTGCACTCATCTCACACACTAGCAAAGGAATGCTCAAAATTCTCCAAGCGAGGCTTCAACAGTACATGAACCATGAACTTTCAGATGTTCAAGCTGGATTGAGAAAAGCCAGAGGAACCAGAGATCAAATTGCCAACATTCGTTGGATCATAGAATAAGCAAGAGAGTTCCAGAAAAACATCGGCTTTATTGACTATGCCAAAGCCTTTGACTATGTGAATCACAACAAACTGTGGAAAATTCTGAAAGAGATGGGAATACTAGACCACCTGACCTGCCTCCTGAGAAATCTGTATGCAGGTCAGGAAGCAACAGCTAGAACCGGACATGGAACAACAGATTGGTTCCAAATTGGGAAAGGAGTACATCAAGGCTGTATATTGTCACCCTACTTATTTAACTTATATGCAGAGTACATCATGAGAAATGCTGGGCTGGATGAAACACAAGCTGGAATCAGGATTACCGGGAGAAATGTCAATAACCTCAGATATGCAGATGATACCACCCTAATGGCAGAAAGCGAAGAACTAAAAAGCCTCTTGATGAAAGTGAAAGAAGAGAGTGAAAATGTTGGCTTAATACTCAACATTCAAAAAACTAATAAGATCGTGGCCTCTGGTCCCATCACCTCATGGCAAATAGATGGGGAAACAATGGAAACAGTGACAGACTTTATTTTCTTGGGCTCTAAAATCACTGCAGATGGTGACTGCAGCCATGAAATTAAAAGACACTTGCTCCTCGGAAGAAAAGACCAACCTAGACAGCATATTAAAAAGCAGAGATATTACATTGCCATCAAAGTTCCATCTAG
Organism: Ovis canadensis; assembly: GCF_042477335.2. Lineage (NCBI taxonomy): Eukaryota > Metazoa > Chordata > Mammalia > Artiodactyla > Bovidae > Ovis > Ovis canadensis. The sequence continues at coordinate 26,135,668 of NC_091263.1, forward strand.
TCAAAGCTATGGTTTTTCCAGTAGTCATGTATGGATGTGAGAGCTGGACAATAAAGAAAGCTGAGCCCTGAAGAATTGATGCTCTTGAACTGTGGTGTTGGAGAAGACTCTTGAGAGTCCTTTGGAAAGCAAGGAGATCAAACCAGTCCATTTTAAAGGAAATCAGTCCTGAATATTCATTGGAAGGACTGATGCAGAAGCCGAAACTCCAATACTTTGGATGTAAAGTATTGGATGTGAAGATGTGAAGAACTGACTCATTTGAAAAGACTCTGATGCTGGGAAAGATTGAGGGCAGGAGGAGAAGGGGACGACAGAGGATGAGACATTTGGATGGCATCACCGACTTTATGGACATGAGTTTGAGCAAGCTCTGGGGGTTGATGATGGACAGGGAAGCCTGGCGTGCTGAAGTCCATGAAGTCTCAAAAAGTCAGACACGACTGAGCAACTGAACTGAACTGTGTTCTGTGGTGACTTCCAGTTATGGTGATGTTGCAATTAGATAGCCTGAGTGATCTACAGGGAAAAAAGAAAAAAAGAACATTCTAAAACTGAAATTACTCCAGAGAAAGGCTTAATAGCAAATTAGACACAGACGAAGGGAAGACGTGCAGATGCGTCAGTGGAAATGATCAGACTGAAGCAGAAAGAAAATGAAGGAACATAGAAAATCGCATTAAAAAATATGGGACATAGTAAACAGGTCTGTTACATAATTGAAGCCCCAGAAAAAGAGGAGAGAGAGATGTGACAGAAGCAGTACTTGAAGAAATAATAGATGAGGAGGATCCAAAAGTAATGAAGACTTCATGCCATAGAGTAAAGCACTAACCACCCTAAGCAGGATAAAATAAAGAAAACTGTACCTTGCACCTATACTTATATGTTTACACATTATAATAAAGTTCTGCTCTAAACTAAAGACAGGGTTTGGGGGGAACTTAAAGCATCTGGAGGGAAAAGACTCACTGCCTTCTAACAGAAATGATAGACGCTAGAAAGTATTGGAATGGAAGCTTCAAAGCAATGACAGACAGTACCTTGCAATCTAGAATTCTAAACCTAGTGAAAACATTCTTTAAAGATGAAGATAGGGACTTCCCTGGCCATCCAGTGGTTAGGGCCCCAGACTTTCACTGCCGAGGGCCCGGGTTCAGTCCCTGGTGGGAGAACTAAGAGCTTGCAAGGTGCATAGCATTGCCAAAAAAAAAAAAATGAAGTCTTTCTCAGACAAATAAAAACTGACGCTTCATTATCAGCAGTAATAATTCATCACCAGAAGACCTGAATCAAAGGAATTCTCTAGTCAGAAGAAAATTATGCCACATGAAGTAGGGAAATGCAAGAAGAAATGCAACAGTAAGGGAAAATTTGTGGAGACATCTAAATTAATATTAAATGTAATATAACCATAATAACAATATAGTTATTATTAGTAATAATGTGTGTTGTTTTAAATATATGTAGGGACTTCTAATAAAAACTCAGAGGGGTAAGTGGATTTAAAGTGTTCTAAGACCCTTGGATTGTCTTACAGATGTGTAAGTGATAATTAATATGGAAACTTTAGTAATTCAAGGCTGCTTGTTGTAGTCTCTGAACTAATCATTATTCAAATAGTAAAATGATATAAAAGTAGCAAGGTAATAGAAGGAGAAATGGAAAATTTAAAAAAATTTTTCCATTAATAGGAGACAAGGAAAAAGGAACATGGTGGATAGTGTTGTTCAAGTTAAAAATAAAAACATGGTAGATTTAAACTTAAATTTGTTGATAATTGCATGAAGTAATTAAATGGACCAAGTACTTCAGTTGAAAGAGAAAGATCAGGGAGTTCCCTGGCAGTTCCCTGGTTAGGATTCCTGCTTTCACTACCAAGGGCATGGTTTTAGTCTCTGGTTGGGCAGCTAAGACCCTGCAAGCTTCATGGCATGGCCCCCCTCCCCAAAACAGAAAAGATAGAGAGGGATCATCGGACTGGATAGAAAAACCAAAACCAACTAAATGCTGCTGATATCGGCTAACCTTTAGAAATACGAACACAAATCTCCATTGTGATGTCTGCTCCACCCAAACTGTTAGGAGTTCCTGCCAGGCTTGAAGAAAATGTTCTGAATTTCTTCCCCCTGCAAAATAAAAAAGATACTAAAGTATTGAAAATATAAGGATGGAAAAAGATATTAGACAGACTTCAAAAAAAAAAATAAACTGGTGTGGCTATGCTAATGTTAGAGAAAGTAGATGTTAAGGCAAGAAGTATTAGTAGAAATAAAAGGGACATTTCATACTGATCAAAGGTTTAAAAAATATTTTTCCAAAAGATACAGGTATTTAAAATCTACATATATTAATAACTCAGCCTCAAAATACATAAGCAAAATTTTATAAGTTTAGAAGAAAAACAGAATCAATAACAAACATGAGATTTAACATTTTCTCAGAGACTTAAAGGGCAAGTAGACAAAAATAACAGTAAGGACATAGAAGAATTGAACAATATAGTTAACAAACTATATCTAATTGAGTTATATATCACACTGCAACCAGCAATTGCAGTGTACAGTGTCTTTAAAAGTATACTTGGAACATGTTACCAAAATTGTCTTACGTGCTGGATCATAAAGGAAATAAATTTCAAAAGACTGAAAATATAGTGTTTGGACCAAGTAGACTGAACAATAAAAATATAACTAGAAACCCCCCTACATATTTGAAGATGAAGCAGTTTATTACTAGACTATGAGTCAAAGAAGTTATAATATAAATTAGAAAATAATGATCATTTTTAAATGGAACACCAAAGCTTCTGGGATGTAGCTAAAGGTATTCTTAGAAGAAAATGTATAGACTTATGTTCATATATTAGAAAAGAGACAGTCTGAAAATCAGTGATCAATGTACACATCTCAAAAATTAGAAAAAAAAATAGCAAATTTTGCCCAAAGAAGCTGGAAGGGAGGAAATAATTAAAATAAAAAAGCATTTTAATTTTAATAGAAAACAAATATAGTGAGGATCAACAAAGCCAAAAGTCAGTTCTTTGAAAAGATTAATAAAACTAAGAAGGTACAAATTAACCAATATTGGGGAAATGAAGACATCATTATGAATCCTACAGACGTTAGAAAGATAATGAGGTTTATGAACAACTTCATGCCTAGAAATTTGAAAATATATTTGAGGTCATAATTTTAAAAATTTTGTGAAAGTGATAACTACAATGAACAGCAGAAGGATGAAAATGAAGATGTGAAAGAAGACATCAACAAAATTTGAAGAGGGAAGTGAGAAAGTGTAGAACTAACAGCCCATGTCTCTGAGATGCGCCTGTTCCCTGTGGTGTGCTGGAGCCAGGTCACACTAGCTCATGAGGGCTGACCGTGCACGTCTCGTCCCAACTCCCTGCTCAGTGATGTCCCATTGGTCTTGAAATTGACCATATTGGGAGTTTTAACACTACTGAAATCAGCAAACACTACCAAATCAGGGCTCTCCCCACCCCAGGAACTGGCTATTAAGCACTTGCCAGCACACTACAGGGTATACTATACTTATAAATTGAAAACTCATTGACAGAGGAGTTAGTGGTCTGCACACTTATTTGATCAATAACGGCGGATACATTGTTGTTAGTGAACAAAGGCAAAGAGAGCGCTTATAACTGAGAGGGGGGAGAAAAGGACTAGTCTGAGAGCAGTGAATCTTTGTTGAAACTTCTGTTTATTTCTCTGGCTGCTTGCTTTTTTATGTTCGGCTGTGCTGGGTCTCCGATGCTGCTCGCAGGCTTTCTCTAGCTGCAGCGCGCAGGCTTCCCATTGCGTGGCTTCTCCTGGTGCAGACCACGCGCTCTAGGGTGCACGGGCTCAGTAGTTGCCGCGCATGGGCTTCGTTGCCCTGCAGCTTGTGGGGTCTTAGTTCTCAGGCCAAGGATAGAACTGGTGTTTCCTGCATTGGCAGGCGAATTCTTAACCTCTGGACCACGAGAGAAGTCCTGGGAATAGTGAATATTTTGCATATTTTGGTGCAAAATATGCATATTTTGGTGGCAAGAAAGAGGCCAGTTGGACAGTCTGTTCTTAAGTAGTCTGAATGATGGTATCAAAACAGTTTCAGAATTTTTAAAATGAATTTCCCAGAAAATCTTGTGAAATTAATTGTAGAATATATGTGACAGGCTGCCCTTTATTGTTGTCTTTATCTTAGGTCAGGTCTGCACCGTTTTCCTCATTAAAAACTTCTCAGTTCTCCCCATTTTGGTCAGAAGTTCCTAGAGGAGAGGATTTAACCCTGAGGGCTTTAGTCTCTGATGCAGAATGGTTGTTGAATGTCAGTTTGATCTTGAGGGCACAGCAGCACTTGAACACCCGAGTGTCAGATACAATGTTAAATCTTACAAGAGACATTTGGAACCTATTCTGTATCCAGTTTTTGGGTCAGTGTAGGTCCAATCAAGAGAATAAGATCGGTCAGTTTTAGTTAAGTAATTGGTTTCCCCCCCATGATTAATCAATTATTTCATTTTTTTTTTCGAAGTACATAGCCATACTGTGAAGCGTGTTGGCTGTTGTATTGTGTTCATTTTGTCGGTGCAGGCACATCTACTTAGAGCCATTGAAATTAATGAAGCTTATGTTAATCTAGCCAAAAATGAATCATTTCATTTAAAGTCAGCATCCATCTTGCCTCTGAAAGAATCCCAGATTTGTCCAGTGGGAGCCTTGTAAGTTGTCTCTGTGTTCTTTTAATGTGACCTAGCAGTTTCTTGAGCACTTCCTTGCATTCTGGAACAAGATGTTCCAGGCTGATTTTGTGCTCTGTTTGTCCCAGTTCTGGCATCAATTCTAGAAGCTCTGGTTGCTTTTAGTGGAGAGTGGTATTTAGAAACCAAGATCTAAGCACTAGATCTGCTATTTGCTACTGGGGTGTCATTGCTTCTAAGTCCTCTAAATGTTTAGAGGTGAAAATACAGCAATTTCATAGGTCTAACCACACATACACACACACACATATATATGTATATGTGTGTATATATATATATATATATATAGAGAGAGAGAGAGGTGTATATATATATATGCATATATACATGCATATTTCTATGTCTGCATGCTTATATATTTAAAATCATGACTTCATGATGAAACCTCTAATTCAGTCTAATTCCATCATGCCTCCTCTCATTCCACGCCTGTAGCTCCCTCCACCCACAGTCATCTGAAGAATCTTGGAATAACATTCCATTTGTGAAAGTTTCTGCATCTAATAGTTTACTGAGCCTCCAGTTCAGATCACCACAGTGGCTATATGTCCAGTTGCAGGATTCTGAGTACTTATACAGTGGGAGTCATACAGGTCAGGTGTATTACATTCTGGGGCTTCAGAACAGCATTTGTGGTTAAAAGTACTTGATAGAAGAAAGCAGAGAAAGGGAGTACTTGAAGTGGTCTCTTCTGACATGGTTTTAAAGGGCAACTTTCACTGGGGTCTCTCTTAATATGTCCAGCGCTCCACTTTCTGTGGCCATGCAGCAAACTGGCCTGACTTCACAGTGTGGAATAGCAGTTTGCTCTCTGATCAGGGGGACACAGAGAGGAGAGTTTCTCTCTTCTGTGCGATGTCTGGGGACTCAGCCAAGAGCCCGGAGCCAAAGTCTCCTTCACTCACATGTGTGGTGGTTAATGCTGGCTTTTGGCTGAGACCTCAGCTCTTCTCCCTGAGGCTTCTCCACATCAGCTAGATCCTTTACTCTCTCTTCCCTTCCTCAGAGCACAGTGGCCAGTTTCCCCAGAGCACACCTCCCAAAAGAGAGACGCAGTCCTCCACAGTCTGCTTATAGATGGAATTGTATCTGGTGACATCTCTTAGAAATTTGCACCTTGCATCTCTTGGACAGTATGACTGTGTACATAAGTTGTTTACCTTGTTTAACTATACAGTTTAAGGATAAGAACATTTTCAAATTTTCCAAGTCTTTAAAAATATATGTCTCATTGCACCCTTTCTCAGGAAACTTGAGGGGAGCGTGCTTCCCTATATAGGTGAGTAAATCAAGGAAGAGGAAGGCTTGGTATGTGGGAAACGAAAGATCCAACACAGGAGGCCAGTGAAGGAAAGGCCCAGCTTAGTAATGGTTAAGGGGCTTTTCTGTTAGTGCTGTTGCAACACTTACCAACATTTTTTTTTTTAATATTTATCTATTTGGCTGTGCCAGGTCTTAGTTATGGCATGCAGAGTCTTCTCTCTTCTTCAAGTTGTGGCATGTGGAGTCTTTAGTTGCAGCAGGCAAGGTCTTTTAGTTGCGACATGTGAGATCTAGTTCCCTAACCCGGGATCGAACCTGGGCCCCTTGCATTGGGAGTGCGAAGTCTTAGCCACTGGGCCACCAGAGAACTCCCAACGCTTAACAACTTAAAGCAACCATTTTTATCATGCCTGTAGATTTTAGAAATTCTGACAGGGCCCAACGGGAAAGGCTTGTTCCATGGTGTTTGAGGCCTTAGCTAGAAAAAGTTAGTGCCTGGGGGTAACCTGAAAGGTGAGACTGGAGCCACCTGAGACATTTTCAGTCACAGAGTAGTTGATGTTGGGTGTCACCTGAGTCTGTGCGTGAATTCTCTGTGTGGCCTGGGCTTCCACCTCAGGGTAATCAGGCAGCTCAAAGTGAATGATCAGAGCTTTGAAGTGAGTTCCCTACCAGCAAGAGGGAGGCTGCATCACTTTTTATGACCTAACCTTGAAGGTTCCCTTTCAGTAGGAGAGGAAGTCATTGCATCCTCTGATTGCTATGCTATAGGGTACAAGTGACTCCCTAAGGTTGGCCCCGATTTGAGGGGAAGCTACATAGACCTCACCTCTCAATGGGAGGAGAACTCGTGGGCGTGTCTGAAACCTGCTACAGGGGTTGACCTGTCCTGGGTGACAGCAGTAGGCATAACAGGTGACCAGTCCAGATTAGAAGAGGCCAGAAAGCTCTTGTGGAGTTGACCTGTGGGGGTGACACTGATCAGAGTCCCTGATACATCCAGGACATCGTGAGAAGAGCCTTGTAGGGTAGTGGAAAGAGATTAAATTATTGATAAGGGAGACTTAAGTGGTTAAGACTCTGCCTTCCAACTCAGTAGGCATGGGTTTGATCCTTGGTTGGGGCACTAAGATCCCACATGCAGTGTGGCCAAAAAAATTAAAATAAAAATTTAAAAATTATTGATAAGTACATGGCAAACAAAATAATTGGTTGATTAACTCCAGAAGAAACAAAAATTGTTCAAGGGAGAATTTCATGCTCAGCTGTGACTATTTTTTACATAGCAACCAATAACGTAAACATTAATTACTGATCTAACCATGAAAGAAAGTGATAGTCGCTCAGTCGTGTCCGACTCTTTGGGACCCCAGGGACTATACAGTCCATGGGATTCTCCAGGCCAGAATACTGGAGTGGGTAGCCTTTTCCTTCTCCAGGGGATCTTCCCAACCCAGGGATCGAACCCAGGTCTCCCGCACTGCAGGCGGATTCTTTACCAGCTGAGCCACAAGGAAAGCCCAGGAATACTAGAGTGGGGAGCCTGTCCATTCTCCAGGGGATCTTCCTGACCCAGGGATTGAACCTGAGTCTCCCACATTGGAGGCAGATTCTTTACCAGCTGAGCCACCAGGAAAGCCGATTTAACCATGAGTATGACGTAATTTGCATCAGGAAGATGAGGGTAGGAAGGATAGGTAGGATGGCATACGGTAAGCTGGTTATGGGCGAGGAAGGAGAATATCCATGTCATCCGTAATTAATACCTAAAACCAAAAAAAAAATTAGCATGCCATCTGGAGACATGGAAGTAATTTTCAAAATAATCAGCTAAAGGAGGAAAAAGTGTTTTCATCTGGTTGTGGGAAATGGTGGGCGTGGAGGCAGGGGAAGAGGGCAGGATTTCTATTTTCAGAGCTTTGTAGAACCCTTTGACTCTCTTAACTATGTGGCTGTGCAATTTGATGAAAATACCTTAAAAAGAAAACCTACCAAAAGAAACACCATGCCCAGATCATTTTACAGGTATATACCACCAAACACTCAAGCTAATCCCTATCTTATATAAACTTTTAGAGACTAGAGAAAGGAGCATACCCTCATCCTTAGGTAATGAGCCTGCTATGGTCTGAATGTTTGTGTCCCTCCAAAATTCATCTGTTGAAGTTCTAACTGTCAAAGATGATGGTATTAGAAGGTGGGGTCTTGGAGAGGCGCTTAGGGCATGAGCATGAAGCCTTCGTAAATGGGACTAGAGCCTTTCTGAAGAGGCTCTGGAGAGATCCCTTGCCCCTCCCACCCCTTGAGGGCACGGTGAGAAGTTGCCAGCTGTGAATGGAAGAGGGCCTTCATCAAAACACATCCATGCTGGCCACTTGACCTTAGACTTTCCAGCCTCCAGAACTGTGAGAAGTACATTCCTGTTGTTCATAAGCCACCCAGTTTATGATGTTTTAGACTAAGACAGAGCCTAGTACCACCTTGAACCAAAGCCAAATAAGGAAGTATGACAGCGAGAGCCGTAGCCAGTCTTGTTGAAGCACATAGACTCAGGCACTGCGGTGGCCCAGTGGTTAGGGCTCCATGCTCTCGCTGCTGAGGGTGTGGGTTCAGTCCTTGGTTGGGAAACTAAGATCCCACAAGCTGCATGGCATAAATAAACAAATAATGTATTATTTGGGCGGTGAGAGGAGAGCATGGGCCATCCCATCCTCTGTCCTTTGGAGCTGTGAGAGGGCTTACCTGTCCTGAGTGAAGGAGCAGACTGGGATGTGGGCTGCAAGTGCTGGAAGCTAAGGAGTTGCGGTAGGAGTGGAGATCTATATACTTTGTAAGCCAGGAGCTTATTATGTTTCACATACTTTCCCTTTTGTTTTCTTTCCATATTTCGGTAACTTTGAAAGACGTATGAAAGAAAAAAAAGAGCATAGGTTCAGAAATACTAAGTAGAAAACGAAGTAAGAAAACACACATACACACGCATGCACATACACACGCACACACATACACACGCACACACACACATACACACGCACACACATACACACGCACACACATACCCCAGGAGCAAATTGCGTGTAACCCAGGAAGGCAAGGAGTGTCTTCACGGTGGCCCTTGAACTGGCTGCCCTAAGCCTATCTTTTTTTTTTCCTCTGTGGCTTCCAGTGCATTTAAGGAAAGCCAGCCCCTTTCACAATCCTTGTAATTACTGTTTGCACAGACCTTGCAACCATGCTGTAGCTACCACAGTTCAGTGCCTGAGCTCCCTCCGCCTGCACCTCCTCATTTCAGTTGCCCATGGGGAAGAACCCTTAGTAATTGTGATGTATCCCAGGGGTCATCGCACCCTACTTCCCAGCAGCTAGAGTTCTGCTCGCCGTCAGACAAGAGAACATCAACTCCAGAGTCACATCCTCAGAATCTGCTGCTTTCAGACTCTTCTGATGGCAAGCGTCACAGCCCAGATTCCCCATAAGGTAGAGTCTGAGGTGGTGAGAGTACGTGCTTTTGTTTACAGTTCCAGGGAGGACTGAGGAGAGGGGGTGGAAGGAGGCAGAGCCAACACGAGAATGTGTTACTGCCCTGAACTCTGGTCAGTGCAATTGATTATTCTGTCCCACGGGACATCCCTTCATAAACTGCTCTCTCATTCGGTCAGGGGTTTGGCTGGGAGCAAGGCTCTCTAGAGGCATGCCTCCGTGAACACGAAGGGCAGCTGCTGTCATGAACACCTCGATTCGTGGTGACACCTGCAAGCTAGCCCTGTATTTGGGAAAATAGCAGATTGAGGGAACAGTTCCCAGGGCTGTCTATGCACCTGTGCAGATCTGAAAAGGCAAAATGGAATTAGTGTCCTTGCCCTGTGGAAAATAATTTAATCCCTACCTCACTCCATAGCCTCAACAAAATGCTTTCCAGCAAAGATCTCAAGCAAAAAGGTAGGAAGGAAATATAGGAGATAAAAGGTTTCTTGACACTAAAGTCTAAACCTTGAACCGAAAAATTGATAAATGTTATGTTAAAATTTTAAAGCTGATACAAGACTCCACTTTATGGGGAACCTGGGCTGTGACATGTGGCCTCAGAAGGGCCTGAAAACAGCAGACCCTTAGGATGTGATTCTGGAGTTGACTCCCCTCCCCGCCGAATCTGACAGCAATCAAAGCTCTAGGAGGTGGGAAGTAGGGTGTGATGACCTCTGGTATAGTAAAGTTTTAAAGATAATACAAGTTATAAGCTTGTGGTTGTTTATAACGTATACCTTATAAAATGTTAGTGCCCAGAAAATATAAAGAATTTCTGCAAGTCAATTAAAAAAAAGTACACAGTGGCAGATGGACACTGTGATCAGACATAGCACACAAGAGAACACCTAAATAACAAACTTATGAAAAGATGCTCATCATCACTAATATTGGAGAAATAAAAATTATAATGTGGGTCTCTCTGATCTGGTTCAGAGCATGTGTGGATCTGGTTCACAGGTGGATTGAGGCAGTATGTTGTGCTGGCCAAAAATGGACTTAAATGTTGATTTAGGAAAAGTAAATTCACTCAGTCATGTCTGAGTCTTTGTGACCCCATGGACTGTAGGCTGCCAGGCTCCTCTGTCCGTGGAATTTTCCAGGCAAGAGTCCTGGAGTGGGTTGCCATTTCCTTCTCCAGAGGATCTTCCCAACCCAGGGATCGAACTCGAGTCTCCCGCATTGAAGGCAGAGGCTTTACCGTCTGAAGCACCAGAGAAGTCTGATTTAGGAAAGCACCCCTCTGAATAAAAGTATGAAGACATGCTTCGAATTTATGGGGCTGTTATCTGGTGTGGGGCTGGGGCCAGGCTTCATCTGTGTTTTTCATGTTTTACTTTTTAAGCTGGAAAAATGGCTTGTCATGTTATAATTCATATGTTTTTCCCGGTGTAATATTTCACAAAATAGGAGCCAAAGGTGTGTGCATGTGTGGAGTTCTTCTTCCGTGCTGAGCATTGTGCTGAGTGCTGTTGGGGGTCAGCACTGTGTGAGTTCAGTTCTAGGTGCTGAGACCTTAGGGGTCTCCCGATCTGAGGGGGAACAGAAGGCAGGGTTCAATGAGGGGGAATGGGCTGAGTGATGGAGAGAGGCCCCGTTACAACCCTGAATGCAGGTAGCACCCCTGGCTGGGCCCTTGAGAAGAAGTGGCTCAAAGGGTTATGTCAGGGGACTTCCCTGGTGGTCTAGTGGTTCTGAGACGCCTAGCTTCCTCTGCAAGGGGCACAGGTTTGATCCCTGGTTGTTGGAGAACTGAGATCCTGCATGCTACGTGGTGTGGTCAAAAAAAAGGTGTGGTTAAAAAAAAAGAAAATGGATTATGTGGAGAAAGAGCAGTGAGTGAGAGGCGAGAAGGCAGAGCTTCAGGGTCCCGGGCTCAGTCTCTCCACTGTTACTTTCCAGGGAAGGAGGCTCTCTGAACTTCAGTTTATTTGCCCTAAAATAGAGGTAGTTCTCACCTTCCAAAAGAGTCAGACACGACTGAACGACTTTCACTTCACTTCTTCACTTCACTTCCCTGGTCATTGGGAAGTCGAGAAACTCAGTAAACAATAGCTGTGATTTTGGGGACTTGCCTGGTGGTCCAGTGGCTGGGACCCAGCGCACCCAGTGTGGGGGGCCCACATCCAATCCTTGGTCAGAAAGCTAAGATCCCACATGCCGCAACAGAGACCTGGCTCAGCCAAATAAATAAAAATAAAACAAACATTGCTGTGGTTTTAAACAGGCCAGAGGCCAGGTCAGATCTACTCCCACCTCTGTTTACCTTGTAGTTCTTTTTTTCTAAAACCAAACAAAAGTGGGTAGAACAGTTACCTGAAATCCCACGGCCCCCTCACCAGCTCGACAGTTAGTGACACGGGGCCAAGCTCGTTTCATTCATCCCCCACCCCGTTCCCGTATTATTATGCAAGCCCCAGGTTTCACAACCCCTGTGTGCGCACGTGTCGCTTTGTCTCTGCACAGACGGTGATCTCCCTGCAGAACACCACATCCACCAGCCGCCACCTTCGAGTCCTCCCTCCGTCCACGCCCTACTTCGCCCTGGGACTGGGTAAGCTCAGGGTGGCAGTGGCCTGCCCATCCTCGAAATTGTCTGCTGGCCTTGCCCAAGGTTGTGTCCCCACGGGGCTCCGGGTGGCTCCTGAGGCTGCACCCTTTGTGCTCCAAGGCGGCCTCCCACAGAGCCCCCCCCCCCCCCCCCCCCCGCCTGACACTTCCTCCTTGGATCGCACCCCCAAGCTCAGTTCAGCCCTCTCCTTGCTCTGCGCAGCGTCACTGCACCCTGGCTCCTCACTTAGGCCATGGCACCGGCCTCCCAGCCAGCCTTCCTGCTCCCGTGACTCGGGTTCTCCTTAAGAACAGCTCTGATCGTGTCCCCTCTGCTCCCTAGAAATCTCAAGTGTCTATCTGCTGCCCACAAAGTGACTGCTAAGCCACAGGGCCAGGCATGGCCTCCCTGACGTCCCAGGTGGTACTGTCACTGCCCTCCCCACCTTAGGTCCTGGGATTTTGACCTGGTCTCCAGAATCTCATTGTCACTTTTGGCACCCGCAGGGATGTTCCCAGGAGAAGGTGGAATGGTGGCTCCTGGAATGACCTGCCAGTACATTGTCCAGTTTTTTCCCAACTGCCTTGGGGATTTTGATGACTTTATTTTAGTGGAGACCCAGTCAGCGCACACGCTCCTGATCCCCCTGCAGGCCCGGAGGCCGCCCCCTGTGCTGACGTGTAAGTACCTGCTGCCCTCCGGGGGTCGGTAAGGGCTGGTGCCCCTCTAAAGGACACCTGCCCACAGGGCCCCACGCTGGCAGCACACAGCCTGACCCCTTGGGCAGGGGCTTCTGAGTCCTGAGGAGGGACCTGCCCGAAGATCCCTCATTCTTCCAGAGTTAGGCCCTGACTGTCCTACTTCCCCGGGGGGAGGCAGACTCTGAGCGACACATATCAGGAAAGCAGGCCGCGGCCCAGGTGACCCCAGCCTAGGCGGCACTGGCTCGGGGCACCCTGAGGCCCAAGCACGCGGTGTTCTGGGGCACCAACCACTGCCAGGTGGAAGCAGGGGCGGGGCTTGTCCCGGTCCATCCTTCCCCCGCCCCGCCCATCCCTCCCCCGCCCCGCCCATCCCTCCCCCGCCCCGCCCATCCCTCCCCCGCCCCGCCCATCCCTCCCCCGCCCAGCCCATCCCTCCCCCGCCCCGCCCATCCCTCCCCCCGCCCCGCCCATCCCTCCCCCGCCCCGCCCATCCCTCCCCCCGCCCCGCCCCGCCCAGCCCCGCAACAGCCACTCTCAGCTTGGGCCACGCCTCGGGAGAGCCCGGGTTGTTTCTCTTGCCCATCTTCCCCTGTGGCTGCAGTGTCACCTGTGCTGGACTGCGGCTACTGCCTCATTGGGGGCATGAAGATAACCAGATTCATCTGCAAAAACGTGGGCTTCAGCGTGGGCAAGTTCTGTATCATGCCTAAGAAGAGCTGGCCACCGCCCAGCTTCAGGGTGAGTGCTCACAGCACTTCCTGGAAAAAAAGCAAGTCCATCGAATGCAGTAACCCCCGAGAGGGACTTGCTCGAGTGCCCCTGGGGCTGAAAACGCAGTGGACAGAATTGTAGAGCCACAGTCCCTTAAGAACCAGGAGGTACAGAGTATACCACTGTAATTCTTGTTATACTCCTAATACCTGTGTGACCCCGGGCAGGTCCCATCACCTCTCCTGTCCTTCAAGGCCTGAACAGGTCTCATCACCTCTCCCGTCCTTCAGGGCCTGTCTTGGATGTCCCTATACCCATTCATTCATTCATTAAGTCATTCAGTCAGTCATTATTGTGGCAAATGTTTGACTATAGCAGAGGTCACAAATTGGAAACTCTTTGGTTGAATTTTGTGGTCATGTATATTTGGCACAGGGCCTCAAAACATTTTTGAGCTAACATTGCTTGAAACTGAAAGTGTTAGTCGCTCAGTCATGTCTGACTCTTTGCGACCCCATGGACTGTAGCTCATGAGGCTCCTCTGTCCATGGGATTCTCCAGACAAGAATACGGGAGTGGGTTGCCATGCCCTCCTCCAGGGGATCTTCCTGACCCAGGGACTGAACCCGGGTCTCCTACATTGCAGGCAGATTCTTCACCATCTGAGTCAGTAGAGAATCCAGCATTGCTTAAAAACATATCTTGAGTCAACAATTAAAGATACAGAGATTTCAGGAAGCTCCCTGGCTATCCCGTGGGTAGGGCTCTGCACTTCCACTGCGGGGGCTCGGGTTCGATCCCTGGCGAATCAAGATCCTGCATGCTATGTGGAAAATACAAAAAAAAAAGATAACATCTAAAAATGTGCATTTGCACTTTCTCTGAAACACTGGAAGATGTGCAGCCCTGGGCCAGGATCCACTGTGGCCCTGTCAACTGGAGCTGAGAAGCAGGGCGTGTGCGCATGCCCGCCCCCGCCCCACCGTTTGCCCAGGCTCCCTCCCAGCCCACATGCCCCATGGCAGCCCCGTGCTGACAGCACTGACCGTCACGCTCGTGCACACCGGTATCTTTCTCAGAGGAGAGATGCCTTGCTTTCTGTGCATCTCTGGAAACAAGCGATAGATCCAGGAGACCACACGTTCCCTGAGACATTTCACTCATAGCTGCCACGTGCCAGGGACCTGGAGGCACGGGCTTGTGTCCCTGCATGCTCGCGGCTTCCTGTGTAGGCATCGGGGCTGCAGCTCTGCTAACAAGTTGGCAGCTTGCTTCAGGAGCTCATGGCCAGGGCTGGGTTGGGAATGAAGGCAGACGCAGAAGCTGGCACGAGCCACACATTCCCTGGTGCTGCAGTAGGGAAAGGACTGTGTGAGGGAGCCCGCCTCCTGGGGGAGACCTTCCCACACGCCTCCTGCTTTGCGTCTGAAACCCTTGTCAGTGGTCTTGTACCTCCGACCGATAGGCAGCTCTTTGCAGACGCTCTGTGATGTACTTGTCTTTCAACGTCAGAACCCCGTCTGGTGCAGGTTGAGTAAGTGCTTGCTGAATGGCTGCGTCTCAGTTTCTTCATGAACAGGGGACTGGATGATCCATAAGAGCCTTCAAATCACAGCATGGATGTTTGGAGGAGAGACATGGGCCATCTGAGCAAGAGACTTTACAGTTTCTTCCATACTGTTGGGTCATCTTCTGCTTTTCTTTAAGGCCGTTGTCACCATCGGCTTTGTTGAGCAGCCTCCCTTTGGGATCCTGCCGTCGGTGTTTGAGCTGGCTCCAGGGCAGGCCATATTCATGGAGGTAGGTGATGGGGCAGTAGCAGGTACTCCCACCTCGTTACGATCGGTTGCTGCTCCCTCATTTGCTTCCTTGATTTCCTTTGCCTCTGTGGGGTTCTTTGTTTTGTTTTGTCTTGTTGGGCTGTGCTGCATGGCTTCTGAGATCTTAGTTCCCCAACCAGGGATTGAACCCAGGCCCTTGGCAGTCAGTGCTGAGTCCTAACCACTGTACTGCCAGGGAATTCCCACCTTTGTGTTTTCATGACCCAGGTGTCCACTCCCAGGTCCAAGCCTTGGTGGTTTCTATAAATTTTGTTTACTGATTGGGATGTTGTTTGTTAGAAAACTTATTCATACTTCCAAATAAATAGATTCACATGATTAAAAATTCAAAATATGCAAATAGATGCATGGTGAAATGTTCCCTCTCCCCCCCACTTCCTTGGCCACCCTGAGGCCACAACCTTACCAGGTCTGGGTGCCCTTGCAAGTGTATGTGATGACTACATAAACACGTGGTAGTTTCTTTCCTATGTTTCCATTTCTTCTTCACACAATTCATTGCCCACTCTGTACTCTGTTCCGCACCAGGTACTTCCCACACCTCATTTTTTCTAGCTGCATAGTACTCCACTGTATGTATGAATTGTAGTTAGGTCAGCCATCTCCTGCTGATGGGTATGAAGATTATTTCTGATCTCTGGCCATCTCAGGGAATAGCTTATACATACATCACTCTGTCCTACCTGCAGGATACAGTCCTTGTTGTGCATTTGCTGACTTAGGGCCTCTGCCCTTCTAATTATGGTACATGTTGCCAAAATCCCCACCATTTGGATTAGATTATTTTATGCTTCCAACAATAGTATATGAAGGTGCCTGTTTTCTCATATCTTTGCCAACACAATGTGTTATCAAACTTTTAAAAAAATCTGTCATGGACGTTTTAAAACATATACAGGGAATTCCTTGGTGGTCCAGTAGTTAGGAGGCTGTGCTTACCTTGCAGGGAGCATGGCTTTGATCCCTGGTCGGGAAACTTAAGGTTCCGCCAGCTTTGTGGCTCAGTCAAAATAATAATCATCATAATACTAATAATCTGAAAATGAATAGATATATACGTATATATGTGTGTGTATATGTATGTATGTTATACACACACACATGTATAACAGAATTACCTTGCCGTACACTTGAAACTAACCTAACATTGTAAGTCAGCTATACTTAAAAGGACAGAAGTCCAACTGGCCAAGCCCCCCCTCCAAAAAAAAACCCATATTAAAAAAACAGAAGAGTTTAGGGGTCACCCAGGTACTCATTACCCAGCTTCAACTTTTCTCAACTCTTGGCCAACCTCATTGCCTTTATATTCCTCCGTCTCTTCCCACCAAACCCTACCCCGCCCCTTTAGAGCAGTTTGAAGAAAATTAAGACATCTGTCACTGCGTTCAAGATCGCTAACTTTCTGCTCTTTGCCAGTAGGAGGCGTGAAACTTTTTCTGGCTGGTTTGCATTTCCATTTTTGATCATGAATGAGGTTAAACATGTTGTTTAAGAGCCACTTTTATTTCCATCTCTGTGAATTCTCTCTTCTTATCCCAGAGCCTGGGCTGGACCCCAGGGAGACGGCCAGGAGGGGAGGCCCGAGGCAGAGGGTGTGGCCGAGGGGAGGAGGTGATGGGGAAGAAGCCCCTTCACGGGAGGCTGCAGGACAATCCTTTCCTCCCCAGGTCCTGTTCCTCCCAACCAGCCTGGGAAAGGCAGAGCAGACCTTCGTCATCGTGTGTGACAACTGCCAGATAAAGGAGCTGGTGACCACAGGTGGGCGTGGTGCGCTCCCGGGGCGGGGCTCTGGTCCGTGGCTGTGGGGAGGGGAGCGGTGGTGCACTCGGAATGCTGCAGCCTCCGGGCACTGGGCTCCGGTTTGGGGCCTCTTGCTCTGGCCAGACTTTAGAGACCCACGGCAGTGTGGCCCACAGGCCTGTCCCAAGCGGCCCTCTAGTGATGGAAACCTGGAGGACAATCTTTCGTCACGTCACTTTGAAACTCACCTAGACCTTGGGGACCTGCTGGTGACTCACACGGAAACAGCCAGGGCGCCCCTAGGTTTCTGCTGTTAGAAGGGGCATCCTCCTGCGTTTCCTCGGGCGCCCCATTCCTTCCCGGCACCTGTCTGTCTACCATCCACCCAGTTCACCCAGCAGGCATTAATTGAGTGCCCATCACGTGCTAGGTTAGCAGAATCACTTCCTGTTGGTCTGTGACAACGTGACAATGTGAGTCTGTATGCTGTTGGCTCCGTGTGTGTGCACTTCCTGGGGTCACGATCGTGGCCAGTTAGTTGCATGTGGATGGTGACCTCGGTCATGTGACAGCCTTCAGCCAGAGTCCTGACTTCAGCCCTCGTGAAACGTTGCTCCCCTAACCTTGTCAGGAGTTGGGCAGCTGGTTGCTTTGGATCTGATCTATATTTCTGGTGAGAAAAGTCAGCCGGAGCCTGGAGAGCTCACAGACTTAACAGCCCAGTACTTCATACGCTTTGAACCTGAAAACCTTCAGTCCACCGCCAGCAAACTGCTGATGATTAGAAATGCCACGTGAGTGACGCCTGTGCGGGACCCCAGGACACACCCCGCTCCCTCCTCACCTGGCCTGACATCCTGAATCTGAGCACAGGATGGGAGGATGCGGATGAGCACTGTGCATCATGGTACTTGCTAGCCACACATGACCATTTAAATGGAAATGAACTAAAATAAAATGAAACGCTCGCTTCGTCAGTGGCGCCAGCCACATTTGAAGCGCTCAGTGCCTGGGTAGCTAGCGGCTGTCGTATTGGAGAGAGCAGATCTGTAAGCTCTCCAGCAGTGCAGGGGGTCGCACTGAGCAGTGTTGCTCTCGATCCTCTGCGTGTTAAGTCACTTCAGTCATGTCCGACTCTTTGCAGCCCTAGGGACTGTAGCCTACCAGGCTGCTGTGTCCGTGGGACTCTCCAGGCAAGAATACTGGGGTGGGTGGTCGAGCCCAGGTCTCTTATGTCTCCTGCATGGGCAGGCAGGTCCTTTACCACTAGCGTCACCTGGGAAGCCCCTCTAGTCTATCCTTAACCAGGAACAGTTTTCCAGAGAATTCCTGCCCGGCCCATGAGGGGAGCTCTCTCACGTCCCAGGGTCAGACAGCTGAAGGTCTGTGGGCTCAGCTGTCACTGCCATTTATTCTCTGAGCACCCTCTCGACCTCGCCATTATGCCAGGGCCGACCGCAGGGTGCCTCCTGGCTTACTGTCCCCATGACCCTGGCCTTACACAGGCTCTGTTACCTGGCACAAGGAGCAGTTCTCGCCTGCCATCTCCCGCCCCACCCACACCTGCCATCAGCAGCAGGGGTGGGAGGGCTGGTTGGCAGAGTTGGGCCACGGCCTTGGCCCCGCTGCCTACTGTCAGGGTCGCCCCCGCAGGCACGTGGAGCTGGCCTTCCACTGGCAGATCATGAAGCCCAACCTGCGGTCCCTGATGCCCGGAGAAACCTACAGCACAGACAGCATCAAGTACCACCCAGACAGGGAGACGGCCTTCTGCATCACCCCCAAGATGGGCGTCCTCAGCCCCCACGCGGACCACGAGTTCATCCTGAGCTTCTCCCCTCAAGAGGTTCAAATGGGGCCATCCTGGTGGCTGCACACAATTGGGTCATGCAGGTTTCACCCTCCGTCCCTGATCTCTGGTGATGTCGAAGCCACAGCTGTGGAGATCCCCAGGGTCCTGCCAAGGCCAGCGCCTAGCCAAGAGTGGGGCTAGCGGACAGGCTTGGTGTGTGCAGGACGAAGCAGCTCGTCTTGCCTGGCCCCACCCCGCCCACCCTGTCCTGAGCAAGTCTGGCCTCACTTCGACTCTAGTGTCTTCCATGTTTCTACTCCATCAAAGATGTTAGCATTCCTGCCCAGCTCACAGCAGCTTCCAGAAAGTGAGGTGGGGTCCCCCAGGGCAAGGCTCACACAGCCCTCAATTCCCAAAGTGAAGCCCTGTATGTAAGGACAGGAGGGGGGTTCCCAGCGGCCCTTGTTGGTAAGACAGCAGGTCTGCCTCTCAGCCCGCCATTCAGCTCCTGATACTGTCTGTCCCAGGAAGGCTTGATGCTTCAGACGCATTGAGGGCACTGCCAAGGGCCTTCCCGTCCCCCAGGCCCAGCTGAGGTGGGCATGCCAGTCTTGAGACTGCAGTGGCCCCCAGTCCCTGAGTCAAGGCTGACGTTCTGGCAGCCCCCGTTTCCCCCAGTGTGGGGAGAGGCTGCAGGGAAGCAGTGTTGTGTCTCAGGAAGGTGTCTGTGGCGGCCGGCCCACGGGGAGGATTGCTGCTGTGACTCGGCGCTTCCCTGGGGCGGGCTTTCATCTTCAGGGTGCTGTGTTTGTCTTGCAGCCAAGGGATTTTCACAGTGTGCTCCAGATGGTGCTGGAGGAAGTCCCAGAGCCTGTTAGGTGAGCAGGACCCAGGCCCTTGGCTGAGGGGTGGGCACCAGGCCTGCCCTCCCATGGAGGATGCTGGAGGGGGAGGCACCAGGACTGAGTGGGTGAGCCCCTGGCCCCCAGCAGGCTTTGGCAGGTGAGAGCTCCTTACCTTGCCCTGGCACCAGGCTTGGAGTGGGCTCCGCATGCAGGGAACAGCTCTCTGATTGTGCACCCTAGAACCTGGAAACGGTGCCCCGTGCTCACAGTTGCTACCAGTGGCCCCTGAGGGGTGGTGCTAATGGAGGAAGGAGTTGGTGACACCTCTGCCAACTCTTCCCTAAGCGGGCTGTCGCTGGGCGGGGGGGGGGGGGGGGAGGTCCCCGGTCAGCTGCTGGGGAGTTCCAGGCTGGTGCGGCGGCACTGTGGTCCCTGGAAACATAAGGAGGGAACTTGGTCCTGGCCTGCAGTTGAGCTGCCAGCACAGCTGCAGGCGTTTGCTTGTTTCAGGGCATTGCTGACACCTCCAATTTCAGGGGGCTCAGTAGCTGTGGGCAGGGCGTGCTTTCCTTTCACAGGACCAGAGATAGGGGACACGATGACTCTTAGCTCATGGTGGGTTTGTGTTCAGTTTGGACTTGGAAAACTCCAAGGACCCCTCGTACTGCATGGATGATGTGATCGTCCTGGAAATCGAGGTGAAGGGCTCAGTGGAACCTTTCCAGGTTCTCCTAGAACCGTATGCCCTCATCATCCCTGGGGAGAACTATATTGGCATAAACGTGAAGAAGAATTTTAAGGTAGGTGGTTGTCTCTCCCCAGCCTGGACTGGTTGAGATGGTGCTGAACTCGGCACAAGTTCCTGGGCTCAGAGGTCTTTGGCCTGATATGTTACCCACAAACCCTGCTGGTGGTGTCTAGTGGCCGGGAATTAGCTGGGAGGGTTTGGAAAGGACCTTTTGTGAGCCCCAAACCCCTCAATCCTTTAGCAAGTACAGTCTTGCAGGGAGCCGGGGTCGGGATGTGTCTTTCAGATGTGGAACAACAGCAAGTCAGCCATCAGGTACACGTGGGGGAAGATCAGCGACTGTCACATCATTGAGGTGGAGCCCTGCACGGGGACCATCGGTACTTCAGGGACCGCAGGGGAGGGCTGGTGGGGGAGCGACAGCTCGTGGTCACAGGAGCCTGGGCAGGAGTGATCTGATCTGGGCCTGAGGCCCTGTGATCAGCTCCAGCCACAGCTCAGCCCTGGCCACGACATGAGGAGGGGCCCGACATCTGGGCCAGCCGCAGAGGGAGCCTGCCGCCCCTGCGCGTCTTCCCCCCTCACCTCACCCTTCTTCTCCCAGAGCCCAGCGAGGTCGAAAATTTTGAGTTGAACTTTACCGGGGGTGTCCCTGGCCCGACGAGCCAGAACCTGCTGTGTGAAATCAAAGATTCACCCACGCCCGTGGTGTTGCACATTGAGGCGGCCTTTAAGGTGCCTGTGATGGGGCCAGGTGGCTAGGCGGGCTGGAAACGGGGGCGCCGGGGTAGGGCGCCAAGCCCACACCCGGGTGGCCCAGTGACCGGCCCCTCTGGGTGCCTCAGGGGCCGGCCCTGGTCATCGATGTCTCAGCCCTTCAGTTTGGTTTGCTGCGCCTGGGACAGAAGGCCACCAACTATATCCAGATCCGGAACCTCAGCCAGCTCCCGGCCACATGGGCCATGAAGGAGAGCCAGGTCTCCCTGCAAGAAAGGCAAGAAGAGGTAAGTGCTGTGAAGAGGTAAGTGCTGTGGTGCCACCCCGCCCCCAGGCGCAGATTAACCCGTGTGATGGGTGAGCCGTGACGCCTTGACTCTGAAGCTGGCGCGCTCAGGCTGGGAGAGGAAAAGCCTGCCTGGTGACCTTTGCCTGGCAGTGTCCCCCGACTCCCCATCCTTTCTACCGCAGAGCGGAACCCCGGAGACTGGATTTTCCTGTTCGTCTCTCTGCCTTCTGACACAGAACTAGGACAAGGGTTTCTCCCTCTGTCAGAGTAACCGGAGTCAGGAAGAAAGTGGGCAGCTGAGTTGGGAGGGAAGCTTCCAAGGCCTCAGGGAAAGGGCAGGCACGCTGCTGGGAGTCCAAGCCTCCCAAGGATCATGCTTGCAGTTTTGAGGACCTGCCACCAGGCGGTGAGCGTGTGACCCAAACCAGAAAGTCTCCGAAAGGAAAATCACGGCCACTAAAATGGCACGCTTCCTTTTTCTCTAAAAATAGAAAATATTAAAAGTGGCTAAGTATTTACTGTCAACTTCTAAATTAGGGCATCATGTCTAAATACCACATTCAAGCCTGAGCAAGCCCAAGCCACACCACCAGCAGGCCCAGGAAATCACTGACTAACCACACCCACTCTTCACACGTGGGCGCGGTCGCTGCACGTGTGAGACTCTGGCTAGGTTAAGAGGGTCTGAGCCTCCCTCTAGCTGCAGCTCACCCAGGTTCCCCTGCTGCCCACTTTCTTTCCCCTTGAAAGCTATTCCTCTTCACCTGGTAGCCTTGCTTCGCCCCTGCGCACTCTGAAACTGTGAAGACAGTTTTGTATCGAGTGGCTAAAACCATTGCCATGGGATCTGCTCCACAGGCTTGGCGTTAATGCTGGATACCCCCAGGGCTCACTGGTCACCCCGCCTGGCTCAGGAAACCAGAGGCTGAAACTGGCACAGCGGGGGGCAGGTGTTCTCAGTAACCTTTTATTCAAATGAAACCTTCAACAGAAACCCAAGATGTAGAGCAGAGTATGAACCAGAGGCTCCCTGATCAGGCATCCTGCCTCTCCCCGCATCCTACCCCCCAACTCTAGGACTTCTGGGGAGTCCTGGGATTTCCCAGAGCACAGCTGGAAACTTATGGACCTCAGCCAGCCGCCTCATTGGATAGATACAGAGAGGGTTGGGGGCTTCCCCAGGGCCACACCACTTCTAGGTGGCAGAATCATATCAGATCCCATTTCCCTGATTCCCAGTCTGTGTTTTTCCTCCCACTGGGAAGAATAACTGCATTTTATAATTGAAGTAATTATCATTTTCACAGTGTATTGATTTATGTCCAAATTGAAGCTAGTCGCAATCTTTGTAGTTCTGTGTACTGTATTCTTGTGAGCTCTCCAAATATTGAGAATTGGGGTTTGTTGGCTGTGCCCAAGTCAGGATCCAGAAACCCACCCCCAGACCGAAGCCTGCCCCGCCCACATACACACATGCCTTGGGCTCCATGTGAAAAACAATGAGCAAAGAACGCAAAGGAGTGCTTCCTTCCCCAGCTCTGCTTGGACCCAGTGCTCAGGAGAGACAGCTCCTTTTCCTGAGGTGTAGGCCAGCCCTACTCCCCACCTGCCAGTGCCTGGGCAGTGAAACCTCTGCAGCGAGAAAGCACAGGGCCCAAGACAGCACAGCACTGCTGCCAGGGCGGGAGGTGGGCTGGCTCAGGGCAGGGGCTGCCAGGTCACCCTGCAGGCAGGTGCCTTGCACTCATTCATGGTCTTGGTCTCAAGGAAGAAAGAGACTACAGAGGAGTTATGTTGTTCCTGGTTGTGATCTTTCAATGCCCAGTGACACCGTGCTAGTCACTGTGACCCATCTAGGGGGCCTGGGGCATAGTGTCAGGGGCACTGTGGTCCCCGAGCCTTCTCGCTTCCCTTTTAGCGCCTGGTGCGGGGCAGGAGGTAGACACGTCAGATAAACGTGAACTCGCTGCAGTGGGGGACTAGGTGAGGGGGTGACCATGTGGGCAAGGGATCACCCAAGTTCACCAAGACCAGACTTGGGTCCGGATCATCCGCGTGCAGGACAGCCGACCTGCTGACGCTCGGTTGTGGTGAAGGGAAGTGTAGCGTTTATTGTAAGGCGCCAGACAAGGAGAACGTGAGGCTCACGCTCAGAAAGCCCGGAACTCCTGAAGGGTTTCAGCCAAACGTTTTTAAAGACGAGGTGAGGAAAGGGGGTCGTGGAGTCTGTGGTCAGCTCATGCACAGTTCTCTGGTTGGTTGATGACAAGGTAGTGTCACAGCGATTCATGTCATCAGTTCCCAGGCTCCAGTACATCGAGGGACTATGCGCTCATGGTCTTCAAGTAGTTAACTTCTTCCATTTGGTGGTGGTTTAAGCATCTGTAAAACAACTTAGGAAACGTGCACCAGTTACTCTTTTCTAGGTGTTTCAGAGAGGAACTAAAGCAGAGGATATGAGGGAGGGGTCTGTCCCGAGAAGACACAGTTATAAGCGCAAGGACACATCTGTGGCCACATGGAAGCTTGGGCCCTGCCGCGGTCTGGGGGCTTGTCCTTCCTTCCTTGGAGCCGCAGCTCCTGACCTGCACCTGCGCAGTGGGGCGGGCAGACCGCTCAGAGCCACCACTCCGAAGGCGCCTCCCTCTGCCTTCCACCTCCTTTCCTTGGAGACTCACTTTTCCTCGTCTTCTCATTCTGAGCACTTGCTCACCTGTGCTCCCCTGTCTGCTGTCTTCTTCCGACCCTGGAAGCGCTCAGGGGGCTGGGGGCGCAGCTTGAGGGTGACGCTGGTTGGTCATGGCCAGCCCCCAATTCTGCAGTTCCAAGGGTCCCCACTGCTCACCCTTCTCCGCATCAGGTGTCTCCCTTCGACATCGAGCCATCGAGCGGCCAAGTACAGCCGCTGGGGGAGTGCAGAGTGAGCATCACCTTGGAGGCCCGGCGCTGCCAGCGTCTGCAGACCGTCCTGGAGCTGGAGGTGGTAGACGGGGCCTGGAGGTAAGGGGATGCAGGGAGCCTGTACAACACACGCTGCATATTCACGGCATATTTATTTATATCATATGTAGTTTCGTGTTTGTAGACGTTTTGGAATTTAAAGGTATTGATAAGACATTTATAGTATAAAGTTCAGAAATTACAAAAAAGGAAATGAAAATGATCCATAATCTTATTACCTGGACATCATTCACTAGTAATATTATGGGGTATATGTATCCTTCTAGTGTGTGTGTGCTAAAGGTATGAAGGGATGTACAGTAATGCAGCCACTTGGGACAGCGTTTTGTTACCTGGTAGAAGGGTGACAGTGCTCTTGGTCCAGCATTCGTCCTGGATATAGTTGCAGAGAAACTTAGACGTGTGCAGCGGGAGCCCTGTGCTCATCCTGGAAGGCTCATAGCTGGACTGTTAATAATAGGGAAAAGCTGGAAACAAGAATGTTCATCAGCAGGAGAATGGATGCGAAATAACTGGCAGATTTTTTCTTTTGTTGAGATTCAGTTGACTCGTTACATTGTGTAAGCTTAAGGTGTACAATGTACTGACCTGAGGCTTCCCTGAGGGTCCAGTGGTTAAGACTCCGCACTTGCGCTGTCTGGGGCATGAGTTCCATCCCTGGTTGGGGAACTGAGATATCCCACAAGCTGCACAGTGCAGCCAAAAAAAAGAAAAGAAAAAAAAAAAATACTGACCTGATCCATTTATATGTTTCGGCACGATTGCCACTGAAGTATTAGCTTACACTTCCATCACTTTATGTAATTACATTTTCCTTTTTGTGGTGAGAATAACCAAGTCTCCCAGCAGGTTTGATGTATATAATACAGTATTGTACATAATCACCATACTTCACATTAGGTCCCCAGGACTTGTTCACATATTAATTGGAGATTTGTACCCTTAAACAGCATCTCTCCTATTGACCCTGGCCCAGCCCCAGCTGCTGGAAACCACCGTGCTGCTCTCTTTCTTTTGGCTGTTTTAGATTCTAGATATAAGTGAGATTATAGAGAATTTGTCTTTCTCAGACTGACCTCACTTAGCACAATGTCCTCAAGGTCCATCCAGGTTGTTGCAAATGGCAGAATTTCCTTCTTTGTCATGGCTGAATAATATTCCATTGTATGCAAAAACCACTTCATCTTTACCAGTCATCTGTTGACAGACACTTAGGGTGCTTCTCTACCTTGGCTATTGCGAATAATGCTGCAGTAAACATGGGGATGCAAATATCTCTTTGATATCCTGTTTTCATTCGCTTTGGATATATAGTCAAAAGTGGAATTGCTGGGTCAGATGGTAGTTTGATTTTTAATGCTTTGAGGATCCTTCATACCTTTTCTGTTGTGACTGAACCAATTTACATTCCTACCAGTGGTGAACAAGGGTTCCCTTTTCCCCACTTCCTCAGCAACATTTGTTATCTCTTGTCTTACTAAAGATAGCAGTTCTAACAGGTGTGAAGTCATATCTCATTGTGATTCTGATTTGCATTTCCCTGATGCTTAGTGATACTGAGCATCTCTTCATATACCTGTTGGCTATTTGGATGCCTTCTTTCTGAAAATGTCTAGTTCCTCTGCGCATTTTTAAATTTGAGTTCTTTACCACTGTGCTACCTGGCAATGGGAAGACACAAAGGTCTAGGCTTATTGAAATAATTTCTTTGATATGCATCTTAATGAATGCAGGAATTCTATCCTGAATCCCACTCAGGACGCACCGTTGGGAACAGGTACAGTGGCTGCTGGCTTGATGGTTGCCACATCCTTTGTTTACTGAAATGGCAGACTGCATTCTCTGTCTTCCACAGTGTGCAAATACTTCTCTCACTTGGTAGGTTGCATTTTCATTTCATTCACTGTTTCTTTTGTTGTGCAGAAGCTTTTTAGTTTGATGTCGTCTCACCTGTCTATTGTTTTTATAGGCCATCTGTTTTATTTATTTTGGTGGGATGCACAGCATGGCCTGTGGTGTGCAGGAGCTTAGGTCCCAAACAGAGGTTGAGCCTGCGCCCCTTGCAGTGGAAGCACAGTCTTCACCGCTGGACTGCTAGGGAAGCCCCTCCCTTGCTCCCTTTTGCTCTTACTGTTTTTTGCTCTTTTTGTTTTTGTTTGCTCATTTTTGCTCTTACTGTTTTTTGCTCTTGTTTTTTGTTTGCTCATTTTTGCTCTTACTGTTTTTTGCTCTTGTTTTTTGTTTGTTCATTTTTGCTCTTACTGTTTTTTGCTCTTGTTTTTTGTTTGCTCATTTTTGCTCTTACTGTTTTTTTGCTCTTTTTGTTTTTTGTTTGTTCATTTTTGCTCTTACTGTTTTTTGGTACTTTCAGTGTCAGATCCCAAAAAAACATTCCTCAAGATGTCGAGGAACTTCTTCCCTGTGTTTTCTTCTAGGTGTTTTATAGTATAAGGATCAGGTCTTATGTTTAAATCTTTGATCAATTTCAAGTTAGTTTTTGTGAGTGCTATAAGATGAGGGTTCAATTTCATTTTTCTACATGTGGTTATCCATTTTTCCCAATACCATTTGTTGAAGACAGTGTCCTTTCCCCATTAGGTGTTTTTTTTTAAATTGAAGTAATAGTTAATTTACACTGTTGTGTTGAAGTATACTAACACATATATATGGAATTTAGGAAGATGGCAATGACGACCCTGTATGCAAGACAGGGAAAGAGACACAGATGTGTATAACAGACTTTTGGACTCAGAGGGAGAGGGAGAGGGTGGGATGATTTGGGAGAATGACATTCTAACATGTATACTATCATGTGAATTGAATCCCCAGTCTATGTCTGACGCAGGATGCAGCATGCTTGGGGCTGGTGCATGGGGATGACCCAGAAAGATGTTATGGGGAGGGAGGTGGGAGGGGGGTTCATGTTTGGGAATGCATGTAAGAATTAAAGATTTTACAATTTAAAAAATAAAAAACAAAAAACAAAAAAAAATAAAATAAAATAAAATAAAAAATTAATTTACACTGTTGTGTTGATTTCAAGTGTATAGCAAAGTGACTCAGTTGTATATATACATATGTGTGTGTATTCTTTTATATATGTATATTCTTTTTCAGATTCTTTTCCATCATAGTTTACTACAGAATATTGAGTATAGTTCCTTGTGCTATATATTAGATCCTTGCTGTTTACCTGTTTAATATATAGTACTGTGTATGACCAACCTAGACAGCATATTATAAAGCAGAGACATTACTTTCCCAACAAAGGTCCGTCTAGTCAAGGCTATGATTTTTCCCGTGGTCATGCATGGATGTAAGAGTTGGACTATAAAGAAAGCTAAGTGCCGAAGAATTGATGCTTTTGAACTGTTGTGTTGGAGAAGACTCTGAGAGTCCCTTGGACTGCAGGAGATCCAACCAGTCCATCCTAAAGGAGGTCAGTCCTGGGTGTTCATTGGAAGGACTAATGTCGAAGCTGAAACTCAAATACTTTGGCCACCTGATGCAAAGAGCTGACTCATTGGAAGAGACCCTGATGCTGGGAAAGATTGGGGGCAGGAGGAGAAGGGGATGACAGAGGATGAGATGGTTGGATGACATCACCAACTCAATGGACATGGGTTTGGGTGGACTCCGGGAGTTGGTGATGGACAGGGAGGCCTGGCGTGCTGCGGTTCATGGGGTCACTAAGAGTTGGGCATGACTGAGCGACTGAACTGAACTGAATTTATCCTCCTCCCCATGCTCCACCCCCACTATCATCTTTGGGAACCATAAATTTGTTTCCCATCTCTGTAAGTCTATTTCTGATTTTATAAGTTCATTTGTATCTTTTTTTTTTTTTAGATTTTACATGTAACTGATATCATATATTTGTCTTCCTCTGACTGACTTCTCTTAGTGTAATCATCTCTAGGTCCGTCCACATTGTTGCAGATGGCAGGCTTTAATTCTTTTACAGCTGAGTAATAGTCCATTGCATATATACAGCACATCTTCTTCATCCATTCATCTGCCGATGGACATTTACCTTGCCTATTGTAAATAGCGCTGCAGTGAATGTTGGGGTGCGTGTATCTTTTCTGGTAAGACTTTTCTCAAGATACGTGTCCAGGAGTGGGATTGCTGAATCATATGGTAGCCCTATTTTTATTCTTTAGAGAACCTTCATAATATTTTCCATTGTGGCTGCAGCAATTTACATTTCCACCAACAGTGTAGGAAGGTTCCCTTTTTTCTACATACTTCCTAGCACTTACTGTTTGTAGACTTTTTGATGATAGCCGTTCTGATGTGAGGTAATACCTCATTGTGGTTTTGATTAGCATTTCTCTAATAATTAGCAACATTGAGCAGCTTTTCATGTACCTGTTGGCCATCTCTGTCTTCCTTGGAGAAATGTCTGTTTAGGGTGTTCTTGGCTTTCTTGTCGAATGTTAGTTGAGTGTATGTGTGGTCCCCTTCATGGATCACAGCTTTGTCACACCAAAGGGGCTTGCATAACTCAGTGAAGCTATAAGCCATGCTGTGCAGGGCCACCCAAGACAAGATGTGGCCCCCTGGAGAAGGGAATGGCAAACCACTGCAGTATTAGAGACACAAGAACCCCATGAGCAGATGAAAAGACAAAAAGACATGACACTGAAAGATGAGCCCCTGCGGTTGGAAGGTATCCAGTATGCTATTGGGGAAGATCAGACAGCAATTACTGATAACTTCAAAAAGAATGAAGCAGCTGGGCCAAAGCAGAAACGATGCTCAGTTGTGAATGTGTGTGGTAGTAAAAGTGAAGTCCAATGCTGTAGAGAACAGTGTTGCATAGGAACTTGGAATGTTAGGTCCATAAATCAAGGTAAACTGGATGTCGTCAAGCAGGAGATGGCAAGAGTGAACATCGATATCTTAGGCATCAGTGAACTAAAATGCGCAGGAATGGGTGAATTTAATTCAGATAAGCACTTTATCTACTATTGTGGGCAAGAATCCCGTAGGAGAAGTGGAGTAGCCCTCATAGTCAACAAGAGTCCTAAATTCAGTACTTGGGTGCAGTCTCAGAAACGACAGAATGATCTTGCTTCCTTTCCAAGGCAAATCATTCAGTATCACAGTAATCCAAGTCTGTGCCCCAACCACTAATGCCAAAGAAGCTGAAGTTGAACAGTTCCATGAAGACCTCCTAGAACTAACACCAAAAAAAAGATATCCTCTTCATCATAGGGGATTGAAATGCAGAAGTAGGAAGTCAAGAGAAGATACCTGGAGTAATAGACACATTTGGCCTTGGAGTACAAAGTGAAGCAGGTTAACGGCTAACGGAGTTTTGTCAAGAGAACATGCTGGTCATAGCAAACACCCTCTTCCAACAACACAAGAGATGACTCTACATGTGGACACCATCAGATGGTCAATACCAAAATCAGATTGATTTTGTTCTTTGCAGTCGAAGATGGAGACGCCCTATACAGTCAGTGAGAAGAAGACCTGGAGCTTCAGATCCAGGTGGCTCAGATCATGTGGCTCAGAGCATGAACTCTTCATTGCAAAATTCAGGCTTAAATTGAGGCATGTAGGGAAAACCACCAGGCCATTCAGGTACGACCTAAATGAGATCCCTTACAATTATACAGTGGAGGTGATGGATAAATTCAAGGAATTAGATCTCGTAGACAGAGTGCCTGAAGAACTATGGATGAAGGTACATACAAGAGGCAGTGACCAAAACCATCCCCAAGAAAAGCAAGAAGGCAAAGTGATTGTCTGAGGAGGCTTTACAGATAGATAAGGAAAGAAGAGAAGCAAAAGGCAAGGGAGAAAGGGAAAGATAAATCTAACTGAATGCAGAGTTCTAGAGAATAGCAAGGAGAGATAAGAAGTCCTTTTTAAATGAACAATGCAAAAAAAAAAAGAGGTAAACAATAGAATAGAAGGGAAAGACTAGAGATCTCGTCAAGAAAATCGGAGAGGTCAAGGGAACATTTCACACGAGAATGGGCATGATAAAGATAGAAATGGTAAGGATCTAACAGAAGCAGAAGAGATTAAGAAGAGGTGGCAAGAATATATAGAAAAACTATATAACAATAACCCTTATGCAAGACAGCAAGAGACACAGATGTATAGAACAGTCTTCTGGACTCTGTGGTAGAGGGCGAGGGTGGGATGATTTGCGAGAATGGCATTGAAACATGTATAATATCATATAAGAAACGAATCGCCAGACCAGGTTTGACACATGAGACGGGAGCTCAGGGCTGGTGCACTGGGATGACCCAGAGGGATGGGATGGGGAGGGAGGTGGGAGGGGGGTTAAGGATGGGGAACACGTGTACACCTGTGGCAGATTCATGTCAATGTATGGCAAAACCTATACAATATTGTAAAATAAATAAGAGCAACTAAAAAACTACATAAAAAAGGTCTTAATGACCCAAATAACCACAGTGATGTAGTCACTCACCCAGAGCTGTACTTCCTGGAGTGTGAAGTTCATTGGGCCTTAGGAAGCATTACTACAGACAAAGCTAGTGGAGGGGATGGAATTCCAGCTGAGCTATTTAAAATCCTAAAAAAATGGTGCTGTTAAAGTGCTGCACTCAATATGCCAGCAAATTTGGAAAACTCAGTGACCACAAGACTGGAAAAGGTCAGTTTTCTTTCCATTCCCAAAGAAGGGCAATGCCAAAGAATGTTCAGACTACCATACAAGTGTGCTCATTTCACATGCTAGTAAGGTTATGCTCAAAATCCTTCAAGCTAGGCATCAGCAGTACATGAACTGAGAACTTCCACATGTTCAAGCTGGATTTAGAAAAGTCAGAGGAACCAGAGATCCAATTGCCAATATTCATTGGCTCATAGAGAAAACAAGGGAATTCCAGAAAAACATCTGTTTCTGCTTCACTGACTATATGAAAGCCTTTGACTGTGTGGGTCACAACAAACTGTGGAAAATTCTTAGAGATGGAAATACCTTACTTGGAAATGCCACCTTACTTGTCTCCTGAGAAACCTGTATGCTGTTAGAACAGCAGTTAGAACTGGACTTGAAACAACAGAGTGGTTCAAAATTGGGAAAGGAGTATGCCAAGGCTGTATATTGCCACCCTGCCTATTTAACTTCTATGCAGAATACATCATGTGAAATGCTGGGCTGGATGAATCACAAGCTGGAGTCAAGATTTCCAGGCAGAATATCAACAACCTCAGATACATGGATGATACTCCTCTAATGGTAGAAAGTGAAGAGGATCTAAAGAGCCTCTTGATGAGCGTGAAAGAGTAGAGTGAAAACGCTGGCTTGAAACTCAACACAATCTAAGATCATGGTATCCAGTCTCACCACTTCATGGCAAATAGAAGAGAAAATAGTGGAATGAGTAACAGATTTTATTTTCTTGGTGTCCAAAATCACTGTGGATGGTGACTGCAGCCATGAAATTAAAAGACATTTTCTCCTTGGAAGGAAAACTATGAGAAACCTAGACATCATATGAAAAAGCAGAGACATCACTTTGCCAACAAACGTCCGTATACTCAAAGCTATGGTTTTTCCAGTAGTCGTGTACCCATGTGAGAGTTGAACTATAAAGAAGGGTGAGCGCTGAAGAATCGCTGCTTTCCAATTGTGGTGCTGGAGAAGACTCTTGAGATATCAAACCAGTCAATCCTAAAGGGAATCAACCCTCAGTGTTCATTGGAAGGATTGATGCTGAAGCTCCAACACTTTGGCTGCCTGATGCGATGAGCCGACTCATTGAAAAAGACCCTGATGCTGGGAAAGATTGAAGGCAAAAGGAGAAGCGGGTGACAGAGGATGAGATGGTTAGATAGCGTCATTGACTCAGTGGACATGAATTTGAGCAAACTTCAGGAGATAGTGAAGTACAGGGGAGCCTGGCGTGCTACAGTACATGGGGTTGCAAAGAGTTGGACACAACATAGTGGCTGAACAACAGCAACAGAAATAGGTGGCATTTTTAAATGAATGAAATACCATAGTATTCTAGGTGGAACACACTGGAGGTTTTGAAGGCTATTAATGATATTCCCTCCCTCATGCACTTCTTCCCTCCCTCCTTCCTTCTTTTCTGATGGAAAATTTCTTATATAAAAATATTAATGATAGTATAATTGAACACTGGTGACCTTGGTCTGGAACAAGTTGGAACAGGGCTTGGCTTCCCAGCCGGAGACTGAGCCCGGGTTGCACTGGTGAAAGCCCCAGATCCTAGCCACTAGAGTGACAAGGGCCCTGGTCCTTCATCTTTGGGAAAAGAATTTCCGCAAAGACGGAAAGTAGTGAAGCAAGTAAAGTATTTAGTAGAAGTACAGTATGTGTACTTACTTACTCCTTGGAAGAAAAGTTATGACCAACCCAGATAGCATATTCAAAAGCAGAGACATTACTTTGCCGACTAAGGTCCGTCTAGTCAAGGCTATGGTTTTTCCTGTGGTCATGTATGGATGTGAGAGCTGGACTGTGAAG
Organism: Ovis canadensis; assembly: GCF_042477335.2. Lineage (NCBI taxonomy): Eukaryota > Metazoa > Chordata > Mammalia > Artiodactyla > Bovidae > Ovis > Ovis canadensis. The sequence goes on from NC_091263.1 coordinate 26,168,608, forward strand.
AAGGCTGAGCACCGAAGAATTGATGCTTTTGAACTGTGGTGTTGGAGAAGACTCTTGAGAGTCCCTTGGACTGCAAGGAGATCCAACCAGTCCATTCTGATGGAGATCAGCCCTGGGATTTCTTTGGAAGGGATGATGCTAAAGCTGAAAACTCCAGTACTTTGGCCACCTCATGCGGAAGAGTTGACTCATTGGAAAAGACTCTGATGCTGGGAGGGATTAGGGGGCAGGAGAAGAAGGGGATGACCGAGGATGAGATGGCTGGATGTCATCACTGACTCGATGGATGTGAGTCTGAGTGAACTCCAGGAGATGGTGATGGACAGGGAGGCCTGGCATGCTGCGATTCATGGGGTTGCAAAGAGTCGGACACGACTGAGCGACTGAACTGAACTGACAGTATGTGTGGATAGATACAAGGGCAGACTCAGAGGGAGAGTCCCGAGTTGCTGAGTCGTGCCCTCATGATGACTCGAGTTACTTTTATGGGGCGTTTCTTCCGGGTTTCCTGGGGCCCATCATGCTGATGTGCCTGGGTCACGTCTGCTGTATCTCAGGATCCTTCCATGTGCCTACACGCATCTCTTTGACCTTCAAGGAACCTTTCTGTGCATGTGTGGCCAGGGAGGTCTCCTGACTTCAGGAATGAGAAATATGTGCTCCGGGCAGGGCTCAATGGTAGCTTAGCGTCATTCCCCTTTGACCTTCAAGGAGCCTTTCTGCACATGTGCGGTCAGGGAGGTCTCCTGACTTCAGGAATGAAAAGTATGTGGTCTGGGCAGGGCCCAGCCGCCTCCCTTAATTGTCCTGCTAGTAGTCTTGTCTTGGAGTTTCAGTCCATAGGGAATAAATCTCCAGTTGCTTTACCCTCAGAGGGGCCTATCCACCTCCTGTCTGATAACGAGCCCCTGTGTATCCATCATCTACCTTCAACAATTATCAAATCATTGCAAATACTGTATCATCCACATGCTTCACCCACTTCTTCCCACCCCTTCTCAAACTATTTTGAAGCAAAACATTTATTTTCTTAAATTGACTGGTACTAATATTTTGCTTCTTAAGCTGGACGAGGGTAGAACACAGATGTTCTCTTCATTATTATTGTTTTAATCATATATATATATATATATATATATATATATATTTAAACTGTGTGTTTGTTTTGTACTTGTTTCACCGTGTATTTTGTTATAAAAACACCTAACTGCTTGTTTTAGATCCTCATGAGTTCTTAATGTATCCTCCAAAGAGAATGTGCCAGTTTATACTTTCACCTCCAGGCGATGAGACTACCCATCACCCCAGACCCTCACAGTCAGATATCTTCAGGCTGTACTTGAACCAGCAACAGGGGGAAAGTCCCAGCAGAGTCTCGTTCAAACGTGCTTTCCCACAACTACTGTCGTGGGCCTCAGGATGAGTCTCTTCACACTCAGCTGTAACCGCATGGTTCCTCCTGGTCCTTACACACGGTTAAGTCTGTTTTCTCCTCAGGGAGAGTCAATGCCTTTTATTCAGTCTTTTCTTATTTCCTTTCTTATCTGTATTCTTTCTTCTTAAAGGGCCTTGTATTAGTCAGAATATTTACAGTTGCAAGTGATGGAGATATAACAGTTTAGGCAGGAAAGGGGAACCATTGGCTCACGTACCTGGGCATTCCTGCCCTGCCAAATCCAGGGGCTCCAGCCTCTTGTCTGGGCTTCTACTTCTTGCTCCTTCTCCACCCTCCATCCCTCTTCCCACATCCATCCTTCCACACAGCTACTCTCTCTTTGTTGGCCCTTCTCTCCCCTATTGGCGGGGGCCCTTGGCCACAATGCCCCAGGGAAGGGGGCCACTTAGAGCTCCAAGCTCACAGACTTCCAACTTAATAACTACTCCATGAAGAATGAAAATGCTTTCTCCAGAGATATAATCTGATTGGAGCTCTTTGGTCCCTGCCCCCTCCATACACCGCAGTGGGGAGAATCTGGCTCCAAAAGAAGCACTGGGCAAGCTTGCCAGACAGTAAAAACAGTAGCTACCATAGCCCAGCACAAATCTGCTGGAACTGTAATGCACGGAGTTAAGCATTTTCCTTGTATACTCTATCTCTTGGGGTTTTTCTCCTCACAGGGATACGTTCTTGGCCCTGCAGATCACTAACTTGGTCTCTGATGGATGCACCTGTTCCAACCTCTTTTGTTTGTGACGTGTTCCTTTTCTGTAGCTATCTGTTCAGTTCAGTCACTCGGTTGTATCTGACTCTTTGTGACCCCATGGACTGCAGCATGCCAGGCTTCCCTGTCCATCACCAGCTCCTGGGGCTTACTCAAACTCATGTCCATTGAGTCAGTGATGCCATCCAAGCATCTCATCTTCTGTCGTCCCCTTCTCCTCCCAACTTCAATTATTCCCAGCATCAGGGTCTTTTCAAATGAGTCAGTTCTTCACATCAGGTGGCCAAAGTATTAGAGTTTCAGCTTCAGCATCATTCCTTCTAAAGAATATTCAGGACTGATTTCCTTTAGGATGATAATGATACACGGGGCAAATATGATAGCTGCCAATCCCAACCCACTGTCCCTCCTTCTCCACTCTGCTTTCCTACTTCTTCTCTTCCTCAGCCATACTTGTGACCATCTCTCCTTTAATGGTGGACTGCCCTGGTGGCTCAGTGGTAAAGAATCCGCCTGCCAGTGTAGGAGACATGGGTTCGATTCCTGGGTCAGGAGGATCCCCTGGAGAAAGAAATGGCAATCCACTGTAGTATTCTTGCCTGGAAAATCTCATGGACAGAGGAGTATGGTGAGCTACAGTCCTTGGGGTTGCAAAAGATACAACTTAGCGACTAAACAACAACAGTTCTTTAATGGTACTCATCCCATGTGTGAAGTGATATTTCACTGAGGATTTGATTTGAATTTCCCTTATGGCACATAATGCTTAGCATCTTTCAGGAGCTTACTGGCCACTTGTAGATCCTCTTTGGAGAACTATCTCTTGAGTTCTTTGCTCATTTTTTAAAAATAGGGTTCTTTGTCTTTTTGTTATTGAGATAAAGGTATTCTTTTTCTTTTTTTTAGGTTAAGTGTTCTTTTTATATACATGTCTCTTATTCAGTTCAGTTGCTCAGTCGTGTCCGACTCTTTGTGACCCCATGAATCACAGCACGCCAGGCCTCCCTGTCCACCAACTCCGGGAGTTCACTCAGACTCAGGTCCATCGAGTCAGTGATGCCATCCAGCCATCTCATCCTCTGTCGTCCCCTTCTCCTCCTGCCCCCAATCCCTCCCAGCATCAGAGTCTTTTCCAATGAGTCAACTCTTCCGCATGAGGTGGCCAAAGTACTGGAGTTTCAGCTTTACTATCATTTCTTCCAAAGAAATCCCAGGGCTGATCTCCGTCAGAATGGACTGGTTGGATCTCCTTGCAGTCCATGGGACTTTCAAGAGCCTTCTCCAACACCACAGTTCCAAAGCATCAATTTTTTGGCGCTCAGCCTTCCTCACAGTCCAACTCTCACATCCATACATGACCACTGGAAAAAGCATAGCCTTGACTAGACAGACCTTAGTCGGCAAAGTAATGTCTCTGCTTTTGAATATGCTATCTAGGTTGGTCATAACTTTTCTTCCAAGGAGTAAGCATCTTTTAATTTCATGGCTGCAGTCACCATCTGCAGTGATTTTGGAGCCCCCCAAAATAAAGTCTGACACTGTTTCCACTGTTTCCCCATCTATTTCCCATGAAGTGATGGGACCAGATGCCATGATCTTCGTTTTCTGAATGTTGAGCTTTAAGCCAACTTTTTCACTGTCCTCTTTCACTTTCATCAAGAGGCTTTTTAGCTCCTCTTCACTTTCTGCCATAAGGGTGGTGTTATCTGCATATCTGAGGTTATTGATATTTCTCCCGGCAATCTTGATTCCAGCTTGTGCTTCTTCCAGCCCAGCGTTTCTCATGATGTACTCTGCATAGAAGTTAAATAAGCAGGGTGACAATATACAGCCTTGACGTACTCCTTTTCCTATTTGGAACCAGTCTGTTGTTCCATGTCCAGTTCTAATTGTTGCTTCCTGACCTTCATACAGGTTTCTCAAGAGGCAGATCAGGTGGTCTGGTATTCCCATCTCTTTAAGAATTTTCTGCAGCTTATTGTGATCTACACAGTCAAAGGCTTTGACATAGTCAATAAAGCAGAAATAGATGTTTTTCTGAAACTCTCTTGCTTTTTCCATGATCCAGCTGATGTTGGCAATTTGATCTCTGGTTCCTCTGCCTTTTCTAAAACCAGCTTGAACATCAGGAAGTTCATGGTTCACTTATTGCTGAAGCCTGGCTTGGTCTCTTATTAGATATATGATTTTCAAGTCTCTTCTCCCATTCTGAGAATTGTCTTTTCACTTGTGTGTGTGTGTGTGTGTGTGTGTGTGTGTGATCTATTAGCTTATTTTTGGCTGCGCTGGGTCTCCGTTGCTGTGCGCGGGTTTCCTCTAGTCACAGCGGGCGGGGGCTGCTCGCTGTTGCAGGGCTCAGGCCCCTTGCAGCAGTGGCTTCTCTCGCTGTGGAGCATGGGCTCTGGGCACATGAGCTTGCAGGGGCCTGGTTGCCCCACGGCATGTGGAATTTTCCCAGACCAGGGACTGAATCTATGTCCCCTGCATCGGCAGGCAGATTCTTAACCAGTAGACGACCAGGCATGTCCCTCTTTTCACTTTCTTGATGGTGTACTTGGAAGCACGGAAGGTTTTAATTTTGGTAAATTCCCAGTTTATGTATTTTTCTCTTTTGTGGCTTATGCTTTTGGTGTTATACCTGTGAAACCACCGCCTAATGTCCGAAAGATTTACTCACATGTTTTCTTCTAAGAGTTTCATAGTTTTAGCTCTTATTTTTAGGTCTCTGATCCATTTTGAGTTAGTTTTGAAATCAAGAAGTATGAATTCTCCAACTTCATTTCTCTTTCTCAAGATTGTTTTGGCTATTCTGGGTCCTTTGAATTTCTGTATGAACTTTAGAAGCAGTTTATCAGTGTCTACAAAGACCTAGCTGGGATTTTAATAGGGAGTACATTGAATCTGCGTGTCTGATCTGGGAAGTATTGCCCTCCTGACAATATTAAGTCTTCCCATCCTTTAACAGGAAAATGTCTTTCCATTTATTTAGGTTGTTTTTCATTTCTTTCAGTGATGTTTTGTAATTTTCAGTGTATAAGTCTTATACTTTTTTGTTAAAATTATTTCTAAGGATTGTGTCATTTTTGATGCTTTTGGAAATGGAGCCTTCTTAATCATACTTTATGATTATTCATTGCCAGTGTGTAGAAATACAAACAGTTTTTTGTATTTTGACCTTGAACCCTATAACCTTGCTGATACGTTACTTCTAATGGTTTTCTAAATAGAAGATTGTGTCATCTGCATTTAGAGATAATTTTACATCTGCATTTCTTTTCTTTTTCCTGCCCAATGGACCTAATAATATTCCAGTTCAGTGGGCTTCGCTGGTGGCTCAGAGGTTAAAGCATCTGCCTGGAATGCGGGAGACCCGGGTTTGATCCCTGGGTTGGGAAGATTCCCTGGAGAAGGAAATGGCAATCCACTCTAGTACTCTTGCCTGGAGAATCCCATGGAGGGAGGAGCCTGGTAGGCTACAGTCCATGGACTTGCAAAGAGTCGAACACGACTGAGCGACTTCACTTTCACTTTCAGTGTTGATTGGAAGAGGCAAGAGTGGGAATCTTCACCCTAGTTCTAAAATACACAGATGAAGTCAGTGTCTGGACATCCTTACCTTGTTCCTTATCTTAAAAGGAAAACAGTCTTTACCTTTAAGTCCAATATTAACTGTAGGCTTTTTGTAGGTATCCTTTTTCAGGTTGAGGAAGTTTCCTTCTGTTCCTAGTTTGCTGGTTTTCCTCATGAAAGAATGTTAGATTTCATTGACTGTATTTTCTGCATTGTTTGAAATGACCATGTCCTTTGTCCTTTTTTTAAATTAATGTAGTATTTTACGCTGATTTTTGCATTTTAAACCCAAATTTTATTTCTTATTTGACTTCGTGCTTATTTGGGAGTGTGTTGTTTAATTTACACATATTTTCATTTATTTATTTATTGTTGGCCACACCGTGCAATTTGTGGGATCTTAGTTCCCCAACCAGGTATTGAACCTGAGCCCTCAGCAGTGAAAGCACAGAGTCCTAACCACTCGACCACTAAGGAGCTCCCTGTTCTGTCCACTGTTTAAAATGACGTATTGAAATCTCTAATCTTTATTGTTTTGAATTTTTATTGGAATATTTACATTTATAGTGTTGTGTTAATTTCAGGTATACAGCAAAGCGAATCAGTTATACATATATCCACTCTTTCTTTTTTAGGCTCTTTTCCCGTGTAGGCCGTTACAGAGTACTGAGTAGAGGTCCCTGTGCTATACAGCAGGTCTTACTAGTTACCTGTTTTATCCATAGTAGTCTCAGTCTCCCAGTTATCCCCCACCCCTTATCCCCTGCTAACCTTGTTTCCTAACCTTGTTTGTGACTCTACTTTTGTTCTGTAAATAAATTCGTTTGTAGTCTTTTTTTTTAGATTTCACCTGTAAGCAATATCATGTATTCTTCCTTCACTGTCTGCCTTACTTCACTCGGTAGGACAGTCTCTAGCATCCGTGTTGCTGCAGACGGCACGACTTCGTCCCTGCTATGGCTGAGTACCATTCTCCTGTATACGTGGGCTGCCTCTCCATCACTCCTCTTGACGGGCATCTCGTTCACTTCCATGTCCTTTCTGTTGTGTGTGTCTTTCTGAATCACGGTTTTCTGCAGCCCTAGTGGGATTGCAGGATCATGTGGCCGTTCTGTTTTTAGTTTCTTAAGCGGCCTCCCCAGTGGCTCTGCCAGGCTCCATTCCTATCGACAGCGTACCCTTTTCTCCACGCCCTCTCTAGCAATTTACTGTTTGTAGACTTCTTGACCTTTCTGACTGGTGATACCTCATTGTAGTTTTGATTTGCATTTCCCTAATAATTAGTGAATTATTTTTCATGTGCTTTTTGCCCGGCCATCTAATCATTATTTTTGAATGATCAGTTTCTCCCTTCAGTGCTATCATTTTTTGCTTCATGTATTTTGGGACTCTGTAGTTAGATGTTTGTATTTATAACTGCAGTTAAGCCTCGTTTTCAAAGATATTTTACAGCTTTTACAGGGACAAATTTTTTCTTAATTTGATATTCTTTTCTTCCGATTTTTTTTTTTTTTCACTTTTTGGCTGCACCTTGCAGCATGTAGGATCTTCCCCAATGAGGACTGAACCTGCGCCCTCTGCATTGGAAATGTGGAGTCTTCACCAGTGGCATGCCAGGGAAGTCCATTCTTATCTGATACTCTTGAAGACTGCCAGGGTGACTTAGATGGCAGAGGCTTTTTTGTCCTTAATTATTGAACAAAGTGAACAAAACTCAGGAACTTACGGCAAAAAAATGGATCTGGGGAGAAAGTTAAGAAAAGATAGCATGAAGACATCCTTGTGACGGAACTGTTCTGTGTCTCGACTGTGATGGTGTCACGGGTATCTACATGTGATAAAATTGTGCAGAGGCAAATACAGATTAGTGCATGTCAGCTTCGTGGGGTCCGAATAAGACTGCTGGACTGGATCCATCTCGGTCTCCTGCTTGTGACGTGGTGCTGTCATTATGCAAGCTGTTACTGTTGGGAAGTCGGGTGAAGCGTATACTTGGATCCCTTTGTGTTTTTGTTGTTGTTGTTACAGCTGCATGGGAATATACAGTTATTGCAAAATAAAAAGTTAAAAGCAAAATACATGTTATCCCCATTCCTTACATAAGGAAAAAAATACCCTCAGACATGTTTGGGTAGGTCTCTTTCTAGGTTTTTTAATATTGTTCTATTGATTTGTTGTGTATCTCCCTACCAGTAACACACTCCCTTGATTGATATAGCTGTATAGGAAGTCTTAATATCCAGTAGACTAATTTCCTACTTTATTAATCTTCAGTCTGTGTCTTTTATCTTTCTATATAAATTTTCAAATAAACTTGTCTATATCTACAAAAATCATGGCTAGGAGTTTGATAAGAACTGTGTTAAACCTAATAGATCATTTTTGGGAGAACTGACATATATGTTGAGTCTGTTAATCTGTGATTTATGCCTCTCTATTTATTGTCATCTTCGCTTTCTTTCATCAGCGTTTCATAGTTTTCAGCACACAAGTTCTGTATGTGTTTAATTAGAGATTTGCCTGTTTCACTTTTTTGAGTAATTGTCAGTGGGATTATACTTTTAACTTCTGTTTCTACATGTTCCTTGTTAGCCTGTAAACATGTGATCGGGTTTGGAATTCCTTGTGGTCCGGTAGTTAAAACTCTACACTGTTTCACTGCTGGGAGCTCAGCAGGTTCTATCCCTGGTCGGGGAACTACAAAATCTCACAAGCCGCCTGATGCAGCCAAAAAAAAGGTCATTGATTTTTATATGCTGATTTTTAGCCCGTCACTTTGCTGACTCACTCATTAGTTCCAAGAGTTTTTATTATAGATTCTTTGGGATTTTCTACAAAGACAGTCATGTCATATGCACATGGGTAGCTTTTACTTCTTTTCTGATGAGTATGCCTTTTCTCCCCCATGTTCCAGCCACCTTCCCGTGTACGCTGAGGTGCAGGAGCCCTACTTGTACCTGCAGAACAGCCAGGTGGAGGTCCCCAACCTCTGTCTGGGCGTGCCCACCAAGATGGCCATCACACTCGTCAATGGCACGCTCCTGCCCACCCACTTCCACTGGGGCAAGGTACGCAAGCCCACTCCATTGGGCCCCACCCTTGCAGCTCTCAACCCCAGAGGCCCATGTTGAGGGGCATCCTGCCCCCCAGACACCATCCAGAACAGATCACTGCCTCTGGGGGCCGACTCTGTAGCCTGCCCCGTGTGCCAGGGGAGATGAGGCCATGTCTCCATGCATCAAAACTAGCTACCCGCTGTTCCCCATCACCCTGGGCCTCCAAGGGCAGCCTTTTGTTAAGTCCAGGGAACCCCTGACAGGTGTGAGGTCCATCCAGCATGGTCAAGGAGAGAAGGGACCAGTGGTTTATCCCCACCTGGGAGCACCATGCCCTGCTGGGCTCACTGAGGGACCCTAGTCAGCAGCGTCCCCAAAGCATGCAGCGGTCCTAATCCCTCTGTCAGGACTCAGGTCCATCCTGGAAGCCCAGCCCCTGACCTGCCTCTGTGTCTGCCAGCTCCTGGGGCTCCAAACAGATGTCTGCACAGTGAAAGTCTCCCCGAGACGTGGCACGCTGGGCCCCAGCGAGGAGCGCCAGCTCAGCCTGGAGTTGACTGTGCATACCCTGGTGAGTGTGAAGCCAGGGGCTGCATTGCCTGGGGAGGCCCCCGGCTGTCTACATCCATGCCAGTCGGGAGGTCTGCCTCAGACCCCTGTCCTGGGCCAAGCAGGGAACAGATTTCTTGCATTGGGGTCTGGGGCTCCATTCCTGCTGGGCCTGCTCTCTAGGAACACAGGGTCAGGAAGGCTGGAGCAGACTGGGATGGGCCCTGAAACTCTTGAGCACCACCCTTAGCCCTCTCCAGCCATCCTCTGTGGCACAGGTGGGCCCACCTTTCCACCTGCCCAGAGATGCCCCTGTGCTGGGTGCCCCAGGGGCATCTGAGCAGTGCCCCAGTTCCTCAGAAGAAGGACACAGTTTCTCCCGGGTTCAGCCCACAGGAAGGCCATCGGGCAGAACGTGCTCCGTCCTTGGGGGGTTACCAGCCATCCGTTTGTAGTTCTTATGGAAAAAGAAGCTTCTTCCTCACAGGGACTCACAGACCCAGGTCCCAGTACCTCTGTGGGGAGCATGGAGACGTAGGCTTTCTTGCACAGCTGAGTCTGAGCTCGAGGGTCACAGATGAGTAGGCCCTGGGCTGGCCCAGAGCACACCTCACACAGGAAGGGTTTGACTTCTGTGATAGCAGCTTCATCAGAATAAATGTGCAGCTTCTCCCAAGATCTGCTTGGCGGGGGTCTCCTTCAGGCGAGCACGCCCAGATGTTGGGAGCCAAGTCACAGCCAGGAGCTCTGAGGAAGGGGCCAGGCCTCCTGAGGGTCTGGGGATGGTGGCCCATTGAGGGGGTTGGGAGCCCTTCCACAGAGATGAGCCTGGACAAGGCCTTTGGGTTGAACCCTCCCAGCTGCCCCTGTGCCGCAGGAGGCCATCTGAGGCCCTTCTGCCAAGGCCCACCCTGGGTCTTACCCACGGTGACACGCCCCTGGTGACCTTTCCTACAGGAAGCGGTGACCGACCTGGCCCTCCCTTGTGACGTGTCAGGCATGAGGGAGCCACTGGTTCTGGGCATCTCAGGGAAACCCCGGGGACTGCAGGTAGCCATCGGCGTCTCTAAGGAGGAGAGTGATGACAGGTGAGCCCAGGGCTGGGCCTGGGGGTTGGGGCGGCCATTCAGAGGAGCGGCCTCGCTGTGGGACCAGCCTCTCTCAGTTGATTCCCACAGCCAGGAGAAGACCCCTCACAAACTCTGTGGGGAGAGACCCCTCCCCCCCCGCCCCATCCCTGCCCTCTGGGTGGTCGTTCTCCGTATGCCAGAGGCCAGACATCCATGGTGTAGGGAACAGCAAGGGACAGGGCTGTGGGCAGCTGGGAGACACGCCGGCCTGCCCCTGGCCTGGGAGAGCTGGTGGCGGGGGACACCCGTCTTGGCATAGAGGGTGCATCTGTGGGGTGGCTGGCTTTGCGAGGAGGGCTTAAAGCCTGGTTTTGGGGCAGCTGGGCACCTCCAGCCTGAGGTGGCCGGCCGGGCAGGGCTGAGGGTGGCATGTAACTGGTGCCCACGGGCTTGGACAGTGCTCCCAGCACAGAGCTGTGGCCTGGCCACCCCGAGACACTCCACCTGGACTTCGGCTCAGCAGTGCCACTGCGGACCCACGTGAACCGCCAGCTCTTCCTGACCAACTGCTCCCCAATACAGACCCCTTTCACCCTCGAGTTTGAGTACTTCGGGAGCCCTGTGAACAGCCTGAGCCAGAAGCCCAGTCCGTGAGTCCAGCTGTTTTCAGTGACTGTTTTCGGGGAGGATGCAGCCTGGGGTTGCCCCACTGGGCCTCCATGTGGCTTCGGCGGGTATGAGTCGCCGGAGGAGGGTGTCCGCAGGTAGACGTGGAGAAACACAAGGAGTAGGGGGCCCTGCCTGCCCACCTCCCAGGCCTTGAGAGGAAAGCGGGGCGTGTGGCCCCTTCTGGTAGCCTGGGCTGCCAAGGCAAGGGCTTTGGATAGACCAGGCGGTCCTGGGGCCCTAGGATGAGGAAGAAGTTACTGTAGGTGGAGGCAACCGTGGCCAGAAGGGGAGTGAGGCATGCTGCAAAGCTGTAGCTTGCAATCCCATTGGAAGTATTTATATCCCAGAAGTTAGCTCAACTTGCCAGCACCGCACTGTAGACACCTCCCCTCCTAAGGTAGGGAGAGTGGGGGGCAACTTCGGACTGCTGGGAGTGGGGGCTGCCACAAACAGTTCCTTAGCCATGAATTTGTCAACTGCAGAAAGTTAGCATGTGCAGTGGTGGGATAGATGTCCGCAGGAGACTGGAGACGGCCTATTGCAGAAGGCTGGGCAAAGGCTGGGAGTCTGGACTGGGTCTGCATCCTGGGGTCACCAGGGCACAGAGCCTGCGGGTCAGGGGTCCCTGCCCTCGAGCACTCCTGATTTTGTTAAGACTGGCAGGCAGCCTGCCGCTGAGATGCTTCGGGTGGTGGGGTGCCGAGGGATCAAAGACCATGGGTGGAGGTGAAGAGGAGCCCTGACCGGCTCTCCATGGGAGGAGAAGCAGGGCCACCTTCCTCTGCTGGAAAGCCGGGGGGGAGGGGGATGCTGGTTGCCTGGGGAGATGGCTGAGGTCTGGGTGAGGGCCTAGATGGCTTGATGCGATTTCCGTACCCCTCTTGTCAAGCCCCGACATGCCTCCCACCCTGCTGAAGACGGCACGGATGCGGGAGCTCTTGGCCAAGCGTGAGCAGTGGGGTAAGAGCCCAGGCCCGGGCAGAGCAGGGTTTTGTGGGGCCTTTGAGGATGTAGGCCACCTGCTGCAGGAAGGGTACCCTGGCCAGAGTCACTCCTCAGCGTCCTTTCTAGCCAGGTCCCTGAGATGGCCATGGCTTCCACCGAACAGCCCCCGCTCTTTAGAACACGGCCACCTTCTTGCTAAGGAAGAGGGTCTATGCACAGGGTCTGGCTTTGATTTGGGATGGGTGGTGGCTGGTGGCTTAGGAGTGAGGGCTCCCACTTGGCCTCATGGCAGTGAGAGAGCTGGACCCTGGACCCCAGGCTTGCAGGAGGGTCTCTTTAGGTGGACCAGGGAGAGACTGCAGGTGGCTTGTCTAGTTCAGTGCTTTGCTGACACTTGAGGGTTGGGACCTCTTTCCTGCCCGGGGGGGCTTCCTCACCATTCCTGGGTCTCATTGCAGAGTTTATGGAAAGCATGCTGTCCCATGGAAAAGGAGCAGCCTTCTTCCCCCACCTCTCCCGGGGCGTGCTGGGTGCCCACCAGAAGCTCAGCATCGACCTCACTGCCTGTGCCAACATGTGGGGGGAGTACTGGGATAGTCTCATCTGCACGGTAAGTGTGGGCGGGCGGGCGGGCAGGCAGGCAGCCTGGGGCACAGGGACCCCCACCCTGGCCCTGTAGGCTCACTCTCCTCTGACACCCAGCCCTCAGCCTCACAGGTCTCACCAAGTAGAAAGGTGATGCCTGCTGAGCTCAGGATGGGCCTCTGCATTGACCAGCAGCCCTGGGATTCCTGCAGGAAGGGTCCCATGAGCAGAAGCACCCACATCTTTGCCCATGAGGTCCTCCTGAGGCTGGGACCATACTTAGGAGGGTTGAGGGGTCAGATGGGCTGCCTGCCCTGGCCAGAGTCTGAGATCCAGAGTGGGCAGTAAGCGTGGAGACGGCATGGCCTCCCAGAGCCACAGCCTCACCCAGGCCTTGGTGAGGGCATCGTTCATTCCCTGTCAGCCCATTCACTGACTCCGTCATTCAGCATGAACTGAGACCTTATATGTACAGGTTCCTGTGTGGGCCCCTGGACTGGGTACAGGGGTGAGGAAGACAGCAGACCACCCTAGTAGGGAGCGCCTAGTTTAGGATGAAGGGGTGAAACAGGTTCCACGTCCTATGTCATTTAATTATTGCACAGATTTTCAACTATTTAGTAAATTGGACAGGTGAGTTATGGTAGTTATTTGCTTTAAATTGTGTTCTAGCCAATGACCAAGTGGTGATCACTTTAATATACAAAGAGTTCTTAACTAACAATAAGAGTGGGTGGCACAAGCATCTCAAGGGGCAGAGGGTCATAATAGGCTGTTCAAGAATGACAGCTGGAGATGGCCAGTGAACATGAAAAGTATTTCATCAGCACTGCTAACTAAAGAAGGGGAAAACCCTGGTGGTCCAGTTGTTAGGACTCGGCATTTCCATGGCAGGGGGCCTGAGTTCAGTCCCTGCTCTGGAAACTAAGATCCACAAGCTGCATGACATGGCCAAGAAAAAAGTGAGAATGAAAGGCAACCGGAAAGACTGGATTTGCGAGATGAGCAAGGCTTAAAATTGTCGATGGAGGTGCAGGGATGGGTGCCCATGGGCACAGTGGGGCTGCTGGGAAATGTGTGCCCTTCAGAGGCACTTGTGCAGGGCGCTGGGGACGCACATTTAAAGTTGCCCCAAGGAAAGAAGTGGATACACGAACAAACAAGTTTCATACCAGGCTTTTCTTCTCAGCATTGTTTATCATAGAGGAGGAGAAAAAGGAGACAGTGTAGACGTGTGTCCACCAGGAGAAGATCAGATAAAATGTTAGGCTACATCCATACCCTGGGATTCCCACAGCCAGTTCAACAATGCCATAAACCTTCATCAGTAAAATTATCGTATGTGGTTAAAAGAAAAAAAAAAGATTACCAAAATGAAAGCATGCCCAGAATGCCCCTCATTTATATCTGTTTTATGCACACAAGTCTGTCTAGACAGTTCTAACTGAAATACTAACTGAGTCATGCTGTGGCGTGGGATAGGATTATGGGTGAAATATAGTCCATGTTAAATTTTAAAAAATAAGTGATTTTGACTAGCAGAGAAAATGATCACTATTTCCATTTAAAAGATGAAGAAATTTCATCCAAAGAGCCATAAGAGGCCAAAGGCCATCAGGCTGGGAGACAGTGGTCACACGTGGAGGCCCTGGGCTGGCTGGAGGAGGGGATGAGGCGCCTTGGGGCCGTGGTGGCAGCAGGGGATGACGGAGGATTGGTGTGCGTCTGCAGGTGGGAGACCTGCCTCCAGCAGTCATCCCGGTGCACATGGCGGTGGTGGGCTGCCCCATCAGCTCCCAGAGGACCCCCCACTACACCACTGACCAGACCCAGAGGGAGCCCATCATCAGGTACCGCTCCTTGCCCACCTCCCCTCCGCTAACCCCGGAACCCTCTGGCCTCCATCCCGGCTGTCCACACCAGCTCGTTGCTGCCCAGCTGGCCCAGTGCCGCCTGGTGTCACCCAGCACGAAAGCCCTGGGCCAGCACTACCCCGGAGGAGAGAGGCCTCAGGGGCATGGCCGTGATCTGCACGTCTCAGAGGGCTCTGGGGGGACAGGAGTGAGCAGTTGGTGGTGCCCGAGGTCAGGGCCGTGCCTGGGGCCCCTCACTGGGGTTTCTGTGGTTGGTCAGGGTGGTTGGAGAGTGGGGAGGCGGGTGACTGGGCCAGTGAGCAGCCCTGGGTCACGGTTCACTGGGGGGTCATGTTGGGGTGGGCCTCCAGCCCTGGGGCTCTGTGACTCCGGGGTGAAGACAGACCACTATGGGCCTCCTCCCTGCCCAAGCCCAGCCCTCCTCTCTGAGGTGAATTGGCCTGTAAGGTGTGTGCTGATCCTGGTCCCCTGCCTCCAGGTTCGGCACCCGGGTCTCTGGAGGAGACCAAGTCACCCGCATCCTTCGCCTGAATAATTCCAGCCCCTGTGGTGAGATGCTCATGAGAGAAATTGGGGCTCTTGCTTCAGGCTGTGCCAGGTGGGGGCCAGGATGGGAGGGCAGCTGCTGGCCCACAGCCTGGACCCTGGAGTCCAGCGGGCCTGAGGTACGGAGAGAGGACTTCAAGGGCTAAGGTGGGGAGTGGCCAAGCCAGTCAGGGGTCGTCAGAGCCACTTCCACCATGAGGCCAGCACTTGCCCTTGCCTGTAGAACCTGGTGTCTTCCACTGTGCCCGGGCCAGACGCCCGCCCTGGCCACATTCACCTGGTGCTGGACAGAACGTGCAGAGCACACCTTTTCCTTTCAGCCAGCAGCCCCTGTGCCGCTTGCTGGGAGCTAAAGGATGGAGGGGAGAAGGCAGGGGCTGTATGGGTGGGAGGAGCCGGGAAGTCAGCAAATAAGCAGAAGGAAAAGCAGCTGTAGGGAGAGCACAGGGAGGCCTGGATTTGTGCATTTGGACATGAACGCTGGTCTTGGGATCCAGAGGACAAAGGGTGATGGAGCCGATGGCATAAGCCTGTAGACTTGAAACAAGAATTGCCTGGAAGTGACAATGATAAACGAGGCCCCCACCAGCCTGTCCGGGAGAACTGGTGGCCTCTGGGGCCTGCAGGGAGTGGGCCCCAGGCAGGAGTCACCTGCTCTTTGCTTACTCCTCACGCCTTTCTCCTGCATCTGCCCCAGACATCCGCCTGGACTGGGAGACCTACACTCCAGAGGATAGGGAGGACCGACTGCTGGAGCTGCTGGTGTTCTACGGGCCGCCCTTCCCGCTACGTGACCATGCTGGGAACGACCTCCTATACCCCGAGACCCCGGAAAGCAGCGGCTCCTTCTGGTCCCCAAGTCCCTCTGAGTCTGAGTCCAGCCGTGAAGCCACCCCATCTGTGAGCAAGGGTGGCGGGTGGGCTGCTGGGCCGGGTCAGCGGGTCTCAAACTGAGCCTCGGCGACTCCCTTGACCATAGGCCGAGGGCAGCTCCAGTGCCGGCGCCCCCCAGAAGATCATCTCAGTCATCCTGCAAGGGCATGAGGGGATGCCCTCTGACCACCTGTTCTCCATCAGCCCCAAGCAGGTGGTGAGTGGGTGGGGCTGGGAGCTTCGGGGAGCCATCCCCCTGACCAAGGCTGGGGGGGGGGGGTGGGGTGCGGTTGTCCAGCGCTGAGGCTGCTGTGCCTGCCAGGTGGTCCCTGCAGGGGGGAGCAGCACCATCCACATCTCCTTCACACCCGTGGTGCTGGGCCCCAACGTCCTGCACAAGGTGGAGTGTGTTGGCTACGCCCTGGGCTTCTTGAGCTTGGACGATGAGGTGAGCGCTTTGGGCCTGGGGAGGGCTTCCCCCCACCCCACCCCACCTCTCAGGACTCCAGTGATGGGGCCTGGGCTTGGTAGGTGGAGAGGGAGCTTCCGGGCCGGAGGCGCCGCCTGCAGGACTTTGCCGTGGGACCCATGAGGCTGGACCTGCACGGCTACGTCAGGCCGGCGCAGTGAGTCCACAGGGCCACCTGGCCCGCCTCCTGCCCCTGGTGGGGAGCAGCCTCCTCGGGCGCTGCTGGGGACCATCCCGGGCCTTGGGAACAAGAGGATGGGCACGGGAGGGTGGGGCCGGCCAGGGGCCAGTGAGGCCCCGAGGCCCATCCTGGGCTGTCGCCGGCAGGCTGAGCGTGGAGTGGGACTACGGTGGCAGCGTGGTGTTCTGGCAGCAGGCCAGTGACCTCATCCCCGAGCAGCCCTGCGCTGGGGTGAGTATGCGGCCCCCCTGCCCTCCTGTGTCACCCGGGTGCCCCCCACCGGCCCTCCAGGGGCAGAGCCTAGCAGTCTGAGTCCCCGCCTTGTGGTTGCCAGGTGCTGAGTGAGCTGGTGACCACCCGCCACCTGAAGTTGACCAACACCACAGAAATCCCTCACTACTTCCAGCTCCTGGTCTCCAAGCCCTTCTCCGTTTCTCAAGAGGGGGCGAGCCGCAGCCACCGGGCCCTGGGCCGGAAGCAGGAGGGTGAGCAGGAGACGGCAGCGAGGGGCAAGCAGCTGGTGCTCCACCCACAGGAGAACACACTGGTCAGTGGCGGCGTCTGCGGTCCCCGCCAGGGGGCACACACTCCTGGGCCGGGGCCACCCTCCTCTCACGTTCCCGCACATGTATGTACAGAGAGCCCAGCCACACGGCACCCTCCCAGGGCTGCACTCAGACACAGACAGCGGTGGTATCCAGGCCCCGCCGCACCCTAAGCACTCAGGGGCTAACTCCCCAGACAGACAAGACTAGCCAGCGCACGCACACACACAGCCACACACACCCACAGTCCCACACACACACCCCCACTCACCGTCCCACACCCCCACCCCCATCATCTCACACACACACACCCCCACTCACCACTCAGGGGCCAACTCCCCAGACAGGCAGACAGACAAGACTCCAGCCAGCGCACGCACACACATACAGCCACACACACCCACAGTCCCACACCCCCAGCCCCATCATCTCACACACACACCCCCACTCACCGTCCCACACACACACCGTCCAGCACATATACACCGTCCCACACACACACTCAATCTCCCACACACACACCCACTCTCCCACACACACACCGTGCAGCACACTTTCTGCACAGGGGTCTCCACATGTAGATGTGCCCTGACCTATCAGAGTGCACACTCACGAGCCCTAGACACACCAGTCTGCCTTCATCCCCTCTGCCCGCATCCTGGTCCTGAGAGCACCTCCACATGGCACAGATCCTCCCCACTCACCTGCCCTCTTGCAGAGTTTCATCACCGTCTTTCCATAAATGTAAGCCACACTGTTCCCAGGCCCCCCCTCCAGAGATGAGAAGGCTAGGGCCGAGGCCTAGGAATCTGTATTCCTAACAGGTCCCTTGAGTAAACTTGTGCAGTTAGGTCTACAGACCTGGGTTTGGGAGCCACATGTCCAAGGCCCCTCCCATGAGGCCTCAGTGATACCTTTGCCCTCTCCCCACAATCACCAGGATGACCCCTGAGCAAGGGTAAGCTGACTCTGTGCCCCACAGCCAACAGGGTGACCCCTGAGCAAGGCTAAGCTGACTCCGTGTCCCATGCTTGAAACTCAGCTGGGGCCCCTCACTGCCCTCAGGACAGACACAGGCCTGCCCTGGGCCTGCGGGCTTGCACACAGCCCTGGTCACCCGAGGGGAGGACAGCTCCATTCCTCGGGCCCCTCAGCTCCTGACGGCTGCTGGGCACAGAGCAGGGTCTGCAGGAAGGAAGGGTGGATCCTCAGATGGGCAAGCTGCTGCCTGCCTCCAGCAGCCTCAGGTGACAGCTCACCCACAATCTGCTCAGGTAAACGTGTCCTTCTCGCTCTCCCTGGAGCTGCTCTCCTATCAAAAGCTCCCGGCTGACCAGATGCTGCCCGGAGTGGACATTCAGCAGAGCCCGAGTGGAGAGAAGCAGATGGTGTTCACACAGAACCTGCTGCTGGAGTACAGCAACCGGACCTCCCAGGTGAGTCCCCGGCCTGGCTCACATGGTAAAGAGGGGCACCAGGCTGAGCTCTGCTCAGGTGGAGTCCCGACCCCGATCGTCTGGCACATGGAGAGATGGGGTCATCTCCATCCTTACCGGCCTCAGGAGCTCAGAGCCAGGTGGGGTGCTGGAGTGTGGAATATCAGGGAAGGCTTTCTGGAGGAGGAGGTGGCATGTGAAGCCTGCACATTGTTTAATGGAGAAAGAAGGGGCCAGTCCAAGGGAATGGCCTGACAGCGCCGACAGTGAGCAGCTGAGGGACGCCTCTGGGGCTTGTCTGGGACTGTGTGCACCAGGTGAGAAAGCCATGGGCCTTGTTCTGTGGGCTGTGACAGGCTCCACACCCCAGCCCCGCAAGCTTCTGAGGGGAGAGGCCAGGGGGAAAGGTGAGGGGGCCCAGAGCCCAGGAGGAGCAGAGGGCTGGATAAGGGGGACAGGTAGGCAGGGAGGGGACTCCGGCAGGAAGTGGAAACCACAGCGCTGGATCAGGGGAGAAGGGAGCAGACGGCGCCTCCCTGGTCGCTTTCCTGCTGGAACCCCCCCCAGCGGCCTCCCACCAGCGGCGGTGCTGCCTGTGGGCTCCTCAGAAGCTGCTGCGCGGAGGGCTGGCAGGGTCCCGTGTCCCTGCTGCTCCCCTGGGTGGCCGGCTCTGTCCCTAGGTGGTGCCCCTGCGGGCCGTGGTGGCCGTGCCTGAGCTGCAGCTCTCCACCAGCTGGGTGGACTTTGGCACCTGCTTCGTGAACCGGGACCGGGTCCGGGAGGTCTACCTCATGAACCTGAGTGGCTGCCGAAGCTACTGGGCCGTGCTGACAGGTGTGTTAGGCCCTCCTCCCTAACTCCGCCAGACCGAGACCCCCCAGGAAGGGGCCTGTGGCCCTGTGCTGATGGGCCGGACCCCCTGGGAATTGCTGCGCTGACGGCCACTTCCCCCATCCGAAGTGGTCCCCCCCCAGGGTGGTGGGCAGCAGCAGAAGCGCCAGGAGGCGGGGGTCAGCGCCGCAGGCGGTGCGTGGAGCTGCCTGCGTGTCCTCCCCATCCTGCAGGCCAGCAGGAGCCAGATAAGGCCCCCGTGGCCTTCAAGGTCTCCCCAAGCAGTGGGCTGCTGGAGGCACGACCGGTCAACGCACCCCCCACCTCTGTCACCCTCCAAGTTTCCTTCACCGCCAGGTATGGCCCCCCACAGCCTGGCTGGCGCTGCCCCCCCAGAGCCCTGGGCCAGCACCCCTCCTGATTTGAGCCCCGGCTTCCCATAGGAGCTGTGAGCTGTACGAGTCCACGCTGGTGGTGGAAGGCGTGCTCGGGGAGAAGCCGTGCACCCTGCGGCTCCGGGGCTGCGGCTCGTATGACGAGAGACACGCTTCACCCCTGCACCAGCTCTGAGGCTCTGCCCTCAGCCCCCAGTCCTGGAAATAAACATGGCCCGGAACTCTGGAGCGGTTTACTGGGCACGGGCCTCTGCTGGGGGACCTCTGAACAGCTCCTGGGACAGAGGGACCCCTCCAGGCCCGCGCCTTGTGTCCTCAGGGCTCAGCCGAGGGTGGGTCCGCCGGGCGGAGACCAGGGCACTTAGTGTTCAGATGGAGCAGAGGCAGGACCAGCCTAGTGAGAACTGGCCCTGCAGAAGAACCACAGGCACCGAGGTAAGACCGCGCATTTACTGCGTCTGCGGCACTCCCCATCCACAGGGCCTGCCCCCAGGGATCACGCGGCGGCCTTGTGGGCTGGGTGGGTCTTAGCCGGAGGGGCCTGACTCCACATCTGCTCCTGTGCTGGGGCATCTGTTCACGTTGTGTGTGCTCACATCAGCTCAGGTGTCTTGACTTGCCATCCCTCCCATGCTGCGGGCTGCTGCGCCTCCGCCCTGGGCCGTCAGTTTCCGGGGTATTCAAAGACAGCGGCAGCTCCCATGCCAGTCCCGATGCACATGGACACCACCCCGTAGGCCCTGGGGAAGGAGACACACAGGTGGGGTGGAGGCACAGCCACCAAGCTCTCGTCAGGAAGGCTGACCTGGGCGCACCAGGGCCCAGAGGACGCCAGACCTCCGGGCATGTGGGTCCCAGGTGCACACACAGGGTGACAGCTGCCTGCTGCAGGCCAGGATCCCCTGTCTCCTCAGCTTGGAGCATGTGGGCATATGTACACCTCCCCCAGACAACCCCACGGGGTCAGCCTCACCTCTTCCCGCGGCGCTTCAGCTCATTGAGCAGCGTGATGACCTGTCGAGCCCCTGTGCAGCCCAGCGGGTGGCCCAAGGCCACTGCACCCCCGAGAGGGTTCACCTTCTCAAGAGGGAGTTTCAGCTTCTCCACACAGTACACAGCCTGGGGGGAGGTGGAGCATCAGCTGCGGATCCCTCTCTGGTCCCCTTTGCCCCTCGCCCCCTGGCTCCAACTGGGGGCCCCAGGCCACACTGCAAAACAAAGGCTCACCTGACTGGCGAAGGCCTCGTTGATCTCAAAGATGTCCACATCGTCCACCGTCAGCCCTGCAGGCCCAGGGGAAAGACCTGAACTGACCCAGCGGCCCCCTTAGTGGGATCCTCAGTCTCCCTGGGGGCCCTGCCCCATCCATGGGCTGTAGGCTGCCTGCTATGTCTGCCTTTGTTCAAGATGGGTGTGTGGAGCCTGGCTGGGGGTTGGGGTGCTGGTCTTCACCCCCCCTTCACTCTGCAGCACCCACAGGACCACCCCAGGCACCTGTCCCCCACCTGCCTCAGGCAGCAACAGCACAAGAAACAGGAACTGGATCTGAATCTTGGGGCTGAAGGAGCCACCTTACCTGCTTTCTGCAAAGCCACAGGGATGGCGTAGGCAGGGCCAATGCCCATGATGTCAGGCGGAACCCCAACCACTGCATAGGACCTCAGGACCCCAAGGATGGGAAGGCCCAGCTCTTCTGCCTTGGACCTCCTGGCCAGCAGGATGGCAGCAGCTCCATCACTCACCTGGCTAGAGTTTCCTGGAGGCAAAGCACAGGGTTAGGGAGGCCCGGGGGCAGTGCTGAGGTGGTCCACACCTTCCCCACCCACCCTGCCTGGTGGCTCCAGCACCCAGAGGAGGACACCCAGCGTGCAGCAGCCCCATCTCACCAGCCGTGGTAGAGCCCCCCTCCTTAAAGGCAGGCTTCAGCTTGGCCAGGCCCTCCATGGTGGTGCTGGGGCGGATGCCCTCGTCCTGGGCCACGGTGACGCTTTGCTCTGTGCCCTTGTCGTCACGGACCGTGGTGGTAACAGGCACGATCTCAGCCTGGAAACAGCCCTGGCTCTGGGCTCTGGCTGCCCTGCCAGCACCGTGGACAGCCAGGCTCAGGCTCACATGGGGTTACTTTCCTTCCTGGGGTCCCTCCCTGACGCCCCCACCCACTGCCCTTTGGGACAGAAGTGCAAGCTGAGGCTGCTAAATGCAGGGACACGCTTGCCTCAGGGGAGTATGGAGAGGGCCTGGTGTGGGTCCCTACTATCTGGACAGCGGGAGCCCAGGCTTCACAGGGTCTTTCTGGTCATCGGCCTTACCAGATCCTCAAAGAGGAAGGTTTGAGCAGGAGGCTCCCCTCTGAGCCCTTCACCCAAGAGGGATTAAGCCAACCGAGGCTGGAGCCCCAGGAATATTCGTGCTGGCTTCTGTGGACTTTCCGTTCCCTCCCACCAGCCCAATCCCCTCTGTTTCCTGTGACTCCATGTATTTATAAATGACATAGGGACTTCCCTGTGGTCCAGCTGCTACAACTCCATGCCCCCACTGCAGGGGGCCCAGGTTCGATCCCTGGTCAGTACCTCCCACATACCACAACTGAAACCCAGCACAGCCAAATAAACATTTAAAAAATAATAAAAATGACATACACTAAACTACTGGATGAACCTTAGAATTTAAACAGTGTAAAAGCATAAGGCATTTTAGGGTGATTGTTGCAATCATATGCAAAGGCCCAGCGGCATTCCCAGGGGAAGAAGCCACAGCTTTTACCCGACTCTCTAGTGAGAGTTTGAACCCAAGTGGCTAAAAACCACTGCCTCAGAGAGGCCCACCTGGCTGGAGACCACTGCCTCCACAGCCACAAACACCAGGGGGAAAGACACTCAGACAACAATGGGATGTAGGGCTAAGTGTGCAGTGGCACCATCCCTGGTCCACCTCCCTACCTGGGATGGAAAGGCTTGGAAACCACTTGCTGCCCAGCAGTAGCCTAGGGCAGCTCCATCTGACACCACTTACGCGCTGAGTTGCTTCAGTCATGTCTGACTCTGCAAGCACACAGACTGTAGCCTGCCGGGCTCCTCTGTCCATAGAATTCTCGAGGCAAGAATACTAGAGTAGGTTGCCATTTCCTCCTCCAGGGCATCTTCCTGACCCAGGGATCGAACCCGTGTCTCTTATGTCTCCTGCATTGGCAGGCAGGTCCTTTACCACTAGCGCCACCTGGGGAGCGCACTTAGAACAACCTCAAAAGCTCACTCTCCAGCCCTTGCAGCATGTCACCCAGACAGCACTCACTTTTGCTGGGAAGCCAGTGCAAAGGTGTCCTGCTTCTCCCGCGAAATGCCAAACCGCTCAGCCACATTCTCTGAGGTTATCCTAGAACACAGACGGGGAACACTGAGTCTGTGTGGGGCCCGGGGCTGCACACGGGGCGGAGGCGGGGAGACCTGTGTCTCAGTGACACCAGGCGCACAGGCGGAGGCACCGTAGTTGGGCCTCTAAGCGTGCACACAGGAGGGTTTGGGTGGGGCGCCAACTGGCCTGGCCAGCTTCTCCTGCGCCTCAAGGGAAACTGCTTTCCTGTGAGGAGACGAGGACTCCCAGGCCCCCATGGGAGGCCACACCCAGCTTTCTGCTCCCCGGAGCTGCAGCCTCCCACAGGCCAGTGCCACAGCGGGGCCTCTGGCCCAGCCTTCTGGCTTTCCAGGCTTCCCACAGAGAGCTTTCCCTCAGGGATGGTCCCCCGCTGTGGAGGCAGCCGCATCCCCTAGCACGTGCTGTGGAGCCAGGACTCCCCGCCCACGGCCCGCGGTGGTGCTGGCCGCAGTGCTCAGCGGCTCTGCAACGATGGCGCCTTCGATGCCACCCTGTCAGGGCCCAGTGCCCTCACCGGCGTGGCCGCTGGGCAAATACCTACCGCTTCCTCAACTTTTGAGGCCAAGGTTTTGGGATGCAGCTGCCCTCAGGCCTTTGTTAATGAGCCCCTTAGGGTGGGAGTGATAGGCTGGGCCATGCTTGGAAACCCAGGGGCACAGACGCACTGGGGACCTCAGGAAGTCCCATCCCCAGAGGCCCTGCAGAGCAAGCCAGGCCTGAGGCGAGGGGCCACAAGGGGACCCAAGCTCCTGAAGCCCTGCTCTGGGCTAGGCAGGGAGCTGAGGCCGGTGCTCACCCCATAGGAATCAGGCAGTCTCTGGCCTTCTTATTCTCCACCAGGCGTGAAGTAACATTTCCAGGGTTCCCTCTGTCAGCCAGGGACATGGACTCCACCCTGAGGAGGAGGAGGTGATTAGCAGGCTCCCCACAGACAGCTGGGTGCCAGCAAGTGCTGGTAAACAGCCAGGGAGCCCCGGGCCAGCCAGGTAGAGCTGGGGGTGCAGGGCTGCTGAGCCCCACCTCCACCCCGACCACCGCACAGTCCACACGCCCGGGCAGGGCCTCACTTCCCTAAGACAACTGCGCCTTTAGGCAGCGGCAGTTCCCAAGGAAAGTGGCCTAGCGTTGGCCACAGTGGGGAAAACATGTCTAACAAGCCCAGGCCCTGCCCTCAGGGGCCACAGATCCGGAAGAGAGAAGAGACCAATATTCTAAAAGCCACATGTCAGAGAGCAAGCTGACCTGTGTGGTCAAGGAGGTGCTAGGAGCCAAAGGGAAGGCTGAGATCTCGAGTTGGTGTGGTCACAAAGGGCTTTCAGGAGGTGGCAGAATATAAGGCTTCAGAGGGTGGTAACACATAACTCTGCATGCTTTTCATGCGCCCAGCAATATCTGAAAAATCCTCCCAAGTATTAAGAACGCTGTGAGCAATGCCAGGCCCAGAGAAGCTGAGTTAACTTGTCAGTGGGGACCAAGTTTAGGTAGTCGGGCTCCAGAGCCCACTGCCACCTATAATATCCTGAGCCACTCGTCATGAGCAAAGTCTGAGGAACAGTCAACCTGTGACACGGGGGACTGTCCTGGCCCAAACCCTCAAACCCTATAATTCGGTCTTTCACATGCTTGGGGACTCAAATTCCCCATGAAGGCTCCAACCCTCTCCTCAGTCCACACACAGCCCCATCCATCGTCCAGTGAGAGCGAGAAGCCCGGGCGCAGCCTGGTCAGTGGCCTTTGCCCGGCCAAAGTCCCTGTGGTGTGGTCTCTGGGTTTATCTACGATTGCTGACACGGGCAGTACAGCCAGCGCCAACTGGCACAGCTCCTAGATGGCCCAGCAGGGTTCTGATGAAGAAATGCTCTGGAGAGGAACTGAGAGGCAGAGGGCGCGGGTCAGGATCCTGGGGCTGCCGGGCCCCTAAGCCTGCCGAAGCCCTGAAGGGGCCTGCGCTCCCAGCACCAGATGCCACCCCAGCCTCCCCTGCCTGGAGTGCCGCCCAGCACTCGTGGGGCTCCGTGGGCTGCAGCTGAAGAAGGAGCCACAGCTGTCAGAGACCAAAGCACCAGAGATCTGACCGTGTCCCTCAGCCCAGGAGGCAGCGGAAGTTTCCACCTCCGACAGGGCGAGGGGGCAGACAGCCTGTCAAATGAACAAACTAGTCCTGGAGCAGGCAGCTGCCCTGGGCTTTGGGAACCAAAACTGCTTTTTCCACTCTCAGCAACCATCATGAATCAACAAGCGTTGTCACAGACGGGAACCCAGTGCTGCATTTTCTCAAAATGCTTGCCCACATCTCCAGCCTGACAGGTTTCCAAGAAAAGAAAGCTCTTCAAAGCCAGTTTCCTCTGGTGTTGAGAGGTGTGAGCGGTTCCCAAAGAGCCAGGGCTGGGGGCTGATTCTAAGCAGAATTTATAGGAACCAACTCACCCCCAGCTGCCTGAAAGGGCTGCAGGGAGAAGCAAGAAATCATAGCCTCTGAGAATCAGGAGAGGAACATCAGTTTCATTGTAACAAGTTGGTTAATAAGCTCTGGCAGAAAGAAATTCTTACCCACAAGCCATGCCAATGTCATAAGACCCATTTCTGATGCCACCTGCAACAAAAGCATTTTATAAACATCCTTCCCCAGAGTCCATCTGTCTTGGGAACAGGGGAGCCTCTTCCCCATCTGGTCTCTAAGGGGGACTCAGCCCCAGCCTCCGAGATGGAGACCCAGGAGCGCTCAGAAAAGGCTGGGGGGCTGCCCAGGGAGGAGGGGGGCGCTCCTCCATGCTTTCTGTGGGTACAGTCCTCTCAGAAATTACTGCTTGCCCCGCAGGCAAGGATGACCCAAACCCATGGAGCCAGGACTAAGGCCAGGTCGTAGCCAGGGGTGCCCACCCAGTCACAACTTACCAGCTATGCTGGCCACCGCCTGGAGCCCCGACGAGCACTGCCTATTGACAGCTGACAAAGGCACAGTCTCCGGAATGCCACTGAAACAGGAAGCAAGAGAGTCAGCCCCCTCTCTCTGCCAGCGCTCAGGGAAAGCAAGCCTGGGCTCCTGGCCAGTCTGACTGCCCCTTTGTGGGGGAGTTGGGGGGAGGTCAGACAGAAAGACCAGGGGAACAAACAGGCAGCCCTGCCTGCACTCCAGGCGATTCACACTGGGCAAATCCATTTCTGCAGGCGCTTGCGCCCCAGGCCCTGCAAGCACATGCCCTTCCATCCCGTGATTCTCCTCAACCAAGGCCAAGCACGGCCCAGAGGCAAGAGAAGACTGGCTGGGTCTCATCTTGCCTTTGAAGGTTCAAAAGTGAAACTGTACAACCCTCTTTCTCCTAGAGCCAGGGTCTCCAACCCTCAGAGCATGGGTGAGTACCGGTCCCTGGCCTGTTAGGAATCGGGCACCGCAGGAGGCGCGTGACAGCTGGTGGCGAGTGACGCTTCATCTGTCCTTACAGCCGCTCCCCATCGCCTGCACTACCGCCTGAGCTCTGCCTCCTGTCAGATCAGCGGCAGCCTTAGATTCTCATAGGAGCTCAAACCCTTCTGTGAAGTGGGCATGCGAGGGATCTAGGCTGTGCGCTCCTTCTAAGAATCTAATGGCTGACAATTCGAGGTGGAGCGAGGCAGTGAGGCTAGGGTGGGGAGTGGCTGCAAATACACATCTATCATTAGCAGAGAGGTCTGACCACACAGACCATAACAAATCAGCTGCAGATCCATATCAGAACCCTATCAGTGAGGGGCAAGCGGCAGTTAAGCTGCGTCTGGTGGCAGGCTTTAAGTCAGAATCTGACGCTTCAGTCCGCCTGTGGCTTGCCCATTATTTTATTGACCACTTCCGTCTGGGCCTCTTTCCCACACCATGCACCTGTCTCCGTTTTCGTAAGCCCACAAGCTAACCCTAGCCAAAATGAGTAGAAAACAAACGTCGCTGGGGAGCTTCTTTAAAAGGTGGGAAGACCCCATGATGAGAGAGCAGAAGATGCTTAAGACTGCCAACAAAAAAGAAAGCTGCGTTTAAAAGAAAATGCCAAGAGTCCTGATTAAATTATGGGTTCATCACAATGAGTGACTCACATTTTCCAAGCCTGCTTTGTAACTATGTGGTGACCAGCTATCTAACAAAGCTAAAAACCCTTCAAAACTGCTTCACCACGTGGGGACCAAGCACCCTGCATGAGAAGACAAGCCTTGGGACTTCCCTGGTGGTACAGCGGGGAGGAATCTGCCTAACAATGCAGGGAGCACGGGTCTGCTCCCTTGTCCAAGAGCATTCCACATGCCTCAGAGCAGCCAAGCCCGAGCGCCACAGCTACTGAAGCCCACGTGCCTAGAGCCCCTGCTCCACAGCAGAGTAGTCCCCGTTCACCACAACTAGAGAAAGCCTGGGTGCAACAGCGAAGACCCAGCGCAGCCAGAAGGACAGACAGACAGATAGGCCTTTGGCATTTCTACAAAGAAAAAAACATGAAGAACAGAAGCAATTGCTGAAGGCTACCACTCACTTCATCAAATGGACCTGTACTGAGAGCATCATTCGTAGCGCTAACCTTATAGCTAAAGTTAAGAAGCCCTTCTCTATTGGTAAAGAGTTGATCCTGCCTGACATCTGCTGTGAACTTTTAGAGGAGAGGCTGCAGTGTAAATGGTGGCACGTGTTCCTCTTTCAGACAGCACCATAACTAGACAAACTGATGAGAAGATTAATAGCAGCGGACGTTGTGCTGTGCGCCGTGCTGAGTCGTGTCTGCCTCTTTGCAAACCCATGGACTGCAGCCCACCAGGCTCCACTGCCCATGGGATTCTCCAGGCAAGAATACTGGAGTGGGTTGCCATGCCCTCCTCCAGGGGACTCTTTCGAACCCAGGGATCGAACCCAGGTCTCCCACCTTGCAGGTGGATTCTTTACCATCTGAGCCACCAGGAGAGCCCAACACAGTTGTTAGGATAAATGACTCACTGTGGTACACAGACCAGGGTGGTAAGTCTATCGAATTTGACAAGGCAACAGTGCCTGTCTGTGCAATCTACTTTTTAGAAGGATGTGTATGAGGGTATGTTATGTGCCCTTTTGTTGCCAACCACACTACAGTTGCAGAAAGATTCCATTCTCTGAATGATCACATACCAGGAAAACTGAATTGGTCTTTTTGTGTCATGCATGAATGGAGTAGCTGCCATGGCTGGATGGCTTTCTGGTTTCACTACTCACGTCAAAGAGGTAGCTTCTGAATGTGAGTCCACACACCGCATCATCCATAGGGAAATGCTGGCTATCTGAAAAAGTCACCTGAACTTAACAGTGTTCTGCAGGATGGGGTTATAGTTATCAGCCACACTAAGGTACTTGCCCACAACTCATGTCTGTTCACATAACTCTCTGAGGAGATGGACTCAGAGCACACATGTCTTATACACAAGATCACTGGCCAGAGTTACAAGAGCCGCTCCAGAAATTTCTTTTAGGAAAAGTCACCACATTTCAGTGATGCAGAATGGATCACAAAACTTGCCTACCTTGAGTGACATACTTAACCTCCTCAAGGAATTCAATCTGTCATTTTAGGGTAGAATGACAACTGTGTTCAAGTTGGCAGATAAAGTGGCTGCATTCAAAGCCAAACTGGAGTTATGCGGGCAATGGGTAAATGCTGGGATTTTTCAAACATCAGCAGAGATTTTGAAATAGACTGAGCCAGCACCTTCTTTCTCCCAGCTGTTGCATGATCACCTATTCAGCTTTCAATAGAGCCTGAGCATTACTTCCCAACCACAAAAGACCCCCGACCTGGGAAGGAATGGATCCACAACCCGTTTGTGAATGAGCCAGGGAAGTTGACTTTGGCTGTGCTAGAAGAGGATCACTGCTTTAGGCTGAAAATGACGGTGGCCTCAAAAGTCACGTTTCAGACTGTCAAATCTCCACACTTTCTGGGTTCAAATCAAGGCGGAATATCCTGAGATTTCCACAAAAGCACTGAGAAACCTGCTTTCATTTCCAACATCTAATCTTTATGAGGCAGGGTTTTCTGCAGTGACAGCAACCTACATGAGATTAAGGAGGAGACACTTTTTCCCCACCACCCCCAGATGGGACTGTCTAGCTGTAAGAAAACAAGCTCAGGGCTCCCACTGATTCCGCACTATGGTGAGTTGCATAATTGTCTCATTATACAACACAGTGTAATAATAATAGAAATAGTGTGTACTGTAAATTTAATGGGCTTGAATGATCCTGAAACCATCCCCCCACCATACACCAGTTCGTGGAAAAACTGGCTTCCACAAAACTGATGCCTGGTGCCGAAAGGATTGGAGACTGCTGCCCTAAAGAACAGAGAAGAGGGCCTGTGGCCAGGACAGACAGCCAGCGCAAAAGAAATGTCTAAAGTATGACAGAGGGCTAACAGGCCCAGGAAAAGATGCTCCACATTGCTGATCATTAGAGAAATGCAAGTCAGAAGTATAATGAGGTGTCACTCCACACCAGTCAGAATGGCCATCGTTTAAAAGTCTACAAATAACAAGTACTACAGAGGGTGTACAGAAAAGGGAACCCTCCTACAATGCTGGTGGGAAGGTAAGCTGGTGTAGCTACTATGGAGAACAGTATGGAGGGGCCTCAAAAAGCTAAGAGTAGAGCTGCCATCCGATCCAAGAACCCCGCTCCTTGGTGCACATCCAGACAAAACTCGAATTCAAAAAGACACGTGGATGAGAGACAAGACAGATCCCCCACATAACCAGGTAGGGTGAAAGAAAGAAGGGAAAAGGAAGGGGAGGTGGGATGGAACCTAGACTCCCGAGGGTGGAGCTGAAGGAGAGAAGGTTCCTGCATGTGGGGAAGCCCCCTCACTGGCAGGGAGATCAGCTGGGCAGAAGAGGATCTTTGGAAACTCGGAGAATATAGCAACCGGCAGGCAGGACGGAGAGACCCGCACAGGTGGTCCGGCCCCAGCCCTCCATGCCCTGGCCTGAGATACATGTCCGCTGGTGCACATGGGCTGGGTTTTCAAAGCAGACCGGGGGAGAGGGCTGCCGCTGGCTGCCATGAGACAGCCTGAGGTGGCGGGAGTGAGGAGCTCTGCAGCCGAGAATGCTCACGGAGGAAGCCAGGACCACTATACACGCGGAGCACAACTGCTGAGTGATGTGCAAAGGGTGGGGTCACCATTGGGCCTTTCTCCCAAGTGGCCACCCTACCTTCCTAGACACCCGGAAGGGCTCCAGCCAGGACAGGCTCTCATGCCCCTCCCTTCCAGAGTGGGCTGATGCACTCTGGGGCAGACTTGGGAGCAGGGACCAGAGGGTGACCCACATGCAGAGGTGGGGCTGAAACCACGGCTGAGCCTCAGAGGCTGTGCAACTAAGGAAGAAGAGCTGCAATCTCTCCTCCCAGCTGCATGAACAACAGATTTACACCCCACGATGGGATTATTTAACTTATATGCAGAGCACATCATGTGAAATGCCAGGCTAGATGAAGCTCAAGCTGGAATCAAGATTGCCGGGAGAAATATCAATAACCTCAGATACACAGACGATACCACCCTTACTGCAGAAAGTGAAGAGGAACTAAAGAACCTCTTGATTAAGGTGAAAGAGGACAGTGAAAAAGCTGGCTTAAAACTCAACATTTAAAAAAATAAGATCATGGCATTCAAACCCATCACTTCATGGCAAATAGATAGGGAAAAAAATGGAAACAGTGACAGACTTTATTTTCCTGGGCTCCGAAATCACTACAGACAGTGACAGCAGCCATGAAATTAAAAGACACCTGTTGTTCCTTGGAAGAAAGACTATGACAAACCTAGACAACATATTAAAAAGCAGAGACATCATTCTGTTGACAAAGATTCGTATAATCAAAGCTATGGTTTTCCCAGTAGTCATGTACAGATGTGAGAATTGGACCATAAAGAAGGCTGGGGAGCAAAGAATTGATGCCTTTAAACTGTGGTGCTGGAGAAGACTCTTGAGAGAGTCTCTTGGACAACAAGGAGATTAAAACAGTCAGTCCTAAAGGAAATCAACCCTGAATACTCATTAGAAGGGCTGATGCTGAAGATGATGGCCAAAGTGAGCAGACTCATTGGAAAAGACCGTGATGCTGGGAAAGAGTGAAGGTGGGAGGAGAAGGGGGCAACAGACGATGAGACGGTTGGACGGCATCACCAACTCAACGGACATGAGTTTGAGCAAGCTCCGGGAGATAGCAGAGGACAGCAAAGCCTGGTGTGGTGCAGTCATGGGGTCGCAAAGAGTGGGACACGACTGAGCGACTGAACAACAGTGGGATTTGTGAAGTCAGTGTCTGCAGAACATCTCCTGCAGTCCAGACAGGTCTAGCTTTCGCAGCTGAGAACTTCGTGGACATGCACATGCTGAGGTGGGGCCAGGGCAGAGTCTGAGCTGCTCCACAGCACCCCAGGGGGTCCAGATCCATAATTACCAGGCCATGACTTCAGTGGGTGGATGCTGGTGGCCTGGTGAAAACAACACCTAAGAGACGCAAGGGCCAACTGCGGCATCCCCACACTTAGGATGGGGCTGAGAGAGGCGCCGATGGCATCATCTGAGAGCTCGCACACGGGTGAAATGCGACAACAGAGCACACCCATGGTGTGTGAACAGCTCCGGAGTGGGAATACTCACTGGTTTCTCTCTGAGTGGGAGTGCTCCAGCCCCGCCTCCCTCATACCGCATATCACACACACAGTTAAGGAAGTGATCTGAGGGCCTCTACTCCAACACCTAGGGAGCAGACCGCGCCCTGACAGGCCACTGCAACCACAGAGCAGAGTGGAGGCCCTGCTCAATACCCAGCGCAGGCTCTGCTCACTGCATCAGTCACACCCCCTGTCAGAGGGGACAGTGGCCAGCACACACTAGGGAAAGAGGTGGCAGACATACTGTGAAGAGTTCTCGCACCAACAAATATTAAACACACGCAGACTACACAGGATGTTCCCACATAAAAAGAGCCCTCCAAGACAGTCTGAGGGGCTGGCCTTAGAAGGAAGAACCCCCAGATCATTTAGCCTTGAAGGCCAGCAGGGCTTGAGTGCAGGAGCTCCACAGGGCTGGGGGAACAGAGACCCCCTCTGTGAGGGCACACAGCCGGTTTCATGCGCACTGGGGCCTGGCTTAAAGCAGCACCTTTACAGGAACCTGGGCGAGGCCCACCTAGTGGTCTTAGAGGGTCTCCTGGGCAGGCAAAGGGCAGCTGCAGCTCACCAGCTGAGGTTCAGGACAAGCACAAGGATAGTGGCGCCTCTAGGGAATATGATTGGGGTGAGCTCTCCTGGAGGCCCCCATTTCGGCACCAAGACCAGGGCCCACCCAACAACCTGCAGGCTCCAGTGCTGGAAAGCCTCAGGCCAAACAACCAACTCTATAGGAACACAGCCCCACCCACCCATCAGAAGACAGCCTGCCTGGGCTTCCCAGGGGGCCCAGTGATTGGGAATCCACCTGCCAATGCAGGGGACATGGGTTCCCATCCCTGGTCTGGGAAGATCCCACATGCTGCAGAGCAAATAAAGCTGTGTGCCACAACTACTGAAGCCCGCGGCCTGAGCCCGTGCTCCACAGTAAGAGACGCCTGCGCGCTGCAGCTGGAGAGCAGCCCCCACTCGCCGCAAAGAGAGAAAGCAGCAATGAAGGCTCAGCACCCAACACGGTAAAAAACAAAAAAAGCAACAAATAACATACAAGGAATCCTCATAAGGTTATCAACTGATTCAAGGTTATTTCATTAGCAGCAATGCAGATCAGAGGAGAGTGAGTGGCTCAATATATTTAAAGTGATGAAAAGGAAAAACCAACAACCAAGAATTCCCAGCAAGGTTTTCATTCAGATTCAACGGAGAAATCAAAAGCTTTACAGACAAGCAAAAGCTAAGAGAACTCAGCACAACAAAACCAACTAATTCCCTAATAAGAAAATTTAAAACATGGGAAAGCTCTCCAATAAAAGCAAACAAAGTAACAGGAAACCATCCACACACAAACAGGATGGCAAAACCAGCAAGCATGACGGTCCAGTGGCTGGAGAGCCGCCTCGCAGCGAAGGGGATGGAGCTCGATCTGCGGCGCCGGAACTAAGATCCACGTGCGATGGAGCGACTGGGCCCACGCAGCCCAGCTATGGAGCCTGAGCACCACAGCAAGAAAACCCCCATGCCACAGCTAGGACCGACACTGCCAAATAAACAAAACAAATTTTTAAAAAGTCAGCACTCATGAGAAGAAGAGAGTACAACCGAAGGAAATGGGAACCACATTTGAAATTAAGAACCAGCAACTTAACCTTGTCCATATATAGATCGCTGTATCGAAACCTCATGGGAACTGCAAACCAACTACCATAGATTCACACACGGAAAAAGCAACCCAAACACAACACTAAAGACAGTCCTCAAACCACCGGAGAAGAGAACGGAAGAAAGGAAGACCAACAAAAACAAATCCAAAACAACGACAAAAATGGCAATAAGGTGGCGGTGTGGAACTTCCCTGGTGGTCCAGGGGTTGAGAATTCACCGTCCAGAGCAGGGGAGTGGGGGTGATCCCTGGTCAGGGAACTAAGATCCCACAGGGCACCTAAGCCTATGCACCACAACTAGAGAGAAGCCCTCGAGTCACAATGAAGATTCCATGTGCCAAGACGGAGACCTGATGTAGCCAAAAATAAATAAAAATATTTAAAAAAGAAAACGGCAATAGGAACACACATATGGATAACTACCTCAAATGTAAAGATTTAAATGCTGCAACCAAAAGACACAGACTGGCTGAATGGATACAAAAACAAGACCCATATACATGCTATCTATAAGAGACCCATTTCAGAC
Organism: Ovis canadensis; assembly: GCF_042477335.2. Taxonomy (NCBI): domain Eukaryota; kingdom Metazoa; phylum Chordata; class Mammalia; order Artiodactyla; family Bovidae; genus Ovis; species Ovis canadensis. The sequence goes on from NC_091263.1 coordinate 26,202,583, forward strand.
CTAGGGACACATACAGCCTCAAAGTGAGGGCGTGGAAAAAGATATTCCATGCAAATGGAAATCAAAAGAAAGCTGGAGTAGCAATACTCATATCAGATAAACTGGACTTTTAAGAAAAGACTGTTACAAGAGACAAGGAAAGACAGTATATAACAACTGAGGGATCAATCCAAGACGACATAACAATGTAAATATAGACGCACCCAACACAGGAGGACTTCAACGTTTACAGCAAATGCTACCAGCCATAAAAGTGAAAACTGGGCGTGAAAACATGCCCACCTCGGTCACGGCCGCCGTGGGAGGCGGGAGGGGCCTGCCAGGGGCTGGGCAGCCTCAGCATGACCCGACCCTGCGGACAGTCCATCACCAGACTGCACACTCACACAGAGCTTAGCACCTCTCACAGGAGGACAGATCCTCCCTGTGATTCCTGAGGGTCCTCTTGACCCTGCTTGTGAGAGGCACCGTGGTATAGGCATGGTACCAGAGAGTCTCAGGTTCGAACCTCACCTCCATCAATGCCACTACTGTGAAGCCCTGGCCAAGTCACTTAACCTCTCTGAGCCTCATCTGCAGGCTTTCAAGAAACAGCAACTGCTCTGGTAGGTCAAGTCAGCCAAAGCACTTCCACCCTCACCCTCCTCCCCACATGGCCCACTCCAAAGCCAGACAGGATATGGAGGGTACCCTGCCACTCTCAACCCTCAGGGCATCACAGCCAGTTTCTCCATTTTATACCCCTGCAGCCAAGGCCCAGAGAGGCAAAGGGACTTCTGCAAGTCACACAGCCAGTGAATGTGGGATGGAATCAGGACTGACCCCAGATTGGGCAACAATTCTCACATGAAGCCACGAACAGTTCTTCCGCAGAGATTGGTGACACCTCAAGAACAGAATTATACGTGCAAATCAGAGAGCACTGGGACAGGATGACCAAGGCTGATACAATTCACAGCTGGAGATTCCACAACACTGGTTCCAGCCAGGAGTCTCCTGGCGTACGACTGCTAAATACTGGCTTCAGACAAACCAATGGGAGCCACAGACCAGACACTGTGATAAGACAAGATCACCTTTCTCCATTTGTGGAACGTGGGTTCAGTAACAATGCACACTCAAAGTCCTTTTTTTATGAAATGTCCTGACGCACACAGAAGTAGGGAGAATACTATAATGAACTCCCACATGCAAATCACCCAGCTTCCTCTATTGTCAACACTGGTCAACAGTGCTTCCTTTCTCCCCCTCCCACATCTTTCCCAAGGCTGTAGTGCTTAAAGCAAATCCCAGATGCAATGTCCTCTCACTAGCAACCCGTTCAACCTGCCAAGCCAACAAATGACATTGTTTTTACATAACTGGCATGCCAATGTCACACCTAACAAAAAATAACAATAACCCTTAAATAATCTAATATGTAGTCCATGTTCAAGTTTCCCAGATTGTGTCAAAGATGTCTGTTTGCAATTAGAAGAGTGTTCACAAAATTTATTTTGCTCCAAATTCTACAACTATGGCACTTCACATGTTCTACTTCCAAGAAGGGCTGTAGGAGGCACAGAGATAGGAAATGCATCAATGCCACCTCTGAAAAGCTCCAGCGGTGTGCTGGACACAAACTAGCTCACAGTAGGCCCTCAAGATGAGGCCAGGTTCCCTCTTAACCTCTGTACCCAGTCCAGCAGCCCTGGGGAGGGTGGGCCCCACCTGTGCACCATGGACTATTACTCAGCAATGAAAAGGAACACGCTGCTGATACAACAATCTGAATGAAATCTACAAAGAATTATGCTGAGTGAAAAAAGCCAATTCCAAAAGGTTACAATCGGTATGGTTCCCTTTATATACCTTTCTTGAAATAAAATTACAGAAATAGAGAAGAGATTAGTGGTTGCCAGGGATCAGGGAGCGGAGGTGTGAGAAGGAAAGTGGGTGTGACTGTAAAATGGTCCTTGTGGTAGCGGAAATGTTCTGTAATTTGATGGTATCAGTGCCAATATCATGGTTGGCAAATTGTACAATAGTTTTTCAAGATGTTCCCACTGGGTGAAACTAGGGAAAAAGTACATGAGGGTCTCTGTAGTCTTTCTTAAAACTGCATATGATTATCTCAAATATACTATCTCAAAATAAAAAGTTTAAGAAAAAAAGGGGAGAAATTGAGAGTAATACAATAATAGTAGGGGACTTTAACACCCACCACCACTAATGGGACAGATGACCCCGATAGAAAATCAGTAAGGAAACATAAGCTTTAAATGATACATTAAACCAGATGGACTTAGTTGATATTTATAGAGCATTCCATCCAAAAACAGCAGAATATACTTTATTCCCAAGTGCACATGGAACATTCTCTAGGACAGATCACATCTGGGGCCACGAATCAAGCCTTGGTAAATTTAATAAAGTTGAAATCATATCAAGCATCTTTTCCAGCCACAATGCTATGATATTAGAAATCAATTACAGGGAAAAACTGAAAAACCCGAACACATGGAGACTAAACAACATGTTACTAAACAACCAACAGATAACTAAAGAGATCAAGGAGGAAATTTTAAAAATACCTAGAAACAAATGACCATCAAAACACAGCAATCCAAAACCTATGCAGTGCAGCAAAAGCACTTAAAAGAGGGAAGTTTACAGTGATAGTCTTATCTCAGAAAACAAGAAAAATCTCAATTAAACAACCTAACCTTATGCCTAAAGCACCTAGAGAAAGAAAAGCACATAAAACACAAACTTAGTGGAAGGAAAGAAATCGTAAACCTCAGAGGAGAAACAGAGATGAAGAAAACAATACAAAAGGTCAATGGGAGTGGCAGCTGGTTCTTTAAAGATACACAAAATCAACAAAACTGATAAATCTTTAGCTAGACTCAGCAGAAAAAAAGGGAGCGGGCTCAAATCAATAGAGTTAGAAATGAAAAAAGTTACAACTGATGTCAAAGAAATACAAAAGATCGTAAGAGACTACTACAAGCAATTATACACCAATAAAATGGACAACCTAGAAGAAATGGACAAATTCTTAGAAAAGGTACTACCTTCCAGCTGAACCAGGGAGAAATGAGAAATACAAACAGACCAATTACAAGCACCGAAATTGAAACTGTGATTAAAAAAATTCCAACAGAAGTGAATTCTTCACAGGTGAATTCTATCAAACATTAAGAGCTAGCACCTATCCTTCTGAAACTCTTGCAAAAAATTACAGAGGAAGGAACACTCCCACGTTTATTCTATGAGACCACCATCACTCTGATACTAAAACCAGACAAATACCAACAAAAAAAAAGAAAATTACAGGAATTCCCTGGTGGTCCAGTGGTTAAAAATCAATCCACCTGCCAATGCAGGGGACACAGGCTCGATCCCTGGTTCGGGAAGATTCTGCACGTAGTGGGGCAATTAAGCCCGTGGGCCACACCTGCTGAGCCCTCTCTCTGGAATCTGCAAGTCTCAACAACTGAAGCCACCACGGTGAGAAGCCCACGATGAAGAGCAGCTCCTGCTCACTACAACCACCGAAAATCCTGCACACAGCAATGAACGCACAGCGCAGCCCAAACTAACATTCTTTAAAAATGTATGATTTATCTTTAAATGTTTTACTTAATTTATTTTTGGCTGTGCTGGGTCTTTGTTGCTGTGCAGGGGCTTCTTCTGGTTGCAGCGCGCTGGCTCCTCATTGCCATGGCTTCTCCTGTTGCAGAGCAGTGGCTCTAGACACGTGGGCTCAGTACTTGCAGCGTTCGGGCTTAGTTCCTCCGCAGCATATGGAATCCTCCTGAGTTAGGGATTGAACCTGTGTCCCCTACCTTGGTGGCAGATTCTTAACCACTGGACCAGCAGGGAAGTCCAATAATAAATAAATTTTTTTTAAAAAAAGAATAAACTGGAGAGAGAGAATATTTAAAGAAAAAAGTAAAGAAAATTACAAGCCAATATCACTGATGAACACAGACACAAAAATCCTCAACAAAATACTAGCAAACCGAATCCACCAACATACTAAAAGGATCATAAATCCACGATCAAATGGAATTTATCCCAGGGATGCAAAGGATTCTTCAGTATATGCAAATGAGTCAATGTGATACACCACATTAACAATCTAAAGAATAAAAACCATTATGATCATCTTGATAGATCCAAAGGAAGCTTCTGAGAAAATTCAATACCCATTTATGATAAAAACTCTCCAAAAAGTAGGCTTGGGGGAACCTACTTCAACATAATAAAGGCCATATATAACAAACCCACAGCTGACATCATTCTCAACAGTGAAAAACTGAATGAATTTTCTCTACGATCAGGAACAAAAGAAGTAGCTCACTCTTGCCACTTTTATTCAACATAGTTTTGGAAGTTCTAGCCACGTAATCACAGAAGAAAAAGAAATAAAAAGAATCCAAGTTGGAAAAGAAGTAAAACTATCACTGTTTGCAGATGACTTGATACTATACACAGAAAATCCTGAATACTCTACCGGAAAACTACTAGAGCTCATCAATGAATCAGTAATTACACAGTATACATAATTAATACACAGAAATCTCTTGCATTCCTATACACTAACAATAAAAAATCAGGAAGAGAAATTAAGGAAATAATCCCATATACCATCACATCAAAAAGAATAAAATACCTAGAATTAAACTTACCTAAGAAGGCAAAAGACCTATACTGTACTTAGAAAACTGTGAGATGCTGATGAAAGAAATTAAGGATAACACAGACAGAAGAGAGATATACTTTGTTTTGGGGTTAGAAGACTCAATATTATCAAAATGACTATACTACCCAAAGCAATCTACATATTCAATGCAATCTCTGTCAAATTACCAATGGCATTTTTCACAAATTAGGGAAAAAAAAATCTACAATCTGTATGAAAACACAAAAGATCCTGAATAGCCAAAGCAATCTTGAGGAAGAAAAACGAACCTGGACCCAGTGCAGGGGTCCTAGGTGCAATTCCTGGTCGGGGAACTAGACTCCACCTGCCATGACTGGGAGTTCACATGAGGCAACTAAAGATCCCATGTGCCACAACTAAGACCCAGTGCAGCCAAACAAATACATAAATGCGCAGTGCATCACCAGCCACAAAATGATTTTTTTAAAAAATAGAAAAATGGAGCTGGGGGAATCAGGCTCCCTGACTTCAGACTAAACTACAAAACTATAATAATCAAAGCAGTTTTGGTACTGGCACAAAAACAGAAACACAAATCAATGGCACAGGATAGAAAACCCAGAGATAAGCCCACGCACCTACGGTCACCTCATCTATGACAAAGGAGGCAAGGATACACAATGGAGAAAACACAGACTTCAATACATGGTTCTTGGAAAACCGGACAGCTCCATGTATTAATAAAAAAATGAAATTAGAATGCTCTTTAACACCATACACAAAAATAAATACAAATGGATTAAAGACTTAATTGTAAGGCCAGATGCTACAGAACTCTTAGAGGAAAATATAGCCAGAACACTCTCTGACATAGATCTCAGCAATATCTTTCTTTGATTCACTTCCCAGAGTAGTAAAAATAGAAAAAAAAGAGAGAGAGAGAGACCAAATTAAACTTAAAAAGCTTTTGCACAGCAAAGGAAACCATAAACAAAATGAAAGACAACCCACAGAATGGCTGAAAATATTTGCAAAGTGACAAATAAGAAATTTATCTTCAACATACAAAAATAGCTCCATGCAGTTCAATATAAAAAAAAAAAAACAACCCAATCAAAACCTGGGCAGAAGATCTAAATAAACATTTCTCCAGAGAAGACATACAGATGGCCAAGAGGCACATGAAAGGCTGCTCAACCTCACTACTTATTATAGAGTAATGTAAATCAAAACTATGACGAGGTATCATTTCACACTAGTCACAATGGCCATCATCAAAAAGTCTACAAACAATAAATGCTGGAGAGGGCATGGAGCAAAGCAAACCCTCCTACACTGCTGATGGGAATGAAAACTGGTGCAACCACTATGGAAAGTAGTATAGCGGTTTCTTAAAAACTAAATATAAAGCTAACAATGATCTGGCAATCCCACTTCTGGGCATATATTTGGAGAAAGCCATAACTAAAAAAGATACACGTATCCAATGTTGACTGCAGCACTATTTACACTTAGCCAAGACATGGAGGCTACCAAAATGTCCATCATCAGAGGAGTGAGTGAAGAGGTGGTACATATATACAATGGAATACTATTCAGCCACAAAAAAGAACAAAATAATCCCATTTGCAGCAGCATGGACAGACCTAGAGATGATCATACGATTTAAGTCAGAGAAAGACAAATATATGCTATCACTTGTATGTGGGACCTAAAACAATGATACAAATGAACCTATTTACAAAACAGAAATCTACTTAGAAAACAGATTTATGGCTACCAAAGGGGAAAGGTGGGTGGAGGGATAAATTAGGGGTTTGGGATTAACATATACACACTACTATATATAAAATAGATACATCATCAAAGACCTACTATATAGCACAGGGAACTTGACTCAATAATCTGTAATAACCTATATGGGAAAAGAATGAATATATTTACGTGTGTAACTGAATAACTTTGCTGTACCCCTGAAACGAGCACAACATTGTAAATCAACTGTACTCCAATATAAAATACAAATTGTAAATTTAAGAGTCCAGAAATAACAAAGCCTGGCTAGGGCGTGCAGAAAACAACCCTCTTCCATTGTTCATGGGAATGTAAATTGGTGCAGCCACTAAGGAAAACAGTATGGAGGGGACTCAAAAAGCTAAAATTAGCCTTGCCATGTGACTGAGCGATCCAACTCCTGGGCCTATATCCATTCAAAACTATAATTCAAAAATATGCATGTATCCCAGTGTTCACTGCAGCACCATTTACAATAGCCAGGACATGGGAGCGATGCAAATGTCCATCAACAGAGGAGTAGATAAAGAAAATGTGATGGGTGTATACAGTGGAATATTACTCAGTCATAAAAGGAGTGAAATAATGCCATATGCAGCAACACGGATGGGCCTAAACAGAGACTGTCACACTGAGTCAAGTCAGCCAGACAGAGAAGGCCAAATATATGCTATCGCTTACATGTGGAATCTAAAATAGGACACAAATGAATCTTCAAAACAGAAATGGACTCGCAGAAAACAGACTTGCAATGGGGGCAGTGATTAGGGGAAGGATGGCATGGGAGTTCGGGGCTGACAGATCCAAACTATTATATAAAAATGGATCCACAACAAGGTCCTACTGGGTCGCACAGGGAACTACAGTCACTATCCTGTGATGAACCATAATGGAGAAGGATATTTTTTAAAAAGAATGTATATAAATGTATGTGTAACTGAATCATTTCGCTATACAGTAGAAATACAACATTGTAAATCAACTATGCTTCAATTTAAAAAGAAAAAGAATGCCTAAAATATGAGGCCAGAAACCATCCCTACTCTCAGCCTTTATGTTCCCACCATTCTCTGTGGAAAGCCTGTTCCCAGCTGGACAAAGAACCCTGACAGGTACTAGGTATTCTAACATCCCTCCTTCGGGTGGGTTTCCCCAGGCTTTCACATGGGTTTCAGCCCGAGAAGCTGGTAGAGCCACCTCTGCCAATGTAATCTGAGCTGGCCATGGGCACAAAGTCCTGCACAAATCCCGAGACCTACGGACTCAGAACCTCGGGGTGAAACCTGCTGATTCTAGCACATAACCCGAGTTGGGAACCTCTGGACTCGAGGCCAGGCCAGGTTTTGCTGAAACCTTCTTGGGTGGAGAATGTCCTAGGCACCTGTGGCCTGTTTACCCTTGCCAGGTTCTCTAACACCCTACTACTTAATTACTGCCCCTTCACCCAATCCACCCAGTGATCAGTGAACACTGACTCAGTGTGAGGGATGCTGACATGCAGGGAAATACAGCGCCCGAGAGGACGCCCAACCACACGCAGAAAGTGAATTAACTAGCCACATCTGCAGCAACAGAGCAAGATAGCAAAGCACATCAAAAGGAAGCACGTAGCCAGTGACTGGAAAAGAAGGGGCCCTCTTGCTAAGCCTTGGGTGCTCAGCGAAGTCTGGGGGAAATGGTGACACTGTTTGGTCAGAGTTTAATTAGCGAGGAGAAGGGCGGCAGGGACAGTAGACTGACCAGCTTAGGGAAAGCAGTGGGCAGACAGGGTGGCTTAAAGCAGCAGCAGCAGGTAGATAAGACTGGCAGGCAAATCTGGAGCCGGACCGAGGAGTCTTTTGAACTCTAGGCTAAGCAGTCTGAATGTCTCCTAGTCTCCACATCTTGTCTCATTTTCCTGTGCCTTCGCTAGTTCATGTTCCTATTATTGCTTCTCCATGCAACTGGGATTATAGAGCTAAGTGGTTCTTAAATCTACACATGAAAATAATTTAAAGCTCCTCCCCCATCTTAGGACAAGAGGTAAAGGGCAATTCACCAGGGTACCTTCTGGGCGACCCCTGGATTCTGGCCCAATCCCAAGTCTCTGTGGATGAGCTCTGCTTTGGAGGCGCCAGCTTACCCAACTAGCATTTAAAAAGCTCTCTTCAATGTGCCTGCCTGGATATTTACAGGTAAATATTTACAGAGTTCACACTTAGAAAAGCCAAAGCAACAAGCTGACTTAGGCTTAAGAAAGATTGGGCCACAGTGGACTTTCTGCTCAGGCCCAAAGGCTGTTCGTCCTGGCTCTGCACCAGTAACACACCCTCCTTTCAAAGTAGGGGAAAGGTAGCATCCAGAAAAACAGGGTGCCGAGCACCCTGGCTGTGTCGGGGTCTGGAGTCCACCAGACCCTGATCTTCTCCCACCAGCAGGCTGAGTTCTCTGGGGCCGGAGCCCAAGCAAGAGTCTGAATAGCCAACCCAGAGCAAGAACTAGAAGTTTACCTCAGAAACTGGGCGATTCGGGCCATCATCGCTCCGGCCCCGGGCTGAAGCACATTTCCTGTGGAGAGCAAACCTCCAGTCAGTGCCAGGTGATGCTCTGGGCACTAAGGTATGGCTGTGATGACCAGACAGGGGGCGTTCCAAATCCTCCTTCAGAACCACTGGAATGTCAAAGTCTGGAGCAGAGTGAGCCAGCTACACAGCAGCGTGTGCTGGTCAGACACTAGATCCAGTCCCTGAGAGGCCCATGATCCCCTGCCCATGCACCCTGCTTTTCCAAATCAGCACACTCTGGGCAGGCCGGCTGCCTTTAAAGGTAACACAGAAAGAAGAATGTAGTGCAAAGCTTGAAGTCGGAGGAGGCAGTCCTGTCAGTTAGCAAAGTGTTTCTGAAAATGCACACCTCCTTGATTGTCCTCCACCTACTCACACTCCAGGGGTTGAACAGTGATCCCCCACCTAGGGGTGGCACCTGTGTGATGAGACTCTTACCATATAATGTTAGGTGGGGGAAAAAGATTAGACTAAAGGTCAAGAGGTCCTAGATTCAGGTCCAAGCTCTGCCGCAAATCCCCCGGGCAGTTTCTCCATTATTAACTGTAAAGCTGGACTTTGATGGTTTTTCGATGCTCCCTCTGTTCTACCCTGGCAATAGACAGGACATCAGGATGGGTAGAGAAACCCAGACTCCTGTCCCTTAGAGTGTTCTCAAACCCTGGCACCAAGACTGGCGTGGAAATGTTTGTCCCGTGCAATTCCTACTTCCTATCATACTTAATATGAAGAATGTGCTTGGAGCCGGCACAGAAAGTGCCTGGACGCGAGGGTGGGAGGGGTGGTGGAGTCTATAGCCCTAAAAAGATGATTACGCTCATCTGCGTGCAGTCTGTCGCCATTCCCCTCGCTGAAGACGCCTGGAAAGCGCCTGAACGGAGGGAGGTGTTTGAGGAGCGCTTTGACGGGATGGGAAGGCGAGGATCGAGCGCAGGGCCAGGGTGGCCCACTCACCCACGCAGATATCTCCCAGCTGGGCCGGGCTCAGCCTGACGTCCTGGAGAACCGCGGTCATGACGGCGGAGAGAAGCTCGTCGGGGGTGGTGTCCTACAGCCGAAAGAGCGACCGCTAGGATCCCGAGTCCGTATCCCAGCTCCCAAAGCCTCGCCCTCCCCCAAAGGGGCAGAGCGGTCCCAGATCGGGCGCAAAGCCACCACCGACGCCGAAGGGAAACGAACGGAGGAGCCAGACCCCAGCCCACCCCGGGCCTCCATCTCACACCTGGCTCTAGAGCCCAGGTGCCTCACCTTAAAGCCGCCGCGGCCCGACCGGCCAATGGCAGTGCGCCGCCCGTGCACCACCACGACATCCTCTGCGGACGCCCGCCGCGCGCCGCTCCAACACGGGGCGGCCTGCGGCTCCGGGTCCGAAGCGGGCCGGCCCTTCAGGTGACCCAGCACCACCTGCAGCCTCCGCATTGCGCAGCTCGGCGGGGTAAACCCTCAACCAGCCAGGAGGAGAGGGCAGCAACCAACAGACCGTGGCCCACGCAGGCGCGGAACCTTACCTCTGACCCACGGAAATCTAAGTCCCACCCACAGACCTACTGGTCTGACTGGCCTTTCCCTCTAAAAGTCCCGCCCACCTCCCCGCCTCAGCCAAGCTCTGGTTGGCGAGCCTGCCTGAGGTCCCGCCCCAAGCCGCAAACCGACCTTCCCAAAGTTAGACATCAGAGCGTCTTTTCACTCAAAGCCCCGCCCACAGTAGCCTACGCCTGCCAACCGAGGTGGACTTTCCTGAAGCCTCGCGCAGAAACGTGGACAGGAATCCTTTCCACTTGCAGCCCCGCCTACTGCCAAACCGCTGGCCGGTTTGCAAGAGCACCTTTCGTTGCTTGAAGAAAATTTCACCATTGCCAGGGGTCCCTTTCCCTACAACCCTGCCCACTGCCGGCCACCAAACAGATGGCGAATTGTCAGGAGCGCTGCCTACAGTTTCTTACCCGGGAAAGAGGGGCCGGGGCCTCTCATTCCTCTTCTCCGTTCCTAACCTTCTCTACTGTCTCCCCCAGGCTGGGAGACCGAGATAATTCCGAGATGCCCCAGAGCCTACCTTGACGCGTTTGGGCTCTCCTGGGAAGTCTTTCGAGAAGACTGAGAGAATCTGGGATTCTGGGGAGGCAGGAGAACGGATTGTACAAAGTTGCCGAGATGTGACGGGACTCCCTATCTGGAGAAAGAGCCATATACATACATACACATATTTTTTAAAAACAAATTTTACAGTTAATTTGGGATTAGTGCCCACCTACCCCACTAGGTTGGGGTCTCCACCAAGGCAGGGAAAGACTTTGTATCCGGGGTGCTTGAAATATACTTGACACTTAATAGGTGATCAATAAATACCTACTGAATGAGTGAAAGAACCAAAGCTCCCCAGGTGAGGAGGTGTCACCTGCCCTCTAAAGAGCGAAGCCAGGTGCCCGCTTGACTCCCAACATCAATGATTTCCCCTAGACCCCAGAGGGTAGTACTGGGATTCTCTCAGACACATAAGGTCGGGGTGTCCTGTTACCCTCAAACACGAAGGGAGGGGTTGTGCTCCCCACTTTTGAAGGGCATGGCCGTGGTCTGCCTCTGGCGCCAGAAGGCAATATGCCTTTTCCCTCCTCCACGTCCGAGTGTACAGCCAGGGAGTCCCCAAAGCCCTACGGGCAGGAGTGCTCCCGCAGATTGCGGGGGAGCGCAATTTGCTCCTCGAGCGCAATTGCTCCTCGAGCGCAGCACCGCCTGAATCCCTCAGATCCCCAGTGGAAAGAAGGTAACTCCCCCACTTCCCAAAGATTAAGTCCCGTCTTTCCTGTAAACGCGGAAGTAAGGTCATCGTCCCACCGCCGCGCCAGACCCTAGTGGACAGATGGGTGGAGCTCAGAACACCTCAAAAGGCGGGCTCCGGGTCCCCACATCCCCAGCCCCCCCGAGATCTCGAAGGCAGTGATGGGGCGCCCCCCGCCTCCGCACATCTACTGGGGCTCCAGATTGTAGGGCAGGGCGGCGCTTCTCGGAAAGAGACCGGCGGGGCGGGATCAGGTGGGCGGGGTGGCCGAAGGGGAAGGAGGAAGCGCAGGCCAACGACGCGACTCGACTGCGCGGCGGCTCCCGGGGCACCCCGCCATGACTGAAGGAGTCCCCAGCGCGGGGTCCGCGCTCCCCACGCCTGCCATGTCCTCCCTGCCGCTGGCAGCGCTCAACGTGCGAGTGCGGCGCCGCCTGTCGCTCTTCCTAAACGTGCGGGCGCCGGTGGCGGCCGACTGGACCGTGCTGGCGGAGGCGATGGACTTCGAGTACTTGGAGATCCAGCAGCTGGAGAAGTACGCCGACCCCACGAGCAGGCTGCTGGACGACTGGCAGCGACGTCCGGGCGCCTCAGTGGGCCGCCTGCTCGAGCTGCTCGCCAAGCTCGGCCGCGAGGACGTGCTGATGGAACTGGGACCCAGCATCGGTGAGGAAGCCCCTCTTCCGGCCTCACATCCGATGTGGGAGCGGGAGATGAAGGACCCGACCTTCACTGGTCCCTCCTCGGAGGCGGCGGGGTGGTGGGGTACTTTGGGGGTAGCAAGGGAGACATTGGAGACAGCCCGCAGAGGGGAAACCGCGCAAGACTAGTTCCCTCTTTCAATACCGGGGATGATGGGGCCTGGAGAAAGGAGGCGAAGGCCCCGAAAGGCACAAGGAAACCGCTAAGGCCAAAGCTTCCACATCGGACCAGGAGTCAGAATCCGGGTCCTCTGTTGGGGTGCTTGGGACTGCTTCAAATAGAGCAATAGGCAGGGAAGGGGCTGAAAGCTGACAGTCTTGGAAATCTCAGGTCCCTACAAAATGCACCCTTTCCTGCCACCTTCTGACACACGATATACTTGCACAGGCATGGGGACAGTGGCCCACCTCGTTTGGCTGGGGCTGCTGCCCTTGCTGCATAAACGCACCAGGTCTCCTGAGTGCTTTCATGCTCTGCCCGCATCAGCAGTGGATCCTAGAGGACACCTTGGGTTTAATTCTCAGGAGCCTTAAAAGGCAGGTTGGGCAGGGGGGGCGATGAGGAAAGGGGCAGAGGCACAAGCCTGACCTCGATGGCTTCTCTCATAACCAGAACACCACTGATATCCTTTTAGGATGGCCAGAGCCAGGTGGGAGCTCTGGCCATCCTAACAGAGCTGTTGAACTGTGGATGGCACCAGTGGGCTGGAGAAGCCCTGGGGCACAACACAGCCAGGAAGGTGGGGCCGGGGCTGGATCCTGACTGTGGGTAGAGGCATGGGGTACCGCTGGGGAGCTAGCCACACCTTGTCTCTTCCCTACAGAGGAGGACTGCCAAAAGTATATTCTGAAGCAGCAGCAGGAGGCATCTGAGAAGCCTTTACAGGTGGACTCTATAGACAGCAGCATCCCTCGGATAAATGACATGGCAGGCATCACTATTCGCGACGACCCCCTAGGTAAGGGCCCAGTCCTGCCCCTCTGGGCCATAGCACATTGTGGAGTTAAGAGCATGAGTGTTGGAAGCAGATGGGTTGTGCTTGGGCAAGTCAATCTCTCTGAGCTTCAGTTTCCTAAGAAATGGGAATAATAATAGTCCAACCTCTGGTTTCGAGTATGAGAAGTGATGTGTTTAGCTCATGGCTAACCTAGGCCTTGGCCTGGGGTGGAGAGGAGGTACTCGTTCGATTGTGTGGGATCCAGGACCAGGGTCACTTAGGCTGGGGGCACCTGGCTAGGCTCATCCCCAGCCTTCCTGGAGGGCTCTGACCATCCGCATTGTGCTCGCACCCAGGGCAAAAGCCTGAGTATTTTGATGCCTTCATCTGCTACTGCCCCAGCGATATTGAGTTTGTCCACGAGATGATCCGGCAGCTGGAACAGACAAACTATCGGCTGAAATTGTGCGTGTCTGACCGTGACGTCCTGCCTGGCACCTGTGTCTGGTCCATCGCCAGTGAACTCATTGAGAAGAGGTTGGCTATGTGGCCACAGGGCAAGTGGGTGGGTGTGCAAAGCCCTGCCAGGGATCCCCATGCTGGGGCCCTCCCAGTCAGCCCCTGTCTAGCCTGGCATACTGGGATCCTCCCAAGGCTGTCCCCTGGTGAGTCACCACAGTGCCTGTAGCCTGCCCACTCTCCCCTAGGTGCCGTCGGATGGTGGTGGTTGTCTCTGACGAATACCTGCAAAGCAAGGAATGTGACTTCCAGACTAAGTTTGCGCTCAGCCTCTCTCCAGGTGAGCTCAGCCCTGCCCTTGCCATAGAGCAGTGGGCAGGGCCTCAAGATGCCACCCGCCCCTCCTTAAGGGCCGTGGATGTAGCATCAGGGAGCTCCGGCGGGCCTCTACACACCTAAGTGTGTGCACAGGAGTGCCCTTTGCGTGGGTAAATAGGCACCGGGGGCGCTTATTGGGAAACCCCTGACTGGGGGACTGGTCCAGCCCTGTGGTGGCAGAGAGCCTGGAGCAAGCTCTGCCCCCTCTGGCTTGCAGGTGCCCATCAGAAGCGACTGATCCCCATCAAGTACAAGCCAATGAAGAAAGAGTTCCCCAGCATCCTGCGCTTCATCACTGTCTGTGACTACACTAACCCCTGCACCCAGAACTGGTTCTGGACTCGCCTCGCCAAGGCCCTGTCCATGCCCTGAACTGCCCGAGCCCCTGGGAGCGCGTGCCTCTGTGTGCCTGTACATGTCCGACCCCTGCCTCCACCCGCGGTTGTAGGGGGATCTGTGCTCCGCTGGCCTCTCGATCCCTGGACATGCCTGCTCCAGGGGCACAGCTGCAGCCATGGTCCATATCTGGACAGCACCTCTCATGTCCTCCATAGAACATGGGGCACGCCCACTTGCTGAGTTAACAGCCAGGATGGTGGAAACCAGAGGCAGCTGGGACTAAGCGGAAGACCAGAAGAGCCAGCTCTGACCCCTCCATCCGTCTTGGGCCTCAGTTTCTCTGCCTGAGAACTAAGCGGGGTGTGGGGAACAGGCAGTTGCTGTGTTTGAATCACCGTGGGAAATGGTGAAGCACTGTTCTGAGTCTCCTGGTTGAGGGCCAGCTGGCCACTGCAGGGACCAGGTGCTGTGCAGCTGCTTCCACAGTGCTTCAGGGCCCCACGCCTCACACCCCACTGCCCCCTGCACCAGGGGACAGAGGGTGAAGCAGGCTGGCCCAGCACAGGGGGATCCTGCATGGAGCCTGATCCCCCACGGCCCACGTCTCATCTGCCTTTTTGACTCCTCCCAGCCTCTGCTCATCTTCAGCGTGGTAAGTCCCCAAGAGTCTGGGCTGCACTCCTGGGGCTGTCTTTCACTTCCACCTGTCGAGTGCCTGTGGTTCTCTCAGCTCTGCCCTGCACGATACAAGATCCCGACTTCTGGCCTCTCCATCAGATTTGGTTTCTGGGGCTAGGTCAGCATGGTGGTTTGGGCAGGAAGTCTTTCTTTCCGGGGCCCACTCACAGGGAGAACTTTCCCACCAGTCTTCTGTTGCTTAGCTGCCTTACCAAGTTGTTTGCTGGAACTAGTTTACAGGGACCACACAAGAGCCTCCTGCCCCGAAGCTTGTGGGCACATGGACACATACAAGCCCACTCGCCGAGACACAGGGATACATGCACTGGAACCCTCACGCACAGACATACAGGCATCTTCGTGCACGCATTCCCCTGGGTACAGCTCCCAGAAACAGCTGGTGGGATAGTCCCACCACAAGGGGATCCTAACCCTGGACAAGATGGGACACTCTTGTATTCTTCTTCTGTTTTCCTTTTTCACTGGAACCAGATTCTGGAAAGGACCCATTGTACCAGCATTTACACCTTCAGTGAAGCGCAGAGCAAGGAAAAGAGCTGTTGAACTCACACAACAGGTTAGCTGCGACAGCTGGTTTTCTCTCCTCAGGAGAGTTGTATGTTCTTTTCTCTTCACCTCTCCTTCAAGGAGAAATGGTCATGATCTCAGACCTCTGTCCCAGCCTGGAGCCCAGGACCCTAAATCTAAAAGCAAATATATGTCTTCTCTCCTCTACCTTCAGTGAGGGCTGGGGGCAAAGCACCTTCCCTCGGGGTCTCAGGAGGGTCTGGAGGCCCCACTCTGCCTGATTCTCATGAAGCACTTAGCTACCAGGTGCCTATCCCCTTTGATATTGGGAAATACTTTACCACAATTTCAAAAAGGTTCTTTCAAACCTGTTTCTATTCATTGTAAGAAGGTCAAAGAGAGCTGAGAAAGGCCTCTGTTTGTAGTTGCCCCCTTCTGTATCCTAGGTTTATAATAAAGAGTCTCTACTTCGGGAGCAGCAGGTTTCATTGGTGTCTGGAAAGAGTATGGAAGCAGTAACCTGGGTGTGAAAAACTGGCCCCTTGGGGAGGTTCAAGTGGGTCTGGCAGGGGCTTCCTGAAGGCTGGGGCTCCACCCCCAGCCTCTCTAGGGCTGCAGACAAAGTTAGAAACAGCAGCTCAGCTCCTGATGCTGGGGAGACTGCTTACCTCTGCCAAGCTGGATCTTCCGGGGAATCAACCACGCGCCTGGGTGGGCCAGGGCTGCTCTTCCAGGCCCCAAGAAGAATTTGGATAAGATCCCCATTCTAGATCACAGATCCCTGGAGAACTCAGTTGTTAAGAATGGCTATCCTGGGGCATGTCTATGTTAACCCTAAAGGAGTTGATCTGTCTTTAAATAGAATGCACCACTTTTTTACTGTTCCCTTGAGAAAAATTGGAAAATATAAACAAAAAAACACCCATAATCCTAATCCCGGAGACGAGTCCAGTGATTTTTTAGAGTGCCCAGAGATTATCCGCACCCTCAGCTATTCTCTCCCTGGTCTCTGTTACCATGTCCCGGCTCCTGAGCCTTGTGGATGCTGGAGGCATCCCAGCCTGGCCCCTAGCACTCCAAGAAACCCCCCTGTGTTCAGAGCAGCCCCGAAGCCAGACCTTCCTCTCTAGTGGCCCCTTGGAAACACAGCCTCAGTGTGGTCCCAGCAGGGCCCCCGGGATCTGCCTGAAACCCCCATGGCTGTGGTGGGGGGACAATCTTTGGGTCTGCTCCTGGTCATGGCGAGGGGTTTCTGGGTAACACGTTACATCATGGAGAAAGCCTCCATTCTCTCAGGTCATGATGGTGACCCGAATGTGCTCACCTCACTCTCATCTGATCCTCAAACCCTTCCCACCTTCCTCCAGTGCCCACCTCCCCACAGACAGGTTCCCAGATACTGAGAAAGCTTCCTCTTCTCACTTTTGGTTTAGTCCTCTAAGAACTTTTGACAGAGAAATCCTCTTTTTTCGAAAGAGAAACTTCACTGCCGTAATTGTCCAAGGCAAGTTTTGGAGGGCAGCAGCAGAGATTAAACACAAGGTTACAAATCTACATGACGATGGACCTGGATTCGACGGGATCAAGAGCGAGAGAAAGAAACAGGGAGAGGGAGCTCCTCCAGATTGGACAATAAACTATATCTACAGTGTGGCTTTGTTCAATCCTAGTTCAAACACATTAATTATAGAGAGCTTCTGGAGGACTTCCCAGAGGCTAAGACTCCATACTTCCAACGCAGGGAGCCCCACGTTTGATTTCTAGTCGGGGAACTGTTAAGAGATCCCACACACCGCACATCGTTATTTTGCCTGATGCAACTAAAAAAGATCCTGCGAATCACAACCAAGACCTGGCACAGCAGCCAAATAAATAAATACTTTTTTAAAAAAAAGATGTTTTTGGGTGATAGAGGACAATATACAGAATATATGAGAGCTCTTAACAACAACAACAAAAAACCAAACAACCCAATTAGAACATGAGCACACCATCCCTGGTGGTGCAGTGCTTGGGAGTCCACCTGCCAATGAATGGGAACACAGGTTCAAGCCCTGGTCTGGGAAGATCCCTCATGCCACGAGGCAGCTAGGCCTGGGCGCCACAACTCCTGAGCCTGCATGCCCTAGAGTCCACAAGCTGTAACTACGGAAGCCTGGGCGCCTAGAGCCTGCACTCTGCAACAAGAGAAGCCACCGCAGTGAGAAGCCCGAGCACTGCTCCTAGAGGGGAGCCCCTGCTCCCTGCAACTAGGGGATAGCCCACGCACAGCAACCAAGACAGCACAGCCGGAAATAAATTAAAAAAAAATAGTTTAAAAAGCTGCAACAAAACGATCACGTTTAAAAAAAAAAATGGCCAAGGGTCTTGAATAGACATCTCTCCAAAGAAGATATACAAGTGACTAAGAAAATACATGAAAAGATGCTATCATTAGGGAAATGCAATTCAAAACCACAATGAAATACCATTTCATTCCCATTAGGATGGCTACTTTCAAAAACTCAGAAAATAACAAGTGTTGATGAGGATGTAGAGAAATTAGAACCTTTGTGCACTGTTGACAGGAATGTAAAATGGTACAGTTGCTGTGGTATGCCAATTTCCAAAAAAATTAAAAATAGAAATACCATATGATTCAGCAATTCCACTTCTGTGTATAAACCCCAATGAATGGAAAGCAGGGTGCTAATATCAGAGACGTGTACACCCATATTCATAGGAGCATTATTCACAACAGCTAAAATGAGTAAGCAAGTCAGGTATCCCCTGACAGATGAATGGATAAACAAAAGGTAGTATATACATATAACAGAATAGTATTCATCCTTAAAAGGAATGACATTCTGACACACGCTACAATACGAGGACATTATGCTAAGTGAAATGAGCCAGTTACAAAAAGACAAATGCTATATAATTCCACCTATATAAGGTATCTAGGCCAGGCAAGTTCTTAGAGATAGAAAATAGAATGGTGGTTTCCAGGGCCTGTGGAAAGGAGAGAATGAAGGGTTGTTGTTTAAAGAATCTGAAAAGAATAAACACACACATAAAACTGAATCACCTCACTATACTTGAAACAAATACAACATTGTAAAGTAACTTTATTTCAATTTTCTTAAAAGGCAATTTCAAATATTCTTTGAAAAAAAGAGTTATTTAATGGGTACAAGCTTCAGTTTTGCACAATGAAGTGTTCTGGAGATGGGGAAATCTGGGTATTAGATGGCGCTAGAGAATTATCGCTATTTGTTTTAGATGTGATACAGCATTGTGGTTACATAAAGGAAATGAACATTTGTTACCTAATTCTGAAGCATATTGTTATGAAATGAGTAACGTCTTGGATTTGCCTTTAAATAATTAAGAGAGAAAAAATAACAAAAGCTATATGAAGCAAATGTGACCATATAGCAGTTATTAAACTGGAGGAGCATTTCTTCTCTCTGCTTGTGTGTCCAAAATTTTTCATAATTAAAAAAAAAAAAAGTTAAAAAGTACAAGCATCGCTGCTACTCCACTTGCACAAAACTCTCTTCCTGCATCTCCCTAAGGTGGGTATTTCAAAATCATTCATTAGGAATGACTGAAACAGAAAGAAAATAAGTGTTTCATGCCTCAGTGGGCAAGTGGAGGAAAAGTTTGATAATATATTCCCAGATATCTGAAAATCTCATCTTGGATAGTTGGCTTTTTAAAACTTATTCACTATTTTGAGTCTTAATAGAAATATACTGAAAATACTTTCTTCAACTCAAAAATATTTTTCCTTAACTTAAAAGAGATTCTCAGGAACTCCATGACATTTGAGACAGAAGGACCAGATTACTGATCCTGTAAAAAGGGAGACGCAACATGGCTGCTCAGCAAGGCCCTGCAAGCCTTGCTCTGTAGCAAAGGGGATAATGTCTCCAGCTTGGGAGGCACAAATAAAGTTCTTGCCCTCAAGACAGCAGAAGCAGCCTTTGTGGGCCTCTGGCTGACAGGGAATTCTGAGTGGTTGGGCCAGGAACTGGCAAGTGGTAGAAAACTGGAGAATGCCTGTTCAAACCAGGCTGGAAGGATCTCAAATTCCAGAGGGTGAATTCAGAATCACAGAGTAGAACACAGGCAGAGCCGCTGAGCCAGTAGGGAGGTGCGGGAGGAGGGAGTCATCATCATTTCAGGTGAACATTGTCCCCAGTGGCTGCTGTTCACCAGGTGAGACAGAAGAGCTGGTCCCTAAGTCCCCGGGGACTTCTGGTACCGGGGAAGTACCAGATATGGAATAAACACACCTCTCCCCAGTCCCTCTGTTAAGTACAGCTAAACCCGCCCTGGGAGATATAGATAGATAACTAGAAAGAAAGTGAAAGTGTTAGTTACTCAGTCAAGTCCAGCTCTTTGCAACTCCATGGACTATAGCTCGCCAGGCTCCTCTGTCCACATGGAATTCTCCAGGCAAGAATACTGGAGTGGGTTGCCATTTCTTTCCCCAAGATAGAGATATATAAATAAATAAAGACTTCAAAGGACAAGAGAGGAAGATAAACAGGCTAGTGGCCTCGGGACTCAGAGAAAGACGTGGCAAGGATTCCCAGGTTTTCCTTTTTGCTTCGAATATCTCAGGCTGAGCACTGGAGAAGCTAGTAACCTAGAAACAAATGGGTACAGACAAAAAAAAAAAAAAAGAAGTCCTGCTCTTTCTAGCCAGGAAGGAGCAGCCCAACAAGAAAGAATACTTTCAGACAATAATACTCTACTCCAGCCAAACCGCAGGAAAACTGTCCTGCACCCTGCCAGCCGAGGCAAACCAGGAGCCTGGGCCCCCACTCCTGTCTGCAGGGAGCTGTCAGGAGGCCTAGCAGATAGTCAGGGTTGTCATCACTCACTACCAGCAGCAATGTCCTCCTCCACTGTCGGTGCAAGCCATCGGGGCATCCTGCCCTCCCACCAGAGTGGTCTACGCACAGGCTTAGTGGACAGCCTGAACTCCTGCACTAGCCCAGCAGTAATTAGGCACCAACTCTGCCTCCCTGCGGGCTTCCCACGTGGCTCAGTGGTAACAAGATCACCTGCCAAGGCAGGAGACTTGGGTTCAGTCCCTGGGTTGGGAAGATCCCCTGGAGAAGGAAAAAGCAACCCACTCCTATATTCTTGCCTGGAAAATCGCATGAACAGAGGAGCCTGGCGGGCTACAGATCACAGGGTTGCACAGAGTAAGACCCAACTGAGAGACTAAGCACCCTCACGTACCTCCCTGCTTCCCAGGACGGCAACAGGGGCTGAGCTGGGAACCTGGACTTTGACCTCTTTCTGACAGCATCGGTGTGGAGACAGAGTGAGCCTGCTAAAACAGAAGATCTATTTATGTTTTTTCTCTTTGAGACACTCATTTTAATTTTGGGGGTAAGTAAACAGAAGTGGAATTACTGCATTTCGCTTTTTTTTGTAGCTATATTCTGCTATTATTTTATTTTTTTATATTGGTTTTGCCATACATTGACATGAATCAGCAATGGGTATACATGTGTTCCCCATCATGAACCCCCCCAACACCTCCCGCCCCATCCCATCCCTCTGGGTCATCCCAGTGCACCAGCCCCGAGCACCCAGTATCATGCATTGAACCTCGACTGGCAATTCGTTTCACATATAATAATTTACATGTTTCAATGCCATTCTCCCATATCATCCCACCCTCGCCCTCTCCCACAGAGTCCAAAAGACTGTTCTATACATCTGTGTCTCTTTCGCTGTCTCACATACAGGGTTATCATTACCATCTTTCTAAATTCTATATATATGCGATAGTATACTGTATTGGTGTTTTTCTTTCTGCCTTACTTCACTCTGTATAATAGGCTCCAGTTTCATCCACCTCATTAGAACTGATTCAAATGTATCAGAAATGATTCACTGTTTATAATAGCCAGGACATGGAAGCAACCTAGATGTCCATCAGCAGATGGATGGATAAGAAAGCTATGGTACATATACACAATGGAGTATTATTCAGCCATTAAAAACAGAAGATTTAAATATCTATCCAGAGTCTCATAATACTCGAAATGTCCAGGACTGAAAGTCACTCTCTATACTGAGAACCAGGAAAATCTCAACTTAAGCAAGAAAGGATAACCAACAGTTATTAACCCCAAGATGACACAGATGTTAAAATTATCTGACAATGATTTTTAAGCAGCCAGTGTAAAAATGCTTCAGTGAGCTATTACAGACATACTTCAAACAAATGAAAAGCATCTCAGCAAAAAAACAAAACAGATGAAGAACTAAACTGAAATTTTAAAACTGAAAAAAAAAACCCACTTGAAATAAAAATCTTACTAGATGAGTTCTATAATAAAATGAACTATGTCTGATTCATGTTGAGGTTTGACAGAAAACAACAAAATTCTGTAAAGCAATTATCCTTCAATTAAAAAATAAATAAATTTTAGAGCCGCGGAGCTTACCCGGAAGAGATCGAAGCCGGGTCACCTTTAAGGGACCCGGAAGGGAGTGTTTGGCCTCGGGACGGTGTCGATGTGGTCGAGGTTCTCCCCGGGATCGCCCTCAGGGCCATGTGCTTGTTCATCCCAGGAATGGCCACCGCGCGCGTTCACAGGTTCAGTAACTGGGGCAAGGAAAAAAGGGGTGCCCATTATCCATGTCAGTGGTATCTGATGGAAAGAGATAGGCGCGTCTCTGGAGTAAACTGTTCCTATGTGTCAAAGGGTTTGGAGAACATTGATTAAGGAAAGGTTTCCTGGCTGATGAAGAACAACTCAGTCCTGCTCCTCTATCCCTGCTAGTAGATTATGCAGCTTATTGTGTAGCATGCATTGTATTTTGTAGTGTGTAATAAAAATGAAAAAATTTAAAAATAATAATGAATAAATAAAATAAAATAAATAATAGAAATCACCTAATCTGAACAAGAGATGACAGAAGAAAATTCACATTCCCAGAAATCTGTGGCACTATAAGAAAATATCTAGTATTTATGTCATTGGAGTCTCAAAAGTAGAGGAGGAAGAAAGTGGAGCTTAAAAAAATACTCAAATAAATATGACTAAAATTTTACAAAGACGGCAAAGACATAAACCTATAGATTCAAGAAGGTTATAAAATCCCAAACAGGATAACCCAAAGAAATCCATGTCAAGATACACGTAGTTAAACTTCTGAAAACTGAAGACAAAGAAAAGATGTTGAAAGTAGCTAGAGAAATGACAACTTCCCTATAATGAGAAGAAAAAAAAATGAATGAGGTCAAATTTCTCATCAGAAACCAAGGAAGTCAGAGGAAGTGGCACAACGTTTTCCACGTGCTGAAAGAAAAGAACTGTCAACTCAAAATCCTATATGCAGAGAAAATCAGAAATGAAGAGGAAATTAAGACATGCTGAGATGAAGAAAAACTTCGAGAATTTGTCATCAGCAGTTCTTAAAAAATAGCTAACAGAAGTTTATGAAGCACAAAATAAATGATCGGAAAAGGAATCTTAGACTACCAAGAAGGAAGAACAAAAGAATAAAAATATTTTAATACAGTGTTTTCCGTTTCCTCTTCAGTTTTCTAAATTGTATCTGATGGTTTAAGCAAAAGGTTAGTAGTTGTGTGCAGGGCAGATTACAGAAGGTGATAAGCACTGCGGTAATCTCTATTTCAAGTATTTACATCTGCTCAAACCTGGGAGGAGGGACACTGTGGTCCCTTCTATTTCCTCTTTCCTAAAAAGATCAAAGCCCACTAGGTCCTGTCCAGCGCCCTCTATCTTGAGTACACACGTATCATCTGATGTGATTCTCAGTCTTTTATTATTTTTTTTCCCTTTTTTGTCACTCTGCATGGCATGCGGAATCTCCCCAACCAGGGGTAGAATCCATGCCCTCCGCAGTGGAAGTGCCAAGTCTTAACCATGGACCACCATGGAAGACCTCTATTTGCACAGAGAAAATATCTGAGACAGTTATAACCCAGGGAGAGTAAAGGGAGTTAAAGAAAGTTTCCTTTCCCTCACTGAAACTGGTCAGGTCAACACTGAGGTGAAGTGAAGTGAAGTCGCTCAGTCGTGTCCGACTCTGCGACCCCGTGGACTATAGCCTATCAGGCTTCTCCGTCCATGGGATTCTCCAGGCAAGAATACTGGAGTGGGTTGCCATTTCCTTCTCCAGGGTTATGTATATACAGTGCCACATCTAAATATCTACACAAAGAGAGACTCTCCAAAAACTATCAATAAATCAAAATGAAATTCTACTGGAAATGGATGAGATGGAGAACCGATTAGTGGTTGTCAGGAGTCAGGCATAGTCACAGGGGAAAGGGATGGGTGTGCTATAAAGAAGTAGCAGAGGGAGGTTTTAAGGTGTTGTAATAGTTCTATATCTTGATTGTGCTGCTGGTTACACAGACCTGCACATAATAAAATGGCGAAGTACTGCACAAACACAATTATACCTGTGTCTAGTTTCTCGTTTTGATACTGTACTCGAGTTACATAAGATGCATCCACTGAGGGAAGTTGTGTGAGGGGTTCAGAAACTTCTCTGTGCTATTCTTGCAACTTCCTGTGAGTCTATAATTATCTCAAGATTAAAACCGTAACAAATTTTAACATAAAAATGAAGTAAAAAACAAAAGCCCCTGGGTGCTTATGCAATGCCTAAAGCTTAACTTTCCATCTTGTTCCCTGCCTCCCTCAGTTTTATTAAGATATAACTGACATATAGCACTATGTAAGTTTAAGGTGCACAATTTGACCTGCATATATTTTGTGAAATGATCACCACAGTAACTTTAGTTAATATCCATCATTTTGTATAGATCAAAAGAGAAATCTTTTTCTCTTTGTGGTGAGAATTCTTAGCATACACTCTCTTTCAACTCACTGTTAACTACAGTCATCATGCTATATATTATAACCTCAATAGCTATTTATCTTATAACTGGAAGTCTGTACATTCTAACCACTTTAATTCCCCCTCCCCTCAACATTCACCTCTGGTAACCACAAATCTGATCTCTCCGAGTCTGGTTTTTTTGTTTTGATTCCACATATAATTGAGATCATAAATTATCTTTTTTCTGTCTGACTTATTTCCCTTAGCATAATGCCCTCAAGGTCCATTCATGATGTTCCAAATGGCAGAATTTCCTTCTTTTTTAATGGATGACAGTGTTAGTCACTTAGTTGTGTCTGACTTGTTGCAACCCCCTATAGCCCACCAGGCTCCTCTGTCCATGGAATTCTCCAGGCAAGAATACTGGAATGGGTAGCCATCCTCTTCTCCAAGGGATCTTCCCAATCCAGGGATCGAACTCAGATCTCCTGCATTGCAGGGAGATTCTTTACCGTCTGAGCCACCACAGAAGCACTTTAATGGATGAAATGTGTGTATACACACACACACACATACACACACACACACCACACATAAACACACTCGTACAGCCATTGATGGACACTTAAGTTGTTCCCACATCTTGGTTATTGCAAATAATGCTGCTATGAGCATGGCGGTGCAGGTATCTCTTTGACAGAGTGTTTTCATTTGCTTTGGATATATACCCGGAAGTGGAACTGCTGGACCATATGGCAGCTCTATTTTTAATCTTTTGAGGAACCTCCATACTGTTCTTCGTAGTGGCTGCACCGGTTTACTTTCCAGCATTGCACAAGTTTTCTTTTTCCACATCCTCATCAGCATCTAGCTACCATCCTGCTTTTTAAAAAGAACTATTTTCAATATAACAATGATCACTGGCAACATATACTCATGCATATGTAAAAATCTGTGCATTTTCAATCAGCATTCTTTGTTGAGAAAATGAACCAAATTTTGTTTTTGAGGACTTGCTTATTATCTTGCTCCAGGTCAAAAGCAGAATATAAACAGAAACTACCCAGGGCTCTTGCCTCAGGGAACTTAAAGCCCAGGCAATGAATCAAGACAAAAATGCAGGAAAACCCAAATAACTGAAGAATTAGACCACACAGCCTTCCATAGCACATATGCTGACATGTGCCAAAGGCAATGTGTCCTGTAAGACCTGAAGACAGGCCTCTGTAAGAGGCAGGTAACCTTGAAGTTGGCTTTGAAAGGCGGCGAAACTGGTGGAGTAGAGACCCGGCAGAGGAGGAGATTCAAGCAGTAAGGGAATGATACAGACAGATGGGAAAAGTGAGGGGCACATCTAGGGGCGAGCAGACTGATAGGATGAGATCCCTCCAGGTTCAGTACGGAGCCCCCGAAATGCAGGCTGCAACAGGGTACATGTGTCTGGGCAGGAAAGGACTGGTAAACCCAGAGGGTAGAGAAGATTAGCTTAGTGGCTACAGTGCAGGATAGATTTGAGAAATTGATAAGCATGCTGAAAATTTCTGCTTTAGGCAAGTGCACAAGTAAGATTGAGAAAAGAAGTAACTGCTGGCTACAGGAGAGATTCTGGGATCCCCAGAATTTCCTGTTTCCTCAGATCAAACCCTGCCTGGCCCATTCTAGTGTCCCGTGTCCTAAGCACTTATGCATCAGTTGAATCTGCGAATTCCTAACTCTGAGGTCACGAGATCCTGAGGGTGCACCAAGTCCAAGGACCCATGAGGTTAATTCTCATGAGCTCTCTGCTTTATGAGGCTCTTCTGACTTGAGTATCATCAGTGAGAATGTTTTAAGGACCCCAACTTCATCTAATTTTGAGAATTACCACCTTCAGGAGTTGGATAATGAACACAGTATTATTCAACAGAACTAGGTGAACCACATATGTATTTTTATATTTTCTAGTGGCCATGCTAAAAAAGTAAAAAAGAAACAGATGACATTAATTTTAACATTTTATTTAACCCAATCTATCTAAAATATAATTTCAACATGTAATCTGTATAAAGACTACTGATGACATTTTAGGTGGTTTTTTTCATATTAAGTCTTTGAAATCCAGTGTGTATTTTCCACTTATAGCACATCTCAAATTAGACTAGCCGCATTTATAGTGCTCAGCAGCTACATGGAGACAGTGGCTACCCCATTATACAGTGCAGCTGTAGAATCTTGCTACTTAAAATGTGGTCCCTGGACTGGCAGCATCATACCATCTGCTAGAAATAAGGAATCTCAGGCCCCACTGCAGGCCTAATTCATAAAATTCTGCAGGTGATTCATAGGTACATCTGGGGAGAGAGATATAGGGTACTCAGTGTTCTCACTACCTAACATCAACATTGCTTCTCTTCATTCAGGCTCCATGCCATGCTTTTGCTTCGTGCTTTTTCAACACCAGTTCCAGACACAGATCTAAACTAAGCAACACCTCTCCTTGATGCTGAGCATCAGAATGGGTTCAGGCATGCCAAATGTTTCAGCCAGATTCAATGAGATCCAGTGAATTCTTTGAGAAATCCCACTGTCCTTGAATGAAAAAGGTAAGTTTTAGAGCCAGCGTGGAGCATGATGGGAGATCCTGCCTTTATATGAAGCCTGTGAATGGAGGGAAAAAACTGATGGCCTCATTTGAGCCCCTGCTCTAAGTCTTACAGCTTGACTTTTCAGATAGGTTGTTGCTCAGTCACTAAGTTGTGTCCGACTCTTTTGTAACCCCATGGACTACAGCATGCCAGGCTCCTCTGCCCTTCACAATCTCCTGGAGTTTGCTTAAATATAAGTCCGTTGAGTCGCTGATGTTATCTAACCATCTCATCCTCTGCCACCCACTTCTCCTTACGCCTTCAATCTTTCCCAGCATCAGTGTCTTTTCCAATGAGTCGGCTCTTCACATCAGGTAGCCGAAGTATTGGAGCTTGAGCATCAGTCCTTCCAGTGAATAGTCAGGATTTATTTCCTTTAGGATTGACTGGTTTGATCTTCTTGCAGTTATATGAGCCAGTAAACTGTATGTTTAAACTAGTTCGGATTGTGTTCTAGATGGTTATTATCTGTTTTCTCCTCCCCTTGTTCTCTGCAAGGCTCTGTGTCCCTGGATATTGATCTTCAAGAATTATATCAATAGGCCCCCCTTACCTTCTGGTTTTCTGTTGGGATTGGTTAATTGTCAGCACAAGTGGAAGGTGGAAGCACAGGAAGTAATAAGGTTGGGATATTTATTCCCTTGCCTCCTTTCTTGTGGGGCTGCTGAGGGCTGACTTCCTTCTACCACAGGCCACAACTATTTTCAGGCAGATCTCTCCTTTACCTACCCTTTCTCATTCCAGCAGTCCTCTGCATCCTTGCTCCTTCAGGCCTCGGGATGGTTGGTTTCCTGAGGCTGACAACACAGGACTATTGCACATTCTGTTTGGTTTCCCAGTCCATGCCTTAGCAAACAGCTCCTTTATTAAACTCTCCTCAAATAATCCACTTTGAGCATGCCCCTTACTTCCTTTGGGGACCTGATTAGTACCATAATTGGTGTCAGCAATGGCCTTAAAATAGGATTCTGGAATTGAGTTGCTCACATATATGAGGAAGGCACTGAGTTTGGGATTACCAGATGCAAACTATTATATACAGGACAGATAAACAGCCAGGTCCTATTGCATAACACAAGGAACTATAGTCAATACCCTGTAATAAACCATAACAGAAAAATATATGAAAAAGAATATGCATATATATATATATAACTGAATCACTTTGCATATACATATATAAACTGAATCACTTAGCCATACATCAGAAACTAACACGTTGAAAATCAACTATACTTCAATAAAATATTTTTAAAAAGAGAAAGTGATATATGCAACTTATAATTCATGACCTTAACAAAATTGTGTGCCCTCTACTTTCCCTCCCCTTCATGCTGCAGGAATGTGGGTACAGTGGTGGAAGTTAGAAGCTCTGTTTTGTTTTGTTTTTAAATATTTGGCTGCAGCGGGGCTCAGTTGAGGCATGTAGGACCTAGTTCCCTGACTGGGGATGGAACCCGGGCCCCTAACCGCTCAGTCTTAACCGCTGGACCACCAGGGAAGTCCCTTAGAAGCTCCATGTTGAGGACAGCAGACACAGCATAGGAAGGGCCTGGGATCTTGATTACTGGGTGGAACTATCAGCTCAAAATTGTCCATACTCGACTTTTAGGTACGGGAGAAATAGATTTCTACTTTGGCTACTGTCGCAGCAGGAGTGCTGGCATCCCCAATGCATCCTTAATCCTGTCACCGGCAACCAAGAGGTCCTAAGTGACAAAACAGGTTTGTTGCAAGCCCACTGCCGTGCTCAGCCAACCACAGTCCCACCATGCCCACTCAGGTCTCCTCCTTTCTCTGCTGTGGGTCCTGCCCACTCTTCAGATGAACACTGGGCCCACGAGCTGATTCAAATCACTCCTGCTCCTGAACAAAGGCTCCCCTTTCCTGGCCCCATGCTGGCTGTGAGGATCTGTGTGCTCCACCAAAAGGCTGGCCTTAACTGGACACTTCCTATGCAGGGATGCATATTAACTCACATTCTAACTGAGAGGTGCAAAGACAATGTGGTTTGTTTTCTGTAGTCTAATCTTTCCTATAAGGCCCTGTCCTGCTAGGTGGCAAGGGGAGACTTAGGCTTGCTGGTGAATATTAGATGATTAACAGTATGTTTCAGAGTAACTTGGTCTCTCTGAAGTAAATGCTGCTTCTCGGGTCTCTTTCTCTCCCCCTGCCCCCCTCACCTTACCAAGAAGGTCTGGGAGACAGAGGAGAACTATCGTATGATATCCCCTATATGTGAAATCTAAGAAGAAAGTATACAAATGAACCTATTTACAAACAAAAACAGACTCACAGACGTAGAGAATGAACTTATGGTTGCCAGCGGGAAAGAGGTAGGGAGTTTGGGATCGACGTGTACACACTGCTGTATTTAAAACGGATAACAAACAGGGACCTACTGTATAGCTCAGGGAACTTTGCTCAATGTTATGTGGCAGCCTGGATGGCACTGGGTTTGGGAGAGAATGGATACATGTAGATGTATAGCTAGGTTCCTCTGCTATTTTACCTGAAACTATCACAATGTTGCTAATTGGCTATACTCTGATATAAACTAAATAGCTTAAAAAAAATAACTAAGGCCTTGGAGCTCACGAAATCAGAGGTTCAAATGTGAACTCACAGCAGAAGGAAAGTGTTGCTTTGGATTTCTGTGAGGTCTTCTAGCTGTGCCATGAAACTCCTGGCTTCCTTCCTGAACTTCCATGATTACCCGGATGCAGTGCACCTCATCTGGCCTCTAGAGAGAGATGCCAGCCCTCAGAGCTGGAGGCCATGGTCCCAACCACTGGCCTTTTGCCATAAAACCCCCCTCCACAGGCCTTTTCACGGCCAGTCTCTACACCAGCCTCTACGGCACTTCCAAGTGCTGTCACGGGGCACAGGGAAGCTTCTGATTCCCTGCGGACCAAGCACAAGCTGTGAGGGACTGGATATGGTACGCTGGTGTTCAGGGCCTACGCTCTGCCCTCTGTCACACTGTTCCTACAGTATACTGGACATGATGCAAAGCCAAGTGGAAGGCTGCTCTTGGCAGCTTTCAGCCTCTCCCAAGCCTTACCCAGGGAAGCAGCCCACAAGCCTCCGACATTCTGAATTCCTCAGGTTGCCCTATCTGTCTTAGATGTTTCTACAATTTCTTCTATTCAAGACTGGGGGTGGGGGTGCTGGGGAGAATGGACAGCAGAGATGAGGACCCTGGAGCATGCCTGCCTGCTTGTTCTTCCTCTTCCACTTCTCTGCTCACATACCTGCAGGCAGTGCTACTTTTGTTTCCTCTTCCTTTTTCCCCTCATGGTCTGGACATCACAGGTAGGGAAGTTTTCACCCCTACAGTATACAAGGAACACCATGATCTGAGCAAGTAAGAACCAGCTTTTGACATAAGGGCTGCAGGAAAATTGTGAATTTGGGCCCCTCCAGGGACAATTATATTAACAATCCATCCCTCAAATTTTATGTTAAAAAAAAAATTATTGTTTTAAGTTTTGGCCACACCACATGGCATGTGGGATCTTAGTTCCCTGACAAAGGATCAAACCCACACCCCCTGCTGTGAGGCGCAGAGTCTTAACCACTGGACAGCCAGCAAAGTCCCTCTGCTGAAAAATTAAGACCCTTTTGCTGGGGTGCTTTGTACCAACATGTCAGTTGCAGGTTCTACTCTGTGGCCTTCAAGCCTGCCCACCCCTCTAAATCTTTGCAGTGCAAATTCCTTCCCTAGCCTTTCTATATCCAGGGGTCGTGATCCTAAGATCCATTCCTTTTCCCTAGGCAGTTTGAGGGCACATGCACCTCCTGGTCATATAGCTCCTACTACTACTATTACTACTACTAAGTTACTTCAGTCGTGTCCAACTCTGTGCGACCCCATAGACGGCAGCCCACCAGGCTCCCCCATCCCTGGGATTCTCCAGGCAAGAACACTGGAGGGGGTTGCCATTTCCTTCTCCAATGCATGAAAGTGAAAAGTCAAAGTGAAGTCGCTCAGTGGGGTCCAACTCTTAGTGACCTCATGGACTGCAGCCTACCAGGCTCCTCCGTCTATGGGGTTTTCCAGGCAAGAGTACTGGAGTGGGGTACCATCGCCTTCTCCATATATAGCTCCTACAGACTGGTAACTTATACTTAGTGTAGAATGCCACGTTTGAATATGCCCATACACACGCACAGGCTTTTCCAGGACCTTCCAAGGAGTCCTTGACACTCCAAATTTGCTTCTTTCCTGGGTCTCCCTGCCAGGTGAAATGTGAACAACACACCACGTGTACATACGTTACAAGGTGAAGTTACCCAACTCCATATTGAGAAAGGCTTTTTCTTCACAGACGCAACAGCTTTCCATTCTGACGACAAACTCGGTGTTGGTGCAACATGCTGTCAGTTCTGCTTTGTGCTCCTGCTTTCGGGCTGGGTCCCAGGGTTTGTCAAGTGCGTAAGAAGGCCCATCACAGCACCAGCTATTCTACAGCGCTTACCACGGAGCAACCAGATCTTTAATTATTTTTTTTCTCTCAGATTTGAGTGAGCTACAACTAAGTGAGAACAAGTCACCTCCCCCAAAAGACTGAGGCAGAAGAATCTGAGTTAACAGAAGTGTCTGCTAAAACTTTCTGTCTGCTGGATGGGGTGGATAGCGCTTAGATTCCGCTTGAAGAGCATGGAGAGCCCTCCCTCTGTCACCATCTGCTGCCATTCACCAGGGAAGTGACATCAGTTTGGGGGCCCAGGCCCCTTTGGATGACAGAAGACAGTCCTATTTTCTGGCAGACTGCTCACAGCTGAGCACGTGGAGAACCGTCCGTAAATGCATGCGCACTACACCTGAGAGGGTGCTTTTGTCCCCATTTCTTGATGTCCTGAAATTTCCAACTCCACATTCAGTCCAGCAGAACCCCACTTTTGGGACGCCTGAACCCCAAATTCTCTCATTCAGGTTGGATGCTAAAGGCAAACAAGGCTTCACAATCCACTGAGCATCAAAGAGAAAGCCTTTATTTTCTTCCCCAGACATTGCAATAAGGAATTAGGAAGTGCTGGGGCTTCCCTGGTGTCTCAGTGGCAAAGAATCCAACTGTTAATACAGGGGACACAGGTTCCATCCTTGATGCGGGAAGATCCCATGTGCCATGGGGTAACTGAGCCCATGTGCCACAGCTACTGGGCCTGTGCTCCTGAGCCTGGGAGCTGTAGCTACTGAGTCTGCGAACCTGAGAGCCTGTGCTGCACAAGAGAAGCCGCTGTGATGAGAAGCCCATGCTCCGCCACTGGAGAGTAGCCCCGATCACTGCAACTAGAGAAAGTCCACCCAGCAGCCACGACCCAGCGCAGCCAAAAATAAATGAGCAAAACACAGTTTTTAATAAGATTAAAAAAATAAACGAGGTCATGCTATGATATGAATGACATCACACGGTGGTGGCTGAAACCTGTTTTTCCTGAGCAAGCAAACCTGAGTCAAGACACACAGCTGGAATTGTTGCTCAACCCCACGTTCCAGAAAGCTTTCTCACTCTAGTCCCACCAACAGGAGCAGCAGCTATATTGAGCATTTACAAGCCAGGTTCTGTGCTAAGCATTTCCAGGAATATCTGGAGGCAAGTTTTCTCAGGCTTTCTGAGTTCATTTCCTCATCTGTAAAACTGGCATAGACACCTCACAAGGCTCTATTACTGACCACATGAAGTATACATTCATAATCCTTTAGCGCACTACCTGGCACATTACGGGCACTTTAACTGTTGTGATGAATATTCTCTTAGGCTTTTGATCTGAATTTGTATGAATTTGATGAACCATGCTGTCCAAATCTACCCTAAGTTCAGAGAGCATGGGACACCAAATTATCAGAAGATAAATCTGATTATTCAGTTCCTGAGCTTAGTGAGAGATACTTATATTTTTCAGTGTTGTGACTAGAGCTGTGACTCAGAGATTCTGAAACTCCTGTCTAAGGTGGAGTATTGAATGGTACATTTATTTTTGAAAATTTTCCTAAAAAGGCAAGAAATGCAGCTCTTTATACATTTCTAGATGCTTACCATGCTGGCAAGGCTTAAGGTGGGCAATCCACCACCACTACCAAGGTCAAAACTCCACACAAATCCTTTACTTCTATTGGTGAGATAGGGTATCCCCCACTCCTCATGGGTGATCTACAACCCAATTTGAAATACAGAATATTCACAAAAAGAGAAGTCTATGGTTACCTGGCAGTACAGACTAAGTGCCCAGAAATGGTCTGGATGAGGTAATAAGTGCACATGACTTCCCTCAGGCCTGGAACAATCTCAGAAAACAGCGGTCTGAGTAGGGGGGCAGGGAGGGCTGACCATCATCAGCTGAACCTGGCAGACCAGCAAGACCTGGATGGGTGGAGCAGAAGGAAGGTGGCATTCCTGGAAGGGAAGGGTGAACAAAGGGAGGTGCAGTGAAGCCAGGCTGAGAAGAGTGTCGGACACTCCCTTCAGCTCAGAAGAAGGCACAGGCAGGTCGTCGAGTAGCACGCGTATTACTATCTGAGCCATGTGAAACCAAACTTTGAAATTATGAAATATACTCTAAAAGGACATGTGGACATCTAGGGATAGTCGATGAGAACTACTGACGAGCACGTCTGTTCTCATCACCAAGTTAAGAAACAGCACTAAATGAATCCTGGAAGTGTTCGGTGCCCTATCCTACTTGTATCCCTTTCCTTTCCCCCAGTCACCAAACTGAATTGTTCTGTTTCCCTGAAACTGAATTGTTCTGTATCCAATTGTGCCTACTATTGACGTCTTCCTGAATGCAATCACTCTGGTATGTACACTTCTGTTACTTTGTTTCTATCATCAAATATGTACTGCTTTGTGTACATTGTTTGAACTGTAAGGAGAAAACAATATAATATTGTGTAACACTAGCAATGTAATTCTCTAAAGCAATTCATTAAGGTCTGTTTCACAAAAGTATTCTGGAGACCCACGAACATAACACCCAGCTTAGTTAATAATTAAGAAAATGCAAATTAAAACTGAAATGAGCTATCATTTCACTCTCACCAGACAGGTAAAATTTTAGAGCCAAATGTGAATTTGGGGGTGACACATTCAGTCTATAACCTACATGCATCTTCCAGCCCTTATTCCATATATTTATATATGTGTAAGTTACAGACTGAATGTTTGTGTTTGCCCCAAACATATGTTGAATCCTAACCCTCAATGTGATAATAAATATTAGAAGGTGGAGCTTTGGGGAAGTAAATAGGTCACGAAGGTGGAATGCTCATGAATGAGATTAGTGCCCTCCTAAGCGGAGACGAGAGCTTGCACCTGCCTTTGCTATATGCAATACAAGAGGAGATGGCTGTCTACAAACCAGGAAGCAGGGCTTTGCTAAACATCAGATCTGCCAGTAGCCTCATCTTTGATTTCCCAAACCCCAGAACTGTGAGAAAAGAATTTTATTTAAGCCATCCCTTCTGTGGTAATTTGTTATCCTGGCCCAAACTAAATCAATGCAGAAATTTATCTACAACTTGTTTACCTTGATTATAGATCATTCCACTCCAGTATGTATAGACCTCTTTCATTCTTTCCAACTGCTATGTAATATTTCACAGCATGGATGAATTATAGTTTTACCAGTCCTCTGTTAACTTCTTTTGAACAGTTGAAATATTTGGATTTACAAAATTCAAAATGTGCAGAAGAGAACATCCCTTCTATGTGTCAGTAGCTCTGGTCTGGCGGCAACCAAAGTTACCAGTTGTAACAGAGAGTGCTAGATGCCGACCAATCCCATTGCTTCTTCCTTGATTTCAGTCGTGGTGAGTTAACTGGCTGTGTTTGACCAACACAACCTGGGAAGAAGTAACAAACACAACTTCCAGAGCTGGCCAGCTTCTGTGGTGTTCCGCCTCTCAGATAACCAGCTGGCTGAATGCAGAGGGTCCAGAGGAAGAGTCTTTGCAGACGCTAGGAGACGGTGATGCCACAGGACTGAAGGAGGCAAACTTTAACTGTCAACTTGGGCCAAAGGGACCAAGGACATACGTAGTGGACTATATGTGTGTCAGAAATAAGCTTTTGGGTTAAACCAGCCAGTTTAGTGTAGTTTGGGGTTGCTACTTCAGCTAGCATTAACACATGAGCTTCTTATTTATCCTGAGATGTTCCACATATGTGCTCAGTCACTAAGGTGTGTCTGACTCTTTGTGACCCCATGGACTGCAGCCCACCAGGCTCCTCTGTCCATGGATTTCCCAGGAAAGAATTATTAGAGCAGGTTGCCATTTCCTACACCAGGGGATCTTCCCAACCCAAGGACTGAACCCATGTTTCTGGCATCTCCTGCATTGGCAGGTGGGTTCTTTACCACTGTGCCACCTGAGAAGCCCTTCACACAATATACACAAGCAATTACCATTCCTGTATCAATAGATATTTTCATTCAAGGTTGTTACCAGTTTCTTCCTATTTCAATAACACTACAATAAACATTTTAATGAAGGCTTCTAGACATATTCCACCTTTAAGAGATTGTGTTACAAAAGTAATAGGTACTTAGGAACCTGCTCCAGCTCAGTCAACTACTTCCCATCTTTTGCTGAATTCAGCTTGAGTTCAAGTTGGCATGGTGCCAACCTGGGCGAATGTGATGTTACTTTCTGGCTCAGAATTCAGTTTGATGTTGAGACTCTACTTTCTGCATGGGCTGATTCCCCCCTCCCCCACAATAACCTCTTACTTACCTATTTTTTTCCACGCTCTGAGACTCTGTCATCATACTCCAGTATGTGTGCCCTTGGTTCCTTTCCTGGATTTGCCAAGATGTCAGATTCTCCCCAGGCTCCAGACTCCTAGCTTGCGCATGTCTTCTCTACTCACGAACTCCACTGATTTAATCAACACCATGCCTGAGTATGTGTCTGTGCAGGGACCATTCCAAGTGCAGAGGTGGGAAGCACTTCCATGTGAGGAATGGGTGAAATGCCCTCTCACAAGAGATGACTTTATACTACATCTGAGGTGTGATAATGGAGAGAGGGGGCAAGGGGGAGAGAAAGATTCCAGGGGTTTATAGTTGGTACTGGCACTGACAAGGAACTGCTGAGAAAATCAACTTAGGAGACCTAAATTTGTGCTTTTCTTTACATTCAGGCTTTTCACATATGGTACACATTCATTTACAGATTTCAACTCTCTCATTTAAGAAGTCTATAAAACTTGAACTATTAAAGCTGTAATTACCACTTCAGGGCATCACTAGTCTTGAAATTAGTCCTTTTCCCCCTACCCTGCAGGTGCTAAAAGCAAAGCACGATGCAGGTAAGCTGCTTAAAGGCAACAGAGAAAGAAGAGGAAGTATGAACATAATTTCCCTCCCAGCTTCTCAGCCCAGTGATTTTCATCTTCTAATTTTACACATTGTACTTGATGCTGTCTACAGGGCTTCCCTCATGGGTCAGTGGTAAAGAATCCACCTTCCAATGCAGGAGATGTGGGTTCAATCCCTGGGTGGGAAAGATCCCCTGGAGGAGGAAATGGCAACCCACTTCAGTATTCTTGCCAGGGAAATCTCATGAACAGAGGAGCCTGATGGGCCACAGTCCATTGGGTCACAAAGAGTTAGACAAGACCGAGTGACTCAGCACAGAGCACACATTGCTGTTTCTCTACTAGACTATACTCCATGAAAACAGGAACTAAGTCACCTTGTTCACCACTATACACCCAATATTTATGATAAGTGTTCTCACATGGAACATACTTCATAAGCTGAGATTCTGGCCTCCAACAGCCACCAATTCCTTGCTCATTAAAAACATGAGATCTTAACAACTAACAGGCCACATGGAGAAAGGCCAGGAGACAGAGGAAATAAAATGACCGATCTGCAGAGCAGGGTCTGGCTCAACTAAACCATCAAGCTACTTTGGAAGAAGTAGAGAACAACCCATCAACAAACGTATAGTACCCTGATCAACAAAAACGTGGGTCAATAAACATCTTGGATTTTCACTTTTAAGTCAGTAGCTCCTTTTCACTGGGGAAAAAGAGAAGGGGAAAAGGTGGTCAAATTTCTCCCTGAAGGAGAAATTATTCTGCATACAAGCTAAAGGTGTGAAAAAAACACAAAACCCCCACAAACCTTCTGAAGGCTGTTCATGGTCCATAAGACCAATAAACCCAAGTTAAGAATCACTGGCTTATGGATCTTTCTATTAGACAAATCTTGAGATCTCTAATCTTTATCATCATATTTAGCTCCTGATAGATCTGATCCCCAACCTTCAGTTCAGTTCAGTTCAGTCGCTCAGTCGAGTCTGACTCTTCGTGACCCCATTAATCACAGCACACCAGGCCTCCCTGTCCATCACCAACTCCCGGAGTTCACTTAAACTCATGTCCATCAGGTCAGTGATGCCATCCAGCCATCTCATCCTCTGTTGTCCCCTTCTCCTCCTGCCCCCAATCCCTCCTAGCACCCGGGTCTTTTCCAATGAGTCAACTCTTTGCATGAGGTGGCCAAAGTATCGGAGTTTCAGCTTCAGCATCAGTCCTTCCAATGAACATCCAGAACTGATCTCCTTTAGATGGACTGGTTGGATCTCCTTGCAGTCCAAGGGACTCTCAAGAGTCTTCTCCAACACCACAGTTCAAAAGCATCAATTCTTCGGCGCTCAGCTTTCTTCACAGTCCAACTCTCAGACATACATGACCACTGGAAAAACCACAGCCTTGACTAGATGGACCTTTGTTGGCAAAGTAATACCTCTGCTTTTGAATATGTTATCTAGGTTGGTCATAACTTTTCTTCCAAGGAGTAAGCCTCTTTCAATTTCATGGCTGCAATCACCATCTGCAGTGATTTTGGAGACCCCCAAAATAAAGTCTGACACTGTTTCCACTGTTTCCCCATCTATTTCCCATGAAGTGATGGGACCAAATGCCACGATCTTAGTTTTCTGAATGTTGAGCTTTAAGCCAAATTTTTCACTCTCTTCTTTCACTCCCATCCTTCTTCTCTCTGCCAAAAGAAAAATGCAACACACGGCAATAAAGGTGTCAGTAGTCAATGGCTGAAACGAATCTTTATAGGAATGCCTGTGCTACGCTTTCAAACTTGGAAACTCTGGCACTTCTCTGCGACTGGGATATTCTAGCCTCTCAATTTACACCTGTTTTATATCATATTAACTTTGCAGGATCCCCTCCCAAAACATTCTCTAATCCCTCCAAGAATGTGGAAACGTGCTAACGTGGTGGCCGCAGCTCATAGCTGACTGCTTTGGCTTCGTGGTCGCTGGATTTCCTGCACAGGGCTTCCGGTGCCTGGAAGGGCTTGGGTGAAGATGTCTTTCATAATGACTGCTATTGATCTGAAAGACATCCAACTGAGACGACTTTCAAACCTAGACCAATCCACGTGGCTACTCTTCACTCCATTTTACCAAAGGCTTTCAGTTTCATCTTATTGACTTCCCCAAATGACCTAAGTGGACAACCTGAGAAAAACTGAAGTTCAATGACGTCACACAAAAGCCAAGGCTTTGACGTGACCTCAAATCTGATGGGCCAAATAGCTCTAGCTTAATGGCCCCAGTTGCCTCAGGGGAAAAACTGCAACCTTCCAAGGCCCCGAGACAGGTGATCATTTGAGCTTCAAAGCTGAGAATGGATAGAACACCTTCCCTATCCTGTAAGGTTACAGGGAAGGCCGAGCCGGGCGCTGTAGAAATAACTTCCGCCTAAAAAAAATTGTCGTCACGGGGCGCGCTTCCGGTTCCACTCTGTCCCGTGGACCGAGACTTTTTATTCCAATTGGCAGTCGTCCACACCCCAAGGCTACCCCACCCAGCTGCTCCCTCGGGTTTTTCCACACCCTGCGGGGCCGTGTGCACGTCTCGAGGGTGTGACGGTTACGTGGCGACGTCACTTGGGAGAACGGTGCAAAGCGAGTAGCGTAACCGTGATCTTGCAGGACCGGAGCCTTGTCGCGGAACAGCGCGCCTAGCGCGTGGAGGCGGGACTAACTTATGACTGACGTCCACACACACTTACTGCCGTTCTGATTCCTTCTCAAATAAGCCAATGAATGCGACGACGGAGACGGCAACGTGCCCTCGCCGCCAGAAGTGGCTCCGCCCCCTCCACTAGGCTGCCCTTTGGTCGCCATGTTTAGTGTGGCTACTGCCTCTGCTACTTTCGGCTCTTTTCTGGCTTTCCGATGCCCTTGCTGAACTTCTTTCAAAGTATTTCTTCCCTTCCACCATCAAATTCGTCTTCCTCGGGCTTTCTTCTTGCTCGCTGTTTATCCAGCCACACTTAAAATGGCAGCTGGAGGCGGGGCAGAGGTGGGGGGCATGCCCGACGTGGTGACGTCAGCGCGCTGCGTGTCGGCAGGTGGAGGGAGAAGGGAAAGTTTGGCCAGTGCGTGGGGCTGAGGTGGAGGGCGGGACAGAGGGGCTGGGCCCAGGCGAAGCTCTTGTCGCTGCTGCTGTGGAGGCCGAAGCCGGGACCTGGGCCGGGGAGGGGTGTGCCGGCCGCAGAGGAGCAAAGAGGCGAGGTTCGCGGGTGCTTCGAGCCCCCCACCGCTCTGCCGCGCGGCCACCCAGCGCCAGGCGCCGTCCGACCCGTGGCTGTTCGCTAGGCGGTTGGTGGGGGCGCGGCGGCAGCGGTTGGGGGTGGGGAGAGGCGCGGCGAGGAGAAGAGAGAGGTCAGTGAGTTTGCGGGAAGACCGAGTGTCGTGCCGCCGTCATGACCGAGGACTCCAGTGCCCTGCCCTGGTCCATCAACAGGGACGATTACGAGCTGCAGGAGGTGATAGGTGAGAGCTGGCGCCGCGGAGGAGGGAGGCGCCGCGCTGGGCGGCGGGTGACGCGCCGGAACGTGGGGTCCCGCGGGAGCTCGGGGAGCGCAGGACTCTCAGATATTCGTGGGCGCTCGAGTGGCCCGGGGGTTGGTAGGGCGCGTGGTGAGGCTCGGGGTTTGTGCAGCTCCTGCAAGGCGTGGAGGGGATTTTGAGAGGCGCGCCTGTGCGGCGAGGTGGGGTGGGGTCTGGGAGGCTCGTCAGAGATTTGTGTGGCGACAGATGTTTGAACCTGAGCCACAGATGTGTCTGAGACAAAAAAGAAAAGTGAAGATGTGGGACAGGCTTTTACAAGGCTTTGCGAGGAATGGGGTATTGCAGTTGGGGGCTAGGTCATCTATTTGTGGGGTGATAGATTAGGGTGTTTCTGTTCAGTCCTGCATCCGCGTGAGAACCCGCACGAAGTGCCAGGCATGGCTCGGGTGGAACTGGGGAGCCTCTCCAGGTGAAGCTGCAGGTAAGGCACTGAGCGACGTAGACCAACTTAGGACTGCTTGGAATTGACTTGCCAGCCAGGGAGGTAGATCTAAGTAGGCAAATAAAAAGAATTACAGGTTTTGGCAGGTGCTAGCAAGGGAACAAGCAAGATGTTCTGAGAGACCTAGTTGGGGCCATTTCAAGGAAGATGCTTTTTCTGAGGTGTTCACATGTAAGGTGAGCTCTGAAGGATGAGAAAGAGTCTTGAGGGCCAAGGGAAGATTGTTCCTTACTGAGAAATGAGGAAATGCAAAGGCCCCAGAGAAGGGAAAAAGCTTGATATGTTTTAGGACCCGAAAGAAGACTGGTAAGGTTAGAAAGGTAAGAGAGGAGCCAAATTTTAGGGACCTTCTCAGCCAAAGTGAGTGTTTTGAAATTTTAAGTGTTTTGGAAGGCTTCAAGCAGAGACATGATAAGATCCAACGGTGGTTGAGTGTGGAATGGATTTGAAGGGGGTCTGGGAATACCAGCTGGCAGAGATCGCAGCTTGCACAAACATGAATAGTAATTATCAGAGAGGCACAGTGACTGGGGGAGGGTGGGGACTGGGGATAAGGGGAGTATTTGTCGGACAACAATAATCTAGTGATCTTAGAAATCAAAAGGGAGTGGGTTTAGCTAAACAGAAGCTCGAGTCAGCGAACATCAGCGGACCCCTGTGTATTGGAGGAAGAAGATTGTCTGCTTTGCTTTCAGATCAGCATCCTGTCCTAAATTAGTTTTGTAGCAAAGAGTGGCTGAAAACTCCTTAGCTGTCTTGGGGGTTGGGGAGAGTGAGTGTTTATTGCATTGTGTCAGTGTTTAGAGAAACTTTGTCACATTTCTTTCTTTTTTTTTCTCCCACTTGCTTCTTGTATCAAAACAAATCTGGGGTAAGATTTATGTGAAGACATCCAGTCTTTTTCCTTAAGCCGCTTCATGGATCTGGTCCTTACTGTGTGCCGCATCTTTGGTGTGTACTGGTTCATTCTAAAAACTGTTTCTGAGTACCTCCATTAGAGTTTCATACTGAAAAAAGGGATTAAGTGGGAGATTCCAAAACGATGTCTAAAAAAGCAAGGAAAAGGGGTCTCTGTCATTTTAGAAGAGGAATTTTGCTTTCCCTTTCCAGTAAGGTGTACATCTTTCTAGGGTGGAGAGTAGCATTGTGGTTGTTAATGCTTTTGGTATTCAGGTGGCACAAGGCTCTAGAGCTTTAGAAACTTATTGATTTGCTATTCTCAGACCAATAGGGTGTCTGTGAGTGAGCAAAAGGGAGGCTCAGCCCTCTGGGGTAGGGTTAGTCATCATCTCCAAAAGTTAAGAACTCTCAGGTGATTTGACCACTTTATTTTTAAAAACAACTTTACTCAGATATAATTTCACCCATTTTTTTTTAGTATAAAATTAACCCATTTTAAAGTGTAAAATTAAATGATTTGAATAAATGTATTGTGGTGCACCAATCAGTATAATCCAGTTTTAGAATATTTTCATCACCCCATTGAGATCCCTCATGCCTGTTTACAATTAATCCCTGTTCCTATCCCCAATTTCAGGCAATCGCAAAACTTTCCAACTCCATAGATTTGCCTTTTCTGGACATGTCATGTCGATGGGATTGTATAATATATAGTGTTTTGTGTTTTGCTTCATTCGCATAGCATAACATTTTTTCATTTTAAAAACAATTTGTATACCATAAAATCCACCTGTTTTAACTGTACAGTACTATCGTTTTTTTTAGTAAATTTACAGAGTTGTTCAGTCATCACCACAATCCAATTTTAGAACATTTCCATCATTCCAAAAAGATGCCTCATGTCCATTTGCAGTCACTCCCTGTTTCCACCCCCTGCCGAAGGCAACCACAAATCTACTTTCTGTCTCTATAGATTTGTCTTTCCTGGACATTTTCCCATAAATATGATCATATAATACGTGATCTTTTGTGTTTGGTTTCTTTTACTTGGTGTAATGTTTTTTGAGGTTCATCCATATTGCTGCCTGTGTTAGTACATTATTCCCTTTTATTGGATACCTTTTGATGGACACTAGATTGCTCCCGCCTTTTGCCTATTTTGAATAATATTGCTGTGAGCATTTTGTATCAAATCTTCAGGTGAACATGTTACATTTTTCTTGAGTGGAATTGCTGGGTCATATGATAGATTTATTATATGTTTAACTTTTTAAGGAACAAATTTTAAAGTGACTGTGCCATTTTACATTCCCTTCAGCTATGAATGAAGATCCCTTTTCTCTGCATCTTTGCCAGCATTTGTTGTCTGTCTTTTTGATTAAAGCCGTCTTAGTGGATGTGAAGTATATCTGATTGTGGTTTTGTTTTGCATTTCCCTACTGACTAATGATGGAGAGCATCTTTTCATGTGCTGATTTATTAGCTTTTCATGTCTCTTCTTTGGTGAAACATCTATTCCAATCATTTTCCCGCTTGGGTTGTCCACTGGGTGGTTCTCTTCTCATTAAATTATAGAGGCAAGTGTGAGTGTTAAGTGTCTATTCATTCTGGATATGAGTCCTTCACCTGATACACGATTTCAGATATTTACTCTCAGTCTTTCCATTTCTTTGGTAAGGTGGGACAGCAGGGGGTCGGGACTTGCTGGATCTTAGTTCTCTGACCAGAGATCCAGCGCCGCTCATGGGCAGTGAAAGAGCCAAGTCCTAAGCACTGGACCACCTGGGAATTCCCTTATTAGAGCATTCCCCGCCCCCCCCCCCCCAATTTTATCATTTTCTTAATGGTGTCTGCTAAAGCATGGAAGTTTTGAATTTTGATAGAGATTACTGATTGTGCTTTTGGTCTTGTATCTAAGAAATCTTAACCAACCCAACATCACAAACATGTTTTTCCTATGTTTTCTTCTAAGTGTTATAGTTTTAGCCCTTAAATTTAGTCCTCTGATGTATTTTGAGTTAAGTGTTTTGTAAGGCATGAGGTAAGGTTTTACAGATAAAGACGCGTGCGTGCATGCTCGATCACTCAGTCGTGTGACCCCGGGGACTGTAGCCCCCGCAGGCTCCTCTGTCCATGGTGTTCTCCAGGCAAGAATACTGAAGTGGGTTGCCATTTCTTCCTCCAGGGGATCTTCCCAACCCAGAGATCAAACCCAGGTCTCCCACATTGCAGGCAGATTTGTTACAGTATGAGCCACAATGGAAGACTTAGAGATATTATAAAAGTGCAGGAGATGCAGGAATTGAACCTGCATCTCCTGTGTTGGCAGGCAGATTCTTTAACCACTGAGCCACCTGGGAAGCCCAAAGACACAGACATAGAAAGGTTAAATGGCCTGTCCAAAGTCAGAACTAGTTAG
The DNA here is from genome assembly GCF_042477335.2 of Ovis canadensis. Classification (NCBI taxonomy): domain Eukaryota; kingdom Metazoa; phylum Chordata; class Mammalia; order Artiodactyla; family Bovidae; genus Ovis; species Ovis canadensis. The sequence goes on from NC_091263.1 coordinate 26,246,482, forward strand.
GGGCACAGTCAGTACTGGTGTCCAGCTATTGCCTAATCCAGGATTCTTGTCCTTGCATCTGCATTTTGATTGATTTTTGGAAGTAACTGAAAGATGGTGGTCATTGTCCCACCTTAAAGGAAATATCCTTATAATGGGGAAAAAAAAAAAACTTGGAGCAGATTTTTTTTGTAGATAACCCTTTTAGTTAGATTTATTCTCTTTTGCATATCCTTTTGTCATTTTTAAAGTGTTCTTTTTCTTGCTAATAAGTTCCTGCTACTGCTAAGTCGCCTCAGTCGTGTCCGACTCTGTGCGACCCCATAGACGGCTGCCCACCAGGCTCCTCCATCCATGGGATTTTCCAGGCAAGAGTACTGGAGTGGGGTGCCATCGCCTTCTCTGAATAAGTTCCCAGAAGCTCCTAAGGTACTTCCACTCCACTCTTCACACACTGTGTCTCACTTTATCTTCTCAAAAGGGAGGAAAAAAAGTTTTTCCTTGAACTACAGCTTAGTGCAAGCAGCAGGGGCCAGTAAAGCTGCACAGTTATTCTAACTTTGCTTCATGCTGAAATGTTTGAAACACAGTATTTTGTAATAAGCTGTAAGTAATTTTCAAAATGAATTTTTGTAATTTCTCCAGATTATACTCTTTTTTTCAGGAAACAAATGATCAAAGTCTGGAAAAAAAGGCTTGAGGGAATCTTTTGAATATCTGTTTTCAAAGATTGTATTTTAAGGAAATAATATAATGGTGTCTCCTTTCTTATCAAAATACATATTTATTTGAACTATATAATTTTTTTTGCATGTGCTTCTTAGAGCTGTATTTGTGGGGTTAGTTTCTCGTGCTGTTTTGTCCTCTCATTTTTTAGCAAAATCCTATAGAGCAAAGAAAATTCCCTTCCTAGAACATAATAAAAAAGTGTATAGGTTGGGAATTCAAAGGACTTCCTTTTAAAAAATTCTGTTATCTGAAGCCTGTTTTGGCGAGAGTCTGAAGTTCTTGAGTATGATTACTGGTGAAAGATGTGCCTTGGTCTCACAGTAGTCGTTCACCTTCTCAGTGTTTCTGCGCTCCTTCCTGGTCTCTGCTGTTGCATTAGAATTTCTGGCCAGGAGTTCTTGATGTGTGTTGAAGCAACTGAAGAGTATGGACTTTGGGGTTAGACTGACCTGGAATTCAAATCCTGGCTTTAGCTCTTGTTACCTATCTGATCTTGGGCAATTTATTGGTTTTGGTTTCCGGTTTTTGTCTGTAAAATGGGGATAGTAGTACATTTGTCATTGGGTCTGTTGTATGGAATTACAAGTGTAATTGTTTATAGGAAGCTTTTAGCTCATATTTATTACTCCATACTGATGATTGTTATCCCTTTTTTTCTCCTTCTTCTATTTCTTACTTTTGGTACTGCCATAAAATGTGAAATATCTCATGATTTGAAATCCTCTAACACTTGTAATTTTGTAGTATTTTGAATCTGTTCTCATGTTTATTGGAACATCACTGCATCTTTTTTTTCTTACTTCCAGATCTCATTCAAGTTTAGATCGCTTTGGGGATTTATTCTGGACATGGTAGTACAGCTGTGTAAGGCCCTGGATTGCCCACAGTACAATATAGTGGCAAAGTGGGAAATCAGTCTGACAAGAGCTTTGCCATGTTGCTTTTGTTATCATGCATTTTGAAAAACCTCAATAAATATTTAGTGTTTACCTCAGCCTAGGTTCAGAAAATTGTTCTTTAAGATCTGTTTTTAGTAAGGTGTGATTCACCAACCTCTGATACTTTGGTGAAGGCATCCCACTAAGTTTATTCTCTACCACCTCCCCGCCTTTTACATTTTCATCAGTTGTTCACTAGCTACACATTTGATGTCTAAAGTATCAGTTACCAAGTACAGATTGCGGGATCCCACCCCTAGCTCCTCCATTAATGTGAAAGACATTATGTTCTGTTGATAGAGTGATGTTTAATGGTTAGTGTATTTTCTCCCCTGATTGGAAGACTTCACTATGATAACATTGTCAGGAAGCCACATGGAGCTAACAACCTCATAGGGTTGTATCAAACAGGGATTGCATTTGACTCTCTGTAATGGAAAACAAATAGTAGTGGCTTAGTAAAATACTTTTTTGACTCCTTTATATGACAAGAAAACTGAAGTGGCAAGCCTGGGTACCATGAGGCACCCAGACTCCTGGTTTTTCACTCCACTTCACTTAGCACTGGACTTGCATTCTCAGAGTTGCAAGATAGTTGTTCCACCCCTAGCCTGTGCTTGTGTTCCAGACCAGAAGAATATGGAGAAAGGACAGAGTCACGTGACAGCTCAGGTGGTTCCCTTTCAAAGGGCTTTCTTTCCTGGAAGCCTTACTCAGTGACTTACATTTCCATTTTATTGGACAGACTGTGTCATTTGGCCATTTGCAAATGAAATGATGCTTTTTATCCAAGCACATTATTATTTCAGACAAAGTAGGTCAAAGTTCTGTTATTAAAGAAGGGAAAATTGTATGTTGGATAGGCAACTAAAAGTGTTGGCCTCGTGTTTTTTTGTTTTTGTTTTTTTCAAATTAAAATAGTTAAATAAGACATTGCAAGTAAATAATTTAACCTGACACAAAATAATCAGTTAATAAATGTTAGCTTTAATCTGAAGAGACAGTTGCCTACCAGTTAAGAGCATGGTGTTGAAACATCATGTAGTTCTGGTTTCTAGGCCCTTCTGTGCCCCTCAGTAATTAATGACCTGTCTTACCTTTGTTTGTCTTGCTTTGTAAGATCAATAATACCTAACTCATGGAATTATTGTGAGAATTAGATGGGAAAAAAATGCAAGTAGAGTGCTCAGCATAGTATTTGGCACACAAAGTAAGAGCTCAGTAAACGTTAACCAGTGCTTATGACGGTAATGATGAGGTAACAGCCCTGAAATCTTTGTATGGAGAACGAGCATGATTTTTATGATATTTTTGTGTTTATTCTGCCTCAACTGAGCAGATTTTTTTCTTTAAAGTGTATGCTACTACTCAATTGACTAATCCATTCACCAAATATTTACTGACTTCCTTTTGTGTGTTAGACACTATTTTGGATGCTAGAGATAACAGCAGCAAAGCAGACAGAAATCCCTTCTTTTATGGACTTTATAATCTGGTGATGATGAAGAACAAATAAAAGTAGGGGAAGGGATGGGAACCCCTGGGGATAGAGATGAGTTTTAAGTAGGTCAAGGAAAGCTTTCCTGAGACAGTAACATTTGCAGAAAGACGTGAAGGAGGTGGCGAAGCGAGCGTTGTGATTATCTGCAGGAAGTTTGTTGCAAGCAGAGGGACCAGCAGGAGCCAAGTCTTGGAGAAGGAGCACGCTTCTGTGACTAAGGAGTAAGGAGACAGGGGTGGCTGGAGCAGAGGGGAACAGGGCTGAAGGGATCCGGAGAGTAAGGTGGTAGGAATGGGTGGGCCTGGCTGTCAGATGGTGTGAAGCCTAGTAAGTCCTGGCTTTTGCTTCACATACAGTTTTAAAAGGATTACCTAGGCTGCGAGGTGGAAAATAGTTTTGTGAGGGTATAGGAGTGGAAGGGGAGGTTATCTGGGGGAGAGAGGTAGTAATGGAGGTGATGAGAAGCGGTAAGATGCTGGTATAATATATTTTGAAGTTAGAGATATGCCTTTGAATTAGATATGAGAAGTATCCAAGATTTTTTGGCAGGAGCATCGGGAGAGATGGGGTTACTATCCATTGAGATAGAGATCACCAGAGTAAACAAGAGAGATGATTCATTGTAAAACCATCAGGCTTCTTGAATAATTACTCAGAGCATATGGCAAAGCGACTTTATTTTTATCTTTGTATGGAGAACAAACATGATTTTTATGATAATGACTGCCCTTACAGGTGTTTCTGTAAAGGAGTTTTAATTTTCACTATGACTCTGACAAGAGGGCTAATTGAGAAAAAAGCTTACAAAATTGTATATTCTTGTGCTTCCCATGGTTCAGGTGAAAACGCCTTAGTCATCTTTCAGAATGACCAGCCTGGACTAGCTCTTTAGTGGCTGTGTAAACCCTTACTAAAAAATACTTAAAATCTTTATAATACATATCTGTTATAGTGATGTTTGGTCAGAATTTTGGGGGGGGGAAATATCTGCAGTTGATTTGGTTCATTTGATTTATTTTTTCCTCACAGGTAGGAATAAGTCCACATTTTCGCTTACTCTTTATTTCAGGATCTAGTTAAGTGGAGAGATACTGGAACTAAATTTTTTTAGTTCCCCTCATGCCTTTGGGCACTTCCTTTTCTGTCTCAAGGGATAACAGTACCCAGTTTGAAGGATTTCAGAAGAAAGCTAGTCATGATTTTGCACTCTGATCCATTCTGGTATGTAACGTACTCTAATGCAGCAGGTAAAGAGTCAGCTCGGAGAGGACGGAAGAGTGGAAGAGTGGGGACCTGGGGGATGGTGTGTGGAGGGTGGGCAATATATAGAAATAGTCAACTTCTGAATTAGGATGCTTTATTGGAAATGGTGTTACATTGTTTTACAATTATTTCCCATTATATTATTCTTCATATTAGGCCATTCCTTTTTGAGGGCATTAGAACAGTAACTTTCACACATTGGCTAAACCATTCCTATCAGATAGCATTTACATATTTGCGTATGTATTTACACTGAGACAAAAGTTTTACAAGATAATATTTGCGTTTTAATTTTATTGAAGTATAGTTGATAGATGATATTTACTTTTATTATGTGCAATATGGACTTCCCTGGTAGCTCTGCTGGTAAAGAATCCACCTGCAATACAGGGGAGCCCGGTTCAATTCCTGGATTGGGAAGATCCCGTGAAGAAGGGATAGGCTACGCATTCCAGTATTCTTGGGCTTCCCTGGTGGCTCAGATGGTAAAGAATCCACCTTCGATGTGGGAGACCTGGGTTTGATCCTGGGTTGGGAAGATTCCCTGGAGGAGGGCATGGCAACCCACTCCAGTATTCTTGCCTGGAGAATCCGCACTGACAGAGGAGCCTGGCGGGCTACAGGCCATGGGGTCGGCAAGAGTCGGACACAGCTGAGTGACTAAGCACACACATGTGCAGTATGTCCTGATGGTTTCTAATTTGATTCTGCTTAAGAAAAAATGGTGGTTGAAATCCAGTAAGTTGACTTAAGGTTTGAAAAATGAAGGAACCTGCTCTAAAGAAGAGAAAGAGAAAATAGGTATCGCATGGTACTTACATTATGAAAATGCAAATTTGAGTAGAATGTGTCTTATAAAATTCAACATGCTTTCAATATTTTTCTTCCCTATGCCTTCTTTTGTCAACGTTTTGGTGAAATTACCTTTTTATTTGGAAAGAAGATGAGAGAATGGAGAGGAAGGAGGAAAGGTTTAATGATTTGTACAGTTTTTCTTTTTATTGTTTACAGTTCATCTCTATCCAAGGCTGTATGTGCAGGAGAACTGGTGATTAAAACATGGAAAAAACCTACAATTTAAATGGTATGGGTGAAAATGGGGAGTTGGTGAGGATAATTTATCCTCACATGTTTTGGTAAAGATTCACGTACTTTAGAAGCATAATAAACCTTCCCTATGCCAAATTCCCGGGGGGACACAGCTATGTTTTTTGACAGTTAAACGTCTAAGATGATAGGTAAATAAATGAATGATAATGACATTTATTGAACATTGCTTCACTTCATGCTTGCTAAGTCATTTCAGTCGTGTCTAACTCTTTGCAGTCACATGGACTGCAGCCCACCAGGCTCCTCTATCCATGGGATTCTCCAGGCAAGAACACTGGAGGGGGTTGCCTTGCCTTCTCCAGGGGATCTTCCCCTCCCAGGGATCAAACCTGTGTCTCTTAGGTTTCCTGAATCAGCAGACAGGCAGGTTCTTTACCACTAGCATTTCCAAGCATGTAGTCAGAGAACCCAGTTATTGTGCTAATGGCAGTGGAGCTAAAGTTTGAATCTAAGTGTGTTTTCCATGGAGCTTCCTGAAGTTCGGTGAGTTTTGAATTGTGCTTTAAAAGGAGGGTGAGGTGTGGATTAATATGTAGGGAACAAGGTGGATGACTTGCCCAGAGACATGGAGATGGGGATAAACTAAATTGCATCTGGGATATGGAAAGTAAATTAAAGTGTTGAACTGTCAGGAAGTATAGTATCAAGTAGTGGCTATGGTTTAGTAATCTGAGGGGTGATATTGTGCAAATGGAGTATGAAGATTATTAAGATTAACAGATGGATTGAAGCTTAGGCAGGTTTTTTTTTTGCTATCTGTGGAACTTACTCATAGCTAACTATATGTGTACTGTACTCGTTTGTGTGCATGCGTGTATGGTTCTGTGCAGTTTTATTACAGATGTATGGTTGTGTAACTACCACTAAATTCAAGATACAGAACTGTATTCCACCACACAGTCTCTTCAGGCTACCCCTTTAGAGCCATCCTAACCTGGCTACTCAGGCTTCCCAGGTGGAGCTAGTGGTAAAGAACCTGCATGCCAGTGCAGGAGACAGGAGAGACCTGCGTTCAATCCCTGGGTTGGGAAGATCCCCTGGAAGAGGTAATGGCAACCCACTCCACTGTTCTTGCCTAGAGAATCCTTATAGACAGAGGAGCCTGGCAGGCTACAGTCGACAGGGTCGCAAAGGGTCAGACACACGGAAGCAGGCACGCATGCACAACCTGTTTACCCACGTCCCTTATCCCTGACAACCACTAATCTATTCTCCATTGCTGATACTTTTGTTATTTCAAGAGTGTCATATAAATTGAGTCATAAAATATGTAACTTTGACGTTGGCTTCTTTCACTCAGTGTAATGCCCTTGAGGTCATCCAAGTAATTGTGTGTATCAACAGTTTGTTCATTTTTATTACTGAGTGGTATTCCTCTGTGTGAATGCACCATATGTTTAACCATTCTCCTATTAAAGGATATTTAGGTAGTTTCCAGTTTTTAGCTATTGTGAGTAAAGCTGCTGTGAATATTTATAAGCAAGTTCCTGTGTGAACATGTTTTAATTTATCTCAGATAAATACCAGGCATATAAATGCCAAATTGTACAAATTCTTTTTTTTTTTTTTTTTAGTTTTAAAAGAAATGGTCAAACTGTTTTCCAGAGTGGCTATACCATATTTTATATTTCCACCTAAAGTGCATGAATGATGCAGTTTTGCCACGTCATCAGCATTTGGTGTTATCACTTAAAAAAATTTTTTTAGGGCCTCCCTGGTAAAGAATTCACCTGCCAATGCAGGAAATACCTGATTCCTAATCAGGTTCGATCACTGATCTGGGAAGATCCCACATGCTGCAGAGCACCTAAGCCGATATGCCACAGCTGCTGAACTTGTGCTCTAGAGCCTGGGAGCCGGAACTCCCGAGCCCACATGCCACAGCTGCCGCAGCCCAAACGCCCCAGAGCCCATGCTCCGAAACAAGAGAGGCCACTGCAGCAGGAAGTCTGTGTACCACGGTGCACGGAATAGTGAAGAAAATGTAAAGTTGAGGTGGTAGAGAACCTGCGTGCCAATGCAGGAGACGTGAGAGACCTGGGTTTGATTCGTGGGTCGGGAAGACCCCCTGGAAGGGGACCTTTACTCACCGCAACTAGGGAAAAGCCCGAGCAGCAGTGACGATCCAGCACAGCCAAAAGTAAATTAATGAAACGTTTTAAGAAATTTTGCTTTAGCCATTCTGTTAGGTTATCCCGTCTCTGTTGAATTGCTTTTGTACCTTTGTCAAAAATCACTGTGTTACATTTGTGGGAATCTATTTCTGGGTTCTCTGCTCTGACGTGTATGTGTGTCTGTATCTGTCCCTCTTCTTACACCAGACTATCTTGATTACTGTAACTATAGAATATGTCTTTAAATTGGTTTGTATGAATACTTCAACTTCATTCATCTTCTTTACTATTCTGTTAATTATTTGAGGGCCTTCCTTTTTCATATACATTTTAAAATGGGGGAAAAAAAAACCCCTTGGAGTAAGCTTGTCTATGTGTACAGAATACCTTGTGAGGATTTTAATAGGAATTTCATTAAACCTGTCAATTAGGAGAGTACTGACATCTTTACTACATTGATTTTTCTAACTCATGAACATGGTGTCTCTCCCAGTTATTTAGGTCTTTTTGTTTTCTTTGGTGTTTTATGATTTTTGGCCTACAGATCTTGTCCTTGTTTCATTTTGGGGGAACTTGTAAATGATTCTGTGTTTTAAGATTTTGGTTTTTACTTCGTTGTTAGTATCTAGAAATGCAGTTGATTTTTGTGGGTTGATCTTTTATCTTACAACCTTGCTAAGCCCTCTTATTAGTTCCAGAAGCGTTTCTTATGTGGACAGTCATGACCTCTACAAACAGGGACAGATTTATTTTTTTCTCATCTGAAAGTGAAAGTGTTAGTCACTTAGTTGTATGTAACTCTTTGTGACCTCATGGACTGAGACTCTCCAGACTCCTCTGTCCATGGAATACTCCGGGCAAGAATACTAGAGTGGGTTGCCATTTTCTTCTCCAGGTGATCTTCTGGACCCAGGGATTGAACTTGGGTCTCCTGCATTGCAGGCAGATTCTTTACCATCTGAGCCATCAGGGAAACCCAATCTAATCTGAATACCTTTTATTTCTTTTTCATGCTTTATTGTGTTGTCTAGGACTTCCAGATATATTGAATAAAAGTGATAAGAATGAACATCCTTGGGTTTTTCTCAATCTTAGAGGGAAGCCAGTCTTTCATCAGTATGTGTTAGCTGTAACTTTTTTCTGTAGGTGTTCTTTTTTTTTTTTTTTAACTTTATTTTACTTTACAATACTGTATTGGTTTTGCCATACATCAACATGAATCCACCACAGGTGTACATGAGTTCCCAATCCTGAACCCCCCGCCCACCTCCCTCCCTGTACCATCTGTAGGTGTTCTTTATGAGACTGAAGAAATTCCCCTCTATTCCTTGTTTACTGAGAGCTTTTTTTTAAAAATCATGAATGCTCTTGGATTTTTAAAAAATGTTTTTTGCGTCAGTGGATATGATCTTATGACTTCTTCTCTAGCCTGTTGATGTAGTGTATTACACTGTGTGCTTTTTGTTTGCTTTTAATATTACATCAAAGTAGCATACCTGGAATACTTAATACTCTATTGCTGGATTCAATTAGCTGATCTTTTCTTAAGGATTTTGCAGCTAAATTCATGAAAAGTATTTGTCTGAAGGTTTTTTTTTTTTTTTCTTGTGACATCTCTGTTTAGTTTTGGTGTTTGTAATACTGGCTTCATTAAATGAGCTGGAAAATATTCCTGCTTCTTCTAATTTTTCTAAGTTGTTGAATTATGAGTTAAAGTTGTTAGTAGTTGTTCTTTTTAAAAGAGATCAAGATATGTCACATAACATAAAACTAACCATTTTACTTCAAATGACCATTATATCTACTACTGTGAGCAAGAATCCCTTAGAAGAAATGGAGTAGTTCTTAGAGTCAATAAGAGTCGGAAATGCAGTACTTAGGTGCAGTCTCAAAAATGACAGAAACATCTTTGTTCATTTCCAAGGCAAACCATTCAATATCACAGTAATCCAAGTCTATCCCCCAACCGCTAATGCTGAAGAAGATGAAGTTGAATGGTTCTTTGAAGACCTACAAGACCTAGAACTAACATCAAAAAAAGATGTCCTTTTCATCATAGGAACCTGGAATGCGAAAGTAGGAAGATAAGGGATACCTGGAGTAACAGGCAAGTTTGGCCTTGGAATACAAAATAAAGCAGGGTAAAGCCTAAGAGTTTTTCCAAGAGAACTCACTGGTCATTGCAAACACCTTCTTCTGGCAACACAAGAGACGACTCTACACGTGGACGTCACTAGATGGTCAGTACTGAAATCAGATTGATTATATTCTTTGCAGCCAAAGATAGAGAAGCTCTATACAGTCAGCAAAAACAAGACTTGGGGCGACTGTGGCTCAGATCGTGAGCTCCTTATTGCAAAATTCAGACTTAACTTGAAGAAAGTAGGGGAAACCACTAGACAATTCAGGTATGACCTAAATCAAATCCCTTATGATTATACAGTGGAAATGACAGATAGATTCAAGGGATTAGATCTGATAGAGTGCCTGAAGAACTATGGATGGAGGTTCATGACATTGTACAGGAGGCAGTGATCAAGACCATCCCCGAGAAAAAGAAATGCAAAAAGGCAAAATGGTTGTCTGAGGAGATCTTACAAATAGCTGAGAAAAGAAAAGCGAAAGGCAAAGGAGAAAAGGAAAGATAAACCCATCTGAATGCAGAGTTCCAAAGAATAGCAAGGAGAGATAAGAAAGCCTTCCATGTGATCAGTGCAAAGAAATAGAGGAAAACAACAGAATGGGAAAGACTAGAGATCTCTTCAAGGAAATAAGAGATACCAAGGGAACATTTCATGCAAAGATGGGCTCGATAAAGGACAGAAATGGTATGGACTTAACAGAAGCAGAAGATATTAAGAAGAGGTGACAAGAATACACAGAAGAACTATACAAAACAGGTCAGGACCCAGATAACCACGATGGTGTGATCACTCACCTACAGTCAGGCATCCTGGAATGCGAAGTCAAGTGGGCCTTAGGAAGCATCTCTACGAACAAAGCTAGTGGAAGTGATGGAATTTCAGTTGAGCTATTTCATATCCTTTAAGATGATGCTATGAAAGTGCTGCACTCAGTATGCCAGCAAATTTGGAAAACTCAGCAGTGGCCACAGGACTGGAAAAGGTCAGTTTTTAATTCCAATCCCAAAGAAAGTCAGTGCCAAAGAATGTTCAAACTACTGCACAATTGCACTCATCTCACACACCAGCAAAGTAATGCTAAAAATTCTCCAAGCCAGGTTTCAACACTATGTGAACTGTGAACTTCAAGCTGGATTTAGAAAAGGCAGGGGACCAATTAAGATAAATAACTTAATTTAAAAAAAAAGGCAGGGGAATCAGAGATCAGATTGCCATCATCTATTGGATCACTGGAAAAGAAGAGAGTTCCAGGAAAACGTCTACGTCTGCTTTATTGACTGTGCCAAAGCCTTTGACTGTGTGGATCACAACAAACTCTGGAAAAATTCTTCAAGAGATGGGAATCCCAGACGACCTGACCTGCCTCCTCACAAATCTGTATGCAGGTCAAGAAGCAACAGTTAGAACCGGACATGGAACAATGAACTGGTTCCAGATTGGGAAAAGAGTACTGTCACCCTGCTTATTTAACTTATATGCAGAGTACATCATGCGAAATGCTGAGCTGGATGAAGCACAAGCTGGAATCAGGATTATCAGGAGAAATATCAATAATCTCAGATATGCAGATGACACCACCCTTATGGCAGAAAGTGAAGAAGAACTAAAGAGCCTCTTGATGAAAGTGAAAGAGGAGAGTGAAAAAGCTGGCTTAAAACTCAGCATTCAAAAAAACAAAGGTCATTGCATCCAGTCAATGAAAACAATGACAGACTATTTTCTTGGGCTCCAAAATCACTGAAGATAGTGACTGCAGCCATGAAATTAAAAGATGCTTGCACCTTGGAAGAAAAGCTATGACCAACCTAGAGAGTGTATTAAAAAGCAGAGACATTACTTTGACAACAAAGGTCTGTCTAGTCAAAGCTATGGTTTTTCCAGTAGTCCTGTATGGATGTGAGAGTTGGAATGTAAAGACAGGTAAGTACCGAAGAATTGATGCTTTTAAACTGTGGTGTTGGAGAAGACTCTTGAGAGTCCCTTGGATAGCAAGGAGATCAAACCAGTCAATCCTAAAGGAAATCAGTCCTGAATATTCATTGGAAGGACTGATGCTGAAGCTGAAACTCCAGTATTTTGGCCACCTGATGCAAAGAACTGACTCATTGGAAAAGACCCTGCCTGAATTTGGGAAAGATTGAAGGCAGGAGGAGAAGGGGATGACAGAGGATAAGACGGATAGCATCACTGACCTGATGGACATGAGTTTGAGCAAGCTCCAGGGATTGGTGATGGACAGGGAAGCCTGGTGTGTTGCAGTCCATGGGGTCGCAAAGAGTTGGACACAACTGAGCAAATGAACTGACTAAACCATTTCTAAGTGTAAAATTTAGTGTTTTTTTCTTTTTTAGTATATTTGCAGTGTTTTGCATTCATTTTCATTGTTTTATTCCAGATCATTTTCCTCACCCAGAAAGAAATCGTACCCATTAAGCAGTAACCTCCCATTCTCCTCTTCTCCTAACCTTTGGTAACCACTAATCTGTTTTCTGTGTTTATGGATTTGCCTGTTCTGGATATTTCATAGATACAGAGTCATAGAATATGTGGTTTTGTGGTTGCTTGTGTCACATGGTGTGTTTCCAGTGTCCGTGCCTGCTCCTTGGCTTACGGCCCCGTTACTCTGACCTTTGCTTTCATTGCTTCACCTTCTCTGACTTGACACTCCTGTGCCTCTTCAGTAAAGACTCTTGTGATTACAGTGGGCTCACTCAGATAATCTGGGATCATCTTTCCACCTTTATTTTAATTTAATAACATTTGCAAAGCCTTTTTGCCATTTATGGTACCATTTACTAGTCTCAAGGATTAGAATGTGGTTATCTTTGGAGAGGGGGTTGGTTAATTATTGTACCTACCACAGGGATTTTAGAGTTTTTACTATTATCCCACTTCTCCCTGAGGCGCTGTTCTTTTTTTTTTTTTTTTCAGTCTCTCTGTTTTAAATTGAATAAAACTATTGACTTTATCCTCAAGTTCACTAAATTTATCCTGTGTTATCTTCATTTTTTTATTGAGCTTCTCCAGGAAGGTTTTTTTTTTTAAATTTTGGAAATTATGTTTCAGTTGTGTAATTTCCAGTTGGTACTTAAAAAAAAAATAACTTCTCTTTCTTTGTAGAGATTTTTATATTTTTAATATTTGTTTTCAGATAATTCTTAACTGTTTATTGAAGCATTTGTGTGATGGCTGCTTTAAAATTCTTGTCAGAAATTCCAACTAGTGATTCATTTTAGTGTTTGCATCAGTGTGATTGTCTTCTCATTCAAGTGTGCTTTTCCTGGCTCTTGCTGTGACAGTGTGATTTTCTTTTTTTAAATTATATTCTGGACGTTTAGGATATTAATGTTAGGAGACTCCTGATCCTATTTAAAATTTCTATTTTAGTAGGCAGCTACTCTGCTTGGGTTTAGTGTGTAAGTCCTGGCCTACTTTTGTGAGCTCTGTAATTCCTGTGATAATTGAGTTTTCAGAGTTCTGGCAGTGCTGTTCTCCTCTGCTTTATTCTTCTGGCCCCGCAGGGACTCCTGTTTAATCTCTACAGGTGTTACCTGGACTGACCGGTGGGTGTCTGTTCAGTTCCCCCAGCCCCCCAGCCCCCACCCCAGGTGTGGGGCAGGGAACTAGTTGTCCCTTTGGTGAATCTGGTCTGTTGTTCTCTGGGTGTGGGGTGCAGACGCTGCTGATGCTGATGCTGTGGACTGGTTGGGTTGTCCCGATGGGGATTGAGAAATATATCTTCTAGATCGCTACTGAGCTTCCCCTTTCACAGTACTTTATCCAGAAAGGATGTTTCACATTTGTTTGTTTATTTGTCTTTCTGTCCTGTTTGGTGGTTCTGGGAGGCAGGCTCTTCTGGTGTCCACTCATACACAGATAGGTAGGAGATAAAATAAAAACCCAGGGAACTCACAATAATGCTTTTCTGCACATCCTGAGGGTCCTAGCCAGTCCATCGACTTCTTTCTACCTCTCTGATTGTCTGTTTCAGATTATCTTTATGATTGTCTGTTGAATTATTTCTATGATATTTAATTGTATTTAGAAGAGAAGAGCAGGGAAATGTGAGCCTATACTAAAATATTCTAGAACTTCTAGAAGTCTAACGATTTTTATTTCGGTGTGTGTGTGCTGGTATTTCTTGATAGTTCTATGAATGGTCAAGGCTTTTGCTTTTACTGACACCCTACTTTTCAGAGTGTTTCTCTACATCTGTTGTTGAGTGTTAAGAACAAGTTAAGAACTATTCTTTTGTTTAAATTGTGTGCCCTTAAATTGTGTAGGAGTCAGAAATATCTTGTTTTAATCGCTGCCTCTTTTTATTTACTCATTTTATTTATTTATCTTTAGGGAGTGGAGCAACGGCTGTGGTCCAAGCAGCGTATTGTGCCCCTAAAAAGGAGAAAGTGGCAATCAAACGGATAAACCTTGAGAAATGTCAGACTAGCATGGATGAACTCCTGGTATGCACTTCTTATATTTCTTGTACATTCATGTTAGAGTGGGAAATAACTTGAAGTTTTTTACTTTTTTTCAAAATAAACTTGTGATTTCTTCATTAATAAGTATTGCTTATTGTAAAATTCATAAAAGCCAAGTAACTAGAGAGGAAGAAAATTAGTTACAATTCTCTCATTCTGAGATTGACACTAAATGTGTTGTAAGTGCACATTTAGTCATCTTTGTATTTTTATGATGATAATATCATATACTTTTTCTTGTCTTTAAAAAATTTATCATAGAATTCTATGTCTATAAATATGAATATGGTTTCAGTAGGTATATAGTGTTCTGTTGAATATTTCATCTAACCTGTTCTCTGGTATTGAATGATTTTTGTGTCCTCTTTATTGTTATAAACAATGCTTGCTTGCTTCTTTCTCTCTTTAAAATAGTATCATGCAGTTGTGATTCCTGGGTCAAATGGAGCATCCTTTAAAAGGCTTTGGCCTTCTAGGAACGAATCTGCATTCTGACCATTGATGCAGGATGAGAGATAGAATGACCCAGCAACATTGGCTCCTCCAAGGGTCAGGGAGAAGAAAGGGGGCCCCAAGAATCTAGAGCTGTATGAGATTTCTGCAGTGTTAAGAACCATCAACACAGGGATTGTTTTGCAGTTCTTTTATACTCCATGACACCTAGAGTAGTTTTAAGTATGTAGTAAGTATTCAGCAAGCGAAATAAGATAGTTTTTCCATATCATTTGATTTTTCAAATCCTCAACTTCTTTGGCTTAAAATGCAAATATATCTATCTGCTTCTGCTTTGTATACCTCATGAGGTTTTTCTTGAAGATCAAATGACATAGTACTGGAAACCATAAACCACCATTCAAATGTGAACTAATATTGTTAAATTGTTAAATAATTTCTCTAAGATCATGCACAGTTATAGTAGAAAGGGCAGAAACTAGGACTGGGATGATTTGTCAGTCCAGAATTTTTTTCCATTGTCCCAGATTGGGTTTAATTTGTAGTATAACTGTGATACAGAGATAATATAATTATATATTGAACTTTCAGCAGATGAGGCAGATGTATTTCATCAGGAATTGGTAATGCATATGCAGAAGCTGAAGAATTGGGTTGTTAGAGTGATCTTGAGCCGTTTGGTGAGAGAACACATACTTGGGAGGAGATGCTGATTGAAACACTATGTGGTGTACTTGGGTTTACAGCTGCCAGCAAGGACCTTAGAGCACCACTTGGACATGTGAACTGCAGTGATCATAAAAGATGCCTAAATTGTAAACTAATTCTTCTTACAGAAAAATGGTATTTTTAATCCATATATTAACACTGGAATTTGAGAAGTCCAATATGAATTCCTATCATTTGCCAGTTACTTTTCATAATCCATAAGGATGGTATAAAGAAAATGAAAGTCTTATTATTTACTACTTTATGACTAAAGCAACTAAGGCTCAAAGTTTAAATAACTTGACTAAGTTCATATGACGGTAACAACACTTTTTCAGTACTAGGCGTTAAAGTGTACTTTAACCTCATAAACATCTCTGAGATAGGTAGTAGCTCTACTCTGTAGATGAGGGAATTAAATCATAATAAGCAACAGAGTCTGGACTAAAAAACCAGGTTTTTATGACTCAAGTCTACTATTTTTTTTAACTTCATAAAATACTAATAAAATGATTAAATCTTAGTTCAAAAGTGTAAAGAGCATCTCTTCTCAAGTATCGTTTGACATTCTTGAAAGTAATATTTGTGTTATTACACTAGGGCCTTACTTTCAGAGGAATGCAAATTTGATATAGCTTAGTGAAAGGAAAGAAATTGGTTAGACCTTTATAAAATTTGTCCACATATTCCAGAAATCTTTACATTGCATATATAATATTTGCAAATTAACAAATAATAAAGATGGGGGAAAGTGATTTAAAGTGACTTCAAAATAATTGGCTTTCTTAAAATAATTGGTGCATATGCAGGTAGGATTCCACTCAACCCTGAACAAGCATCAGAAATAAAAAGAATGCCTGATTTGTGGTATTTGTGGTAGTGTTAGGACTTGAGATCTAAGTGCCAGTGGCTCTGTATCTAAAAGATACAAAGGCCTTCAGTTTATCTTAAAAAAATTATCAGCTCAGCGTACTCAACTTTTGATGTTGTGATTGTAAGATTTTTTTTCAAAACTGTCTTCATTATAATGCAGAAAGGATGCTCTAGGTTCTCTGGAGAGTACTGATGTAAACCAGTTACAGGTGTGTATTGTGCGTGACGGTTACTAGTGAGGAGGCAGTATATTATTCCTTTCTCTTGTCAAAATGTTTTCTTGTCTGACAATCTTTGCAAAAAGCGAGATCACAAAATCAGCTAGTAGTACATTTATTTTCTCCAGAGATTTTACTCACAGACTCTAGGAAAGGCATAGAATGCAGATGATTGAGATTTTTCTCTCCTCTGATAAATGCTTGGACTGGATTCATTGGACAAACATCTGAGGGGACCATTAAGAGGCTTAAAATGTCTTTTCTTCTATCATAAAGCTCACAATCTGGTTGAAGAGTTAAGGTTCTTGTCTGCTGTACAAGGCAGAGTGTGACAACGCCTCGGAAAAGTTTGAATACTACGTTGAAGTACAAGGTAGAAGCAAACTCCCAGTTACGAAGGTGGAGACCTTTGTGGAGATGTTTGTGTCCTGGGCCACCTGGGCTGGGAAGACTTTGAAGAGGCAAAGATGGAGACCCTGCTGGTCAAGGGTTTAAAATCAGCAAAGGATAGCATATTATCTAATAACGTTATGAATATGTTGATAAAATATATATTATATATATTAATGTAACTGAGACGTTTTCATAAAACAGTTCTTAATTATATTATATGGAACGTACTCTGATTTTTTATCCTGTTTTTGTCTATTTTTTAATGTGATCCACTAAGTTTGTTTCATGACCCATATGAGTTGCATCTCATAGGTTGAGGAACACTGGATTGCACAAAAAGATATTGAGACTCTAAATTCAGGGAATGACAATGGAAAGAAAGACACAAATTCTGTCAAAATTTTATATATTGAAAAGTTGTTAGTTCTAGAATGAGCACTTCATGATGGCAGAGACTGTTCACTCTGAATGGATGAATGAATGAATAAATTAACATACTTGGGGAATGAGAGTGTGAAGTGAAGGAAAATCAACTATGTTGGAGTAATTAGAAAACCAGGGGGATTGCAACACTATTTACAGTAGTTAGAACATGGATGCAACCTAGTGTTCATCAACAGATGAATGGATAAAGAAGCTGTGGTACGTATATGCAATGGAATATTACTCAGCCATGAAAAGGAATGCATTTGAGTCAGTTCTAATGAGGTGGACGAACCTAGAGCCTGTTATACAGAGTGAAGTAAGTCAGAGAAAGATAAATATCTTGTGTACTAATACATATATATGGAATCTAGAAAGGTGGCACTGAAGAATTTATTTGCAGGGTAGCAGTGGAGAAGGCAATGGCACCCCACTCCAGTACTGTTGCCTGGAAAATCCCATGGATGGAGGAGCCTGGTGGGCTGCAATCCATGGGGTCGCACAGAGTTGGACATGACTGAGCGACTTCACTTTGACGTTTCAGTTTCATGCATTGGAGAAGGAAATGGCAACCCACTCCAGTGTTCTTGCCTGGAGAATCCCAGGGATGGGGGAGCCTGGTGGGCTGCCATCTATGGGGTCACACAGAGTCAGACACAACTGAAGCGACTTAGCAGCAGCAGTGGAGAAACAGACCTAGAGAACAGACTGATGGGTGTGGTAGGGGTGGGGGAGATGGAGAGGGTGGGATGTATGGAGAGAGTAACATGAAAACTTACAATACCATAGGTAAAATAGATGGCCAGTGGGAATTTGCTATATGACTCGGGGAATTCAAACGGGCTCTGTGACAATCTAGAGGGGTGGGATGGGGAGGGAAGTTCAAGAGGGAGGGGACATATATATACCTATGGCTGATTCTTGTTGATATTTGACAGAAAACAACAAAATTCTGTAAAGCAATTACCTTCAATTAAGAAATAAAAGAAAAAACAAAGCCAAAGGGCAAAGAATAGAAATCGCGATGAATGAGTTTTGTTTTTTTTGTTTTTTTTGTTTTTTTAATTTTTATTTTTTTTTATTTTTTTGATGAATGAGTTTTAAAAAGAAGTGAACAATGGTCATTAAAACATGGCTTTAGAAAGCCTGAGGTGGAGCACTAAAAATTCCAGGCAAAGATCTGGTCCTAGCAGACATATAGGACTGTCAGGAAAGCATTTTCATGACTAGGAGTGGAAGCACTTAGGAGTGTTGAGGAAGCTGCTGGGAAATTTGAGTCAGAATGAGGCACGTGGGATCTTTGTTGCAGCATTGCAGGCTTAATTACCCTGTGGCATATGGCATCTTAGTTACCTGCCCAGGGACTGAACCCATGTCCCCTGCATTGGAAGGCAGGTTCTTAACCACTGGACCACCAGGGAAGGCCTGCCACAATTTCTTCATCTGTTTATCTGTCATTGGGCATCTAGGTTGCTTCCATGTCCTGGCTATTATAAATAGCGGTACAGTAACATTGGGGTGTGTGGTGAATCCTAAATTCTTGAACACAGTTATAATTACCTGAGACTTAAGATATGGTCCCAGGTAATTAAACAATGAAAAACATTTATTTTTCCTATTTTAATGTCGGCCTTTCCTATGGCTCAGTGGTAAAGAATCCTCCTTCAGTGCAGAAGAGGTGGGTTCCATCCCTGAGTTGGGAAGATCCCCTAGAGTAGGAAATGGCAACCCACTCAAGTGTTCTTCACAGGAAATCCCATGGACAGAGGAGCCTGGTGGGCTATGGTCCATGGAGTTGCAAAGAATTGGACACAGTTGAGCACGTAAGCTGTATATTGTCACCCTGCTTAGTTAACTTATATGCAGAGCACATCATGAGAAATGCTGGGTTGGAAGAAGCACAAGCTGGAATCAAGATTGCCGGGAGAAATATCAATAACCTCAGATATGCAGATGACACTACCCTTATGGCAGAAAGTGAAGAGGAGCTAAAAAAAGGCCTGATGAAAGTGAAAGTGGAGAGTGAAAAGGTTGGCTTAAAGCTCAACATTCAGAAAACGAAGATCATGACATCCGGTCCCATTACTTCATGGGAAATAGATGGGGAAACAGTGGAAACAGTGTCAGACTTTGTTTTTTTGGGCTCCAAAATCACTGCAGATGGTGACTGCAGCCATGAAATTAAAAGACGCTTACTCCTTGGAATGAAAGTTATGACTAACCTAGATAGCATATTCAAAAGCAGAGACATTACTCTGCCAACAAAGGTCCGTCTAGTCAAGGCTGTGGTTTTTTCAGTAGTCATATATGGATGTGAGAGTTGGACTGTGAATAATGTTGAGTGCCGAAGAATTGATTCTTTTGAACTGTGGTGTTGGAGAAGACTCTTGAGAGTCCCTTGGACTGCAAGGAGATCCAACCAGTCCATTCTGACGGAGATCAGCCCTGGGATTTCTTTGGAAGGAATGATGCTAAAGCTGAAACTCCAGTACTTTGGCCACCTCATGTGAAGAGTTGACTCATTGGAAAAGACTCTGATGCTGGGAGGGATTGGGGGCAGGAGGAGAAGGGGACAACAGAGGATGAGATGGCTGGATGGCATCACTGACTCGATGGATGTGAGTCTGAGTGAACTCCGGGAGTTGGTGATGGACAGGGAGGCCTGGCGTGCTGCGATTCATGGGGTCGCAAAGAGTCGGACACAACTGAGTGACTGAACTGAACTGAACTGAGCGCTTAAGCACGCAACAGGATTGTAATGTCAGTGTAGTAAAACTTTTTATAGGAAGGTTTCCCTGATTGTCACTCCTAATTTTGGATGATTCACCTCTTCAGTGAAATCATATAGTATTTAGTACTTCTCGTATCAGACTTTATTCATGTGTATTGTAAATTAGTATTTGTCTAACTTCTTCACCATACTGTAAGTTTTGTGAACATTCATCATTATACTAGTATTGCACCTGGCATAAAGTAGGCACTTGTTAAATTTCTGTTGAAAGCATGACCTGTGTTTAGACAGGTCTACTCCTGTGTCTAAAATCTGTCTTGCATATTTCATCCTTTTCTTTTTTTCTGTAATTTTATGTGCTTTGCACCTTGTACTGCTATAATATCCCACATCTTATAAAACACATAGTTCCCACCCACTCTGTGCAGACTTCTTGCCTTAACTGTTCTTTCCTCTGGAATTCTTGTAACATTTTCCTCATTTGGCATGTACATGCTGTCCTGTACATTACCTCTTATGTGTACATATCTTATCTATTCAAGTCCTATATAACTGTGCCAGGAGGCAGGTGTTTATTACTTTAGTTCCTCTTTCTTATCCTCTGTGTTTACTTAGCTTGGAAGACTGTGCTAATACTTAGTGGGTAGCAAAAATGCACACAACAAGCCCTCGCCATAAAAGAACTTACGTCCGAGTAGCGAACATGAGAAGAGAAGGAGCACCTTTCGTGAACACTTCTTATGAATCAGGGATTTGGAGCAGCTTTTACACAGTTGATCTTACTGAACAAATACCAAGGGTATAGGGCAAGTATATCAAGAAGTAAAAAGCTGTATAAAGTGCTGTAGGATTTCATTCATTCAGCAAATATTTATTGAGGGTAGACTGTGTGCCAAGCACAATGATGAGTGCTAGTAATACAGAGTCTGATCTCTCATTGAGCTTACAGTTTTGTGAGGGATGCAGAAAAATAAACAGGCAACTACATATGGTATGATAATTCCCACCATGTGTAGGAATCCACTTCTAAGTACTTGCTTGGTTGAAGTTCTCAGTTCCACAGGGGAGGACAGGCACATAAGCATCCAACTTTCTATCCAGACATATGTGCTGTAATGTAAGGAGATGTGCACAGAGCTTAGAAGCTAAGAGAAGGGACATGTCACTAAACCTGGGAAGCTGGGTGGAAGTGGTATTTTGGCTGAGATTGGCAGGGTGATTTGGTGTTTTTAGCTGGATAAAAATGAGGGAAGTGTACTTTAGGCAGAGGGAACAATAAGGTTAAGTGTGCACAATTAGAAGCAGCATGGCTCACTTCAAGTTACTATGGTAGGACTCGGGTGTGTGAGGGTAGTTTCAGTGAAGGCAGTGGGAATAATGGAGAGATAAGCAGGGCCCTGACCACAAGACTTCGATAAAGCATCTTATCACACCAGATCTAATTTAAATTCATAACTGAGAATAGTGTAAGCTTTGACTTTGGGCTCAGGTTTCTACTTTTGATTTAGTTTATGACTTCTTTAAAGTGAGAATTGTTAATCATTTCACAAAAATGAGATGAAACTATTTTGGGGGAAAAAAGCGCCAAACAAAAAACCACTCTCCATTTATTAGTAATTATCCTCTGTGACTGTAAAACCTGATTTCCCAAGATTTCTTCAGGGACACCTTGAAGTAAAAAATGTGTCCCAGTGGAGGCCTCTGTGGTACTGTGCCAAGGTGTGATAAATAGTATGTTTCTGGTTTCAAAGATTACTGGTTTAATGAGTGAAAGGAGTAGGAATCAGAATGGACTGAGGGAAACCAAGTGGTTTTTTGGTTTAACCATTCTTGAAGAGATCAGAACCATGAAAATCCTAAAAATGTTGTGACATCATCTTTGAAATTCATTCTAATGTTGTTTTAGGCTTGCATATAATGAATTACTATGTTTTCTCTTCTTTGTAGAAAGAAATTCAAGCCATGAGTCAGTGCCATCATCCTAATATTGTGTCTTACTACACATCTTTTGTGGTAAAAGATGAGCTGTGGCTAGTCATGAAGCTGTTAAGTGGAGGTGAGTAGAGTACAGTGAAATGCCAATTTCATGGTTTGGAAAGTAAATACAAATGTTCTCTTTGGTTTGGTTTTCATGGACATGCATTTGAGGAGATACTGAGATTACAGTATCTAACAATACTAGTGTACAAGGTGAGACAAGTCACATGTTGCATTTGGTTGTCATGCTTCTTCAATTTCTCTCAATCTAGGACGGTTCCCTCCTACTTCCTCTCTTCCATTTCACAAATTTATAAAAGGTCTGGTTTGAAGGGTCTGTCTTGTAGGATGTTCCACATTCTGGATTTATGTGGTTATTTCTTCCTGGTGATGTTTAACTTGATTTATATTCCTCTGTTTCCTACAAATTAAAAATTAGACCTAAAATGTTATTTGGACAGAGTATTTTGTAGGTGGTGCTTTGTACTTTATATTGCATCACGTAAAGAAGTAGTATTTGCTGTCTGGTTGTATCTTTAGTAGTGATGTTGATTTTGATTGCTGAAAATTACGACAGCCAGGCCTCTCCATGGAAAAGTTGGCTTTATTTCCCTTTGCAGCTAGCAAGAAGTCTTTGGGATGATACTGTGGCACTGTGAGTATCCAGTTCCCCAAGTCTTTGATCTAATGATTTTTAATATCCATTAACAATCCTTGTTTGAGTCAGTTATTTTGTCAGAGGTTGCAGGATGGTAATTTTTTCTTTTTCTTTTTATTAACATTTATAAAGTGGCATTCTTCGCTGTGAAGGAACTTTCCTTTATTAACTGGGACTTTTTGATTACTCTGTACTGTAATTCCTACTGAAAGAAAGTGAAGTCGCTCAGTTGTGTCATGTCTGACTCTCTGCGGCCCCATGGACTGTAGTCTACTAGGGTCCTCTGTCCATGGGATTTTCCAGGCAAGAATACTGGAGTGGGTTGCCATTTCCTTCTCCAGGGGATCTTCCCAACCCAGGGATCGAACCCGGGTCTCACGCATTGTGGGCAGACACTTTAGACAGGATAAATGTGTTTTTTTAAGGACCAATTTTCACAGTAAAGAATTAGTTTAATAATCACTGCCAGTAGGACTTGTTTCTTTTTTCCCACTGAGTGATGCTTTCTTTTTTGAAGTATGCTATATAAACTCAAGGATTTTTTTTTTCATATATTCAGTGCCTTTCAACCAGTTACACTCTTTTTTTTTTCCTTTTTGATGCTCAAGTTATCCAAATTTTGTTAGTGGAAGTCTCTTCAAACGTACTGTGGTGTCCTTTTGACATGATCCATCAATCTTCGATAACCTTGATTTTTGGTTCTGTATAAATGATTCACAGTTATTTTGCTTTTCTCAGAATCGGCCAGTATTCTAAGGAGCCCTGATCCTTTTTATGGGGAATGGTATTCAGAAAGTATAACTTGGATATCTGAGTACTGCTACTATTTTGTCCTTGCTTCTGTTTGGAAGAGCTTGGAAATATAGCATATTAAAACAAATCATAATTTGACATTAGTATTTCCAATTCAGATTTAACATTGCAGACCTTTAAAACTTTAAAAATTATACTTGCATCTCTTTTCTTTTACACAGAAAAATCTTGGTCCCCCGTATTAACATAATTATTTACTGTATCCTGCACTATTGTGTATACAGTTATTTCTGCTTTAGTCCTTAGAATAAAATGTAAATACTGCTAATTGCAAACAGTGGACCCTTAGTATGTATAGACTGTCAATTTTGTTATGGTTACCCAGAAGTCCATGCCATATAATAAATTAGACATTTTGCTACAACATGGATTTGAATGATGTGGCAAGATAGGACAAGTGAGTGATGGAGCTGCCCAACTTTCCCATCACTTTGCTGCTTGTTTGCATATATATTTAACATGGGAGCATTATTTTTCATTTTCAGTTTTAGTGTAGGATTACAGGAAAGAGAATCCATGTTTGTTATTTTAATACCATTACTCATTGAATACCTTACTTCCCCAGAGAAGCTTTAAAGAAAAGTCTGTAGGCTTTAGAATTAAATTCTAGATTTTCTACTTAGTGGTTATATCCCTAGGCAAACTCTTTGAACCTATTAACTTGTCTGTTAAACGGGGATGCCTTTCCTGCGTTTCAGGGTATTGGTGAGGAGTAAGTGAGATGACTGTGTAGAGCATCTACCACTGTGCTGACATGTAGTAGGTGCACAAGAAATTTTAGTCATTAATGATAATGATCCCTTGTTATTTGATGCTTTTCAGTGTAGCCAGAATCACCTTTTTGTTTCAATCCCATTAGTGACACACTGGAGAAACTGGATTGCTTTGTTAAAGGCCCTGTTCATATGATGGTTGGAAGCCTTGCTAACACCAACCACCTTTCAAGATGGTGGTCAAGCATGGTTCTTTCAGTATGGACAGATTTGGGAATATTAGGTAATACTGTATCTTTCGTTATTGATCACCTACAGCATAATTTTCTTTATATGTAATTTGCAAAATGTGTAATACAGAGTTTTTAATGTTTTGCTAAAAAGTCCTCTGATGAATAGGAATAAATTGCTTGATTCTCTGATCCACAGCTGTATGCCAGTACATCCTTTCTGCTACTTATAAGCAGAATGCCTTTAAAAAATTTGTTTTTGTTGCTTTTAAAGAATTCCCATTCCGTCTCAGTGAGTATATGTCCTGATCACAAGGCAGGATATGGTATATATAGCTGGGTGGGATGTCTTTGAAATGTACCTTTCTGTTCTTCCAGGTCTTAAGTTTCCTGGGATGGTGCCCAGTTTTTCCAGCATAGGACTCAGGAAATTTCCTGGGCAATAATTTTCAAATATGTTCCAAGCATTAATTCTTTTAAAGATTACTTTTAATTTTATGAGTCAACATAATCTTATATCTAAATGTTTACTTTTAGAATATTAAAAATTTTGCACCTTTTTTAGTGTAATCTTTTGTAGTTTTAAAGTGAACACATTTAAACTGAAGAGATACATTAAGCAATATGTAGAAAACAAAAAATAGAACTAAGCACAGCAAAAAAACTTTTTTAAATAGGAGGGAACTGTCAAGATAGCTCAGTTAAAATGGCTTTCATCAAATACTTATTGATTACCAATACTTTGGTGAATCAGTCAGTCAGTTCCTTGCTCTTATGGGTCTTATAACTAATAAGAAAAAGTTGCAATTAAATAATTATAAGTGTGTCGAGTGCCATGAGGAAGTATCAGGTATCATGGGAACAAGTATTAGCAGAACCTAACTATTGAGGGAGAATGGCTGTGATGGGATAGAGACTGCCTTCAGGAGGTGATGTTCTTCAGGAGACTCGAAGAATAGGTAATAACTAGCCAGGTGACATGGATGTGGAGGTGGTATCAGGGGAAAAATGGGAGAAAGACCCACAGATAGAGGGAACACTGTATTGGGGCTGAGTGGAGGCAAGATGGAGGAGAGTGGTGTGCCTTGGGATCTGATAAGGAAATCACAGCTAGAGCAGAGAGAGCGAGAGATGGGGACCATTGAGAAGCAGGGGCTCCATCTGAATAATTTAAAAATATAAATAGCCAGAATTAACACAAATATGTATAGGCTACAGTCTTTCATATTAACTTTTCCTTTCATACTAACTTTTCCAACCAAAATATTTAAAATGCATATTTTTGATTTAGCAACATTGTACTGATATAGAATTTAATAATCTAATTAAATTGTAAAATGAACTGCAACTGGCACTCTTAAGCCCATGGACCAGGAGGACATCATGGTTAAAATAAGTTAAATTGTGCCTATTATAATTATTTTATAATGCTTTCTTATAACTATGATATTCTTATCTTTTATAAATTAAATAATTGGAACTCATGTTGAGTGTTGAAATTTATTAGTATAGAAGGTTAATCTTTAGAAATTAGAACCGCTTTCTATCTAAATAGCTATTTCCACCATTTATTAGCACCAAACTGCAATGTAAGATTTTTAGAAATCAAAGTAATTAAGAAAGCTTCTGAAAGGAAAAGATAGAGAAGAATCTGTAGGCTTTAAAGGGAGGAACTGTAGAAATGCGGAAATCTAATTTAAATGCACTGTCTTAGTGAATTACTTTGTGATTTAAGGATACTCTCATCTTTGTCATCTTCTGAGAGAGAAAAGGTATGGGACTTCTTTGACCCTGAGCATGACCCAGGTAAAAAATACTTGGTATTGTGAGTGACAGATTTTGGATAATCAAGCAACAGTGAGGGTATGTCTGCTGATTTGAAATGAAATACTCAGAACAAGCAAATTTTGGCTCCTTTTAAAACTTATATGGCTTAGGAAGACGTAAGCAGCACCCAGTGGCTAAAGATTGATTAAAACTTGGTAAAAATACTGGTATCTAAAATGGGTGAATTAATTTTGGACTCAGAGTGTTTATTCATAAAACTAAACTGAGGAAATAAACATGTTGACTGAGTGATTAATTTGATTGAGCTATAATTGTCAGATTTAACAAATGTCTTGAACCAGCAACTGCTTCACCACTTTTTCAATATTGTTTTAATGTTTAGTAATGATTTTCTTGTACAGTAAAAGTTTTTCACTTTTTTTAAATGTTCCGTGCCATGGACTATGGAGGCAGATGTGAGATAGTTTGGGGAGTAGATGATCTACACTTTAATTTTTTGCTTCATTAAAAAAATTTGTACCAAATCCCTCTTGTTTTCCATTATTTAATTTACTTGCATTTACTTTAAAAAATTCATGGGTTTCAGTGGACAGTCTAGGTTGTTAAAGTGCAACTTCTTGGGCCCTACGTGAGATCTCTTGAATGGCAATCTTTAAGATCTGGGAATCAGCATTTTTAGCTAGTTTGCTAAGTAATTTCTTAATGTATTAAAGTTTGAGGACAGATTATCCCAATAGAACACTTCTTCCAGATTATGCCCAAGGACATACTATTTTATATGCCGATACAGGCTTCCTTCATTGTTCCTTTTCTTTAAATCTTAATTTGAATCATCCAGTGATAGTTTTCTTTTGCTTAGCATATTTTACCTTCATCTTTCTCTTAGTTTATATGAAGAATTGTATATAATTTTGATATTTCAAGAGAGGGGATTGTAGGCATTGTGTAAGATGCTGCAAGATGCTGAGGAAATTGTTTGGGAAAGAAGGGGGACCCTTCCAGGACCAATATTTGTCAGTTAAGGATGTAGATCTTAGTGGCATGACCATCCCTTCACCTATAAAAATCATATTCTTGGGAGACTAAAACTGAAAAGACAACTTATCCCAGGGAAGAAGGGGCTTCTTAGATAGCCTTGTTTGGGTATATCCATTCTGGGCATAATCTGAGGATGTGCATCGCTTTAATTTCCCTATTAACCACTGGGTGATGTGAAATTAATAGAAATCTAAGATTTTCGAAAAGGAGTTCTTGCTTCAGACTCATTTAAAATGCATATCTGGTAACTTTGCTGTGCCCTAGGGTCTTTGTTGCCCATTTCTTTGACCTCCCAGACTAGAAGGTCCCTGAAAGTCAGCAGTCATGCTCTGTGGATCTGGACATACTCTGTGGCACCTAATTCTAGATCTCATATACTGTGACTTAACTATTGAATGAAAAAATTGTGATTTAAATTCCTAGTAGGAGTTTTCCCCTTTGCCTTTCTTATTTTAGATATTCTTTACATTACAGTCATTTAACTCAGTTGGCATTTATATATATATGTTTTCTTACTGAACAGTTCTTAATGTGGCCTGGATTTCTAAGAAGAATGAAATACCTGGCCAGTTGGTATAGTCACTTTGCTCTGGGAGTCAATGTGTAATTGGTTAAACTAAACAGAACAAAACTTGTTCCTTAGTTCCCCTCCTTGTGGATCATAGTCTTATGAATCCCAGAAATAAAGAGGGAGAAAATCTTAAAAAAGTTACCAAGAATCTGAAGTCTCCCATTATTTGTCTACAGAGAAGAAACAGCCTGTCTCCTGCTAGAGGTGGGGCGTGGTAGTTGCCTTGCTTTCTAGGATGGGGAGGGTGGGATCTGGGAATCTTATTCTGCTTTTTATGACTTTCAACCAGTTTTCCTGTGTTCAAACCTTTCCATCAGTAACCCCTCACATCCTTCTACGTGGTCTAAGGTGTTTGTGTTCTGAGCCTTTCTGGAACTCAAGGGAAGAGATCTATGTTTTCCTAATTGATACACCTCCTCTGCAGGCACTGAAGTTTCCAATTTTTCCCCTCTACATACTCAAAGTTACTTTTTCTGCTTTCTCTCTTTCAGAAAATTAATGATGTATGTCTTTTGTTCTTCTTGTTTTCTTTTTTATTCTGGATTTATGCCCTTTTTGTCAGGCTTATCAAGTTAGTGGATTTCCAGTGGGAGCTGAAGTAAATGTGTTCAGTTCTCTCATGTTTTCAAGGATTTCATCTAGACCACTTCTTTCTCGCTTGGAAATATATATTTTTCTCTTCAAGTGTGTGCAATAAAAAACACCCACCAGGGCAAGTTTTCAACAGAAACATTTGCCAAGAAATGGACATTCAATCTTTTCAGTGTACTTTATGTTATATTTCAGACTCCTTGGCACAATTTTTAATATTGGAGATTATTTTGTTTTGGTTCTCTGATCTTTATGGGCCATTGTACTGCCAGAAATCCTACTGATCTCTAGCAAGCTTTATTTTTTTTTTTTATGGTAGATAACATTCTGTGATTCTAATTATTATGTACTTAGTTGCTCAGTCATGTCTGACTCTTTGTGACGCTAAGGACTATAGCCTGCCAAACTCCTCTGTCCATGGGGATTTTTCAGGCAAGAATACTGGAGTGGGTTGCTATGCCCTCCCCCAGGGAATCTTTTCAACCCAGGGATCGTACCCAGGTCTCCCACATTGCAGGCAGATTCTTTACCAGCTGAGCCACCGGAGAAGCCCTAAATTATTATATTGGTGTGTTTTCCCTCCCTCTGATTTTTAGTGGGAGTATTATTTCCTATCCTGGGAAGAATGAGATTGATTAATACATCTAGGCTGTTATTTATGGCTGTTATTTACTGCTACTTTTATTCCTTGCATATTTTTCTTTGTCTTAACCTGTTTTATTTCTATTACTTATTAACCTGAAATATAATTTTAACCTTTAAATTAGTTTGCATACACATGTGATATTTGACCTGAATTTCAGATGTATTTTATATCTTTATTTAAACAATGTTGCATACTCTAATCTGATGTTAAAAACCTAAATTGGTTTGTTACATCTTTTGCTAAAGTGTTATTGACCAATATGGTTTACCTAGGGATTCTTCAGAGGTGATTTTAAAAATCCTCTATTACCTTTTTCAAATTCTCATTAGATGCCCAAAGAAGATGCTGGTGTAATACTTCTATTTGGATATTAGGTTGCTTTCTGTTTCAGAGTAGAATTAATATATTATTAATTTTAAACTTTGATATTTCCTTATATTGCTATTTTTTCCTTCCTTTCCTACACAGCTAAATTTACGAGAAGATTTACATGTGTTTTGATTTTTAAATGGCTCTGAATTATATTGAATGAGTTAAAAAATTATTGAAAACTTTTTATTCTCTTTTCAGGTTCTGTTCTAGATATTATTAAGCACATTGTGGCAAAGGGGGAACATAAAAATGGAGTCCTGGATGAAGCTACCATTGCTACAATACTCAAAGAAGTGCTGGAGGGTTTGGAATACCTGCATAAAAATGGACAGATTCACAGGTATGTGAAAGATAGCACTCCTCTCTTTCGGATGAGTACAGCAGTAGGTATGCTGTTTCATTTCATTGAGGCTATTCCTTGTTCTTTGGCACAGTTATTCATAATCTCTGAGTGTTAGCGAGGCTCTTGGTATTATATTATTAGTTCCAATACACTGTGGTTACACAGCTAGTAAACATTTAAAAAAATAACAAACGCTCTAGTCAAATTAGAAACTTAAAAAATAAATTCCCAGTTTCCTACCAGGAGTCAATTGCCTTAATCAACTGATAACAGTTTGGAATATTCCTTTCTAGTTTGTTTTATATCTTGAGTATTTTCTGAAATTATTAAAAGCGTTGTAAAATAACTTTTTAAATTAAACGTTATTATTATTTTAAAATAAAATAACATTTGAAGAGCCATGTAGCATTTCATGGCTCAAGTATTTCTGGCTCTTTATATCTCTTCAGTCCCTGTGTACGGATAACAAGAATTATTATCTGTACAAATGGTGGTAGATTCTGTTAGTACAAATTTGTTTAATCCCTGGATTTGGTTTTCCTTCATTTGAAGATATGTTTATTTCCCCATCATTTCTTAAGGATAGTTTCCCTGGATATAAGAATTTGTAGTTTACATTTCTTTTCTTTGAACACTTAAAAGATACGTTACTTAATTCTGGCCATCATGGTTGCAGGTGAGAAATCTGTCATGTGAGTTGGTACAAATGTGTTGCTTTTCTCTGCCTGTTTTCAAGATTGTTTCTTTGTGGGACTTCCTGGTGGTTCAGTGGTTTAGCACTGTGCTCTCAATGCAGAAGGCACAGATTCAATATCTAGACTGGGAACTAAGATCCCCCCATGCTGCACAGCATAGCAAAAGAAAAAAAAGCAATTGTTTTCTTTATCTTTGGTTTTCAGAGGTTTAATTATGATGTGTCTTAGTGTGGATTTCTTTAGGTCTATCCAGTTTGGGGTTCCCAAATTTCTTAAATCTAGGTTTTTAACATCACCAATTTTGGGAAGTTTTCAGCCATTATGTCTTTGAATACCTTTGTAAGCTATTTTCCTTCCTTTTTTCCTGGGACTCTAATGGTGGAAATGTTAGATCTTTTGTTGTTGAACCATATTGTACCATAATCCTTCTGGCTCAGTTTTCAACCTACTTTTTTCTGAGTTCAAATTGAGTAAATGTTCTTGATTTACTTTCAAGTTTGCTGATTCTATCCTCTGTCCTCTCCATTCTACTCTGGAACCCATTCCTAGAGCTTTTATTTCTATTAGTGTAGATTTTCCATTAAATAATTTTTCTTTGGTTCTTTTTACATTTTTTATTTTTTTGCTGAGATTTTCTGTTTTTCCTTTAAGAATTTCAAATTGCATGTTAGAAGCATTTTTATGGTGGCTGGTTTAAAATTCTTGTCAAATAGTTCCAACATCTGATTCTTCTTCATGTTGATATCAGTCTTTCTGTTCCTGTTTCTTTTTGGCCATGCCATGTGGCATGCAGGGGCTTAGATCCCCGCCAGGGATTGAATTCGGAATACAGAGTCTTAACCGCTGAACCGTCAGAAAAGTCCCTTAGATGTCTTTCCTTATGAATATTTTCTGGTTCTTGGTATGTTGAATAATTTTTTAAAATTGTATCATGGATATTTTGGATATTATGTTAGAAGACTTTTGATCCTATTGAGATAATGATATATTGAAGTAATATATTTTAGCAGGCAATTTTCCTGATTTTGAGAGCCCTCGCAGTGGTGTTCTGGTTTGTTTTGTGTATGTAGCACTGCTGAGGCTCTCTTCTTGATTCCTGCTGATGCCACCCATGGGCGTAGCATGCACTTGCCCAGGCCTGGTGCTGCTAGGTGGAAGGTGGGAGATAGTGGCTGTGCCTGTGAGTCTGTGCACACTTCCTTGGGCGCATCTTGTGGCTTTCCACCTGATGCTAGTTGGGCTCTTGTTCATTCTCTGGTATTGCCTGTGGACTTGAAAGGCACATTTCCTAGGTCCCCTTTTGCTGCTGGGTGACGAGTTGTGTCTGAGTCATCTGAGTCATCTGAGTCTGGATCATCTATTGCCACTGTGTAGAGGAGCAAAAGGTACCAGACCTGGGTCACTCTCAGCTGCTGCGTGGAAGAATGGGAGATATTGGCTGGGCCTGTCAGCGGTGCTGGTATAGGCAGCATGGACCTATCTACACTAGATGTAGATTGGACAGTGAGTGAAGATTCCTGTCTGGTCTTCATTGGCACCTCTGGTTCGGGCCTAGTTGGTCAGCTTGAGACTCTATGGTCCAGCTATGTAATCAGGGATGAGGTCCCTGCTAGGTTTGGTGCCTCTTTGGTCACAGAGAGCAGGCTTAGAGCTTTTTTTTTTTTTTTGATCTGTACTTGTTGACAGTTCTGGGTTGCAAGACTATAATACCCATTCCAGGATATATGAGATTGAAAGAAAACTCAGGGAAATGGTATAGTACTATGTGAAAGTGGACTTGAATTCATTGCAAATGTGTAGTGCAGACTCTAGGGAAACCAGGAAAAAAGGGAAAAAAGAATATGCTAAGAGAGGAGAGAAAAATAGAATTACATAAAATGCTCAATTAAAATAAAAAAAGAAAAGAGTGGAAGAACACAGCAAGATACAGATATAGATATATATCTTTAAAATCCCCTACTTTTAAGGAACTACAGAAAGAACAGACTAAGCCCAGAGTTAGCAGAAGGAAATTAAATAAAAACATCAAGAGTGAAAATATATGAAAGACTAAAAAGACAGTTGAAGAGATCATTGAAACTAAGAACTGGTTTCTTAAAAAGACAAGTAGATTGTTAGCTAGACTCACCAAGAGAAAGAGAGGACTCCAATTCAGAAGTCAAAGAGGAAACATTGCAGCTGACACCACAGAAATATGAGGTTGTTAAGAGACTACTATGAACAGGTGAAGTGAAGTGAAGTAAAAGTCACTCAGTCGTGTCCAACTCTTCGTGACCCCATTCTCCAGGCCAGAATACTGGAGTAGGTAGCCTTTCCCTTCTCCAGGGGATCTTCCCAACCCAGGGATTGAACCCAGCTCTCATGCATTGCAGGCGATTCTTTACCAGCTGAGCCGCAAAGGAAGCCCAAGAACACTGGAGTGGGTAGCCTATCCCTTCTCCAGGGGATCTTCCTGACCCAGGAAACGAACCGGGGTCTCCTACATTGCAGCCAGATTCTTTACCAACTGAGCTATCAGGGAAGCCCACTATGAACAGGTATATACCAACAAATTGTAGCATCTAGAAGAAATGGATAACTTCCTAGAAACATAGAATCTACTAAGACTGAATCATGAAGAAACAGAAAATCTAAACAGATCAGTTACTACTAAGGAGATCAAATCAATAATCAAAAATTTCCTAACAAAAGTCAAGGACCAATAATTTCACTGGTGAATTTTACCAAACATTCAAACAGGAACTTAGATAATCCTTCTCACATTCTTCCAAAAACTAGAAGAAAAGGAAACATTACAAACTAATTTTACAAGGCCACCATTACCCTGATACCAAAGCCAGACAGACTCTATAAGAAAACTATAAGGTAATCTTATATGCAAAGTTTCTCAACAAAACATTAGCAAACCAAAATCAGCAATACATTAAAAGGATTGTGCACCATGATTAAGTGGGCTTCATCCTAAAGATGTGGGAATGGTTCAGCATACTCAAGTCAGTGGGTATAGTATACCACTTTAACCGAATGAATGATAAAATCTTGGTCATTTCAGTGTTGTTTTTTAGTTGCTAAGTCGTATCCAATTCTTTTGCTACCCTGTGAACTATAGCGTGCCACACTCCTGTGTCCATGGGATTTCCTAGGAAGAACATTGGAAGGGTTGCCATTTCCTTCTCCAGGTGATCTTCCTGACCCAAGGATCAACCTGTCTCTTGTATCTCCTGCATTGGCTGGCAGACTTTTTACCACTGCACCACCTGGGAAGCCCTCCAAGGCTTACTGCTCTACTCTTGTCCTTTTCATTTCTGAAGCCTGAAGATTTCCATTTTTTATTTCATGTTGAGTTCTGTGGCAGTATTCTCCCCTAATTTATCCAGCATTTTCTTTGTGTTTGGCGCAGAGAAATGGTGTGTCTTAGGGCCAAGGCCTGTGTAGTAAGTGATGAAAATCTGTTTACCCTGTTGTTGCAATAGAAATTCTCTTGTACATTAAATCAGAGGCCCTCAACATTGGCTTCATATTGGAATCACCTGGGAAAGTTTACTAAGTACTAGTAAACTAAGTGGATCTAAGTTTACTAGATCCACTGCCAGAAATTCATTTAAGTGATTTGTGATGAGGCCTTGGCATTGGGACTTTTGAAAGTTTCCCAAGAGATCTAGTATGCAGCCACGGCTAAGAACCCTACTTACACTTTAGCTGAGCTGCACTGAGACTTCAGTAGGAGAAAGTTGGGAGAAAGTTGTTTTACTGGGAAGCAGACATGGATGTTTTCAGTAGATTTTGTTACTTCTCATATCTTTAGAGTCCAGTTATTTCAGATAGATTTGTATCAGTCTGCTGGATTAGGTCAAATAATGTTACTCTGTCTCTACTGTGTTTTCTCCTTGACCCCTGAGGCTTTAGAGGTTTCTACTAGAGGGAACAGGTCTCTAAATTAGAGTTACAGTTTTCTCTCTGTATCTATGTTCCCAAATATTTTTTCTATTTAAAGGGGTTAGCTTTAACAGAAATGGTAGATATTTAGTCAGTTTAAGATGCATAAATGTAGTGTATTGTTCAGCTTTGTTATAATTCATTTCTTCTCTTAAACTGTGCCTATTATTGGGCTTCCCAGGTGGCACTAGTGGTGAAGAACCAGCCTGCCAGTGCAGCAGACGTAAGAGACACGGGTTTAATCCCTGGGTTGGGAAGATCCACTGGAGGAGGAAATGGCAAAACATGCCAGTATTCTTGCTTGGAGAATCTCATGGGCAAAGGAGCCTGGCGGGCTCCAGTCCACAGGGTCACAAAGAGTCAGACATGACTGAAGTGACTTAGCACGTAGCACATGACATGCTGTTTGTTGAGTCATGGAAATGTAATGGGGAGAAACTTGTTCTGTACTTTTAATTTTAAATTTAATTTTAAAAGGAATTTGCAACTTTGGTGTAATAGTGACATGTGAGAAATGGCATCAAGCTGTGAAAAACAGAACTTACTATTCTTGCTATTTAAGAGTGGTTGGAGGATATAACTGGGGGCTGCTGGGTTGCTTGATATTCTTTGAGATGAAGGTTTGTTTTTTTTTTTTTTAAAAAGGACTGTTATATTGATTTCCAGATATTTAGTTACAAATCTTTTCCTTCAATTTGTCCTGTTGTGTGTGAGGACAGACTGGTGTTTAATTATCCAGTGAGCCATTTAGCTTCATGGTATTCCTCTGCTTTCACTCTTAGAAGCTGTTCAGTAGATTGCAACTTTGGTCTGAAGAGGGAAACATGAATTTATTATCTTAATTGATCAGGAAAAGTAGTCATCCAAAGTATAGGTTCTGCTGGCAAGAGATTGCTGTTTCTTCACTTAAGACAAAAGCTTAGGGACTATTCTGGTGGTCCAGAGATTAAGAATCTGCCTTGCAATGCAGGGACTCAGGTTCAGTCCTTGGTCAGAGAACTAAGATCCCACAGGCCTCAGAGCAACTAAGCCCATGCACCACAACTACTGAGTCCGTATGTGTGCTCGGAGCCTGCGCTCCACAACCAGAGAATGAATTGTCACAATGAAAGATCCTGCCTGCCACAGCCGAGACCTGACACAACAAAAGAAAGCAATGTTTTTCAAAAAGACAGAAGCTTAGAAAACAGTTTTTGAATGCATAACACCAATATTTGACTCAGATAACCATTATATCTACTGTGGTGGGGAAAAATCCCTTAGAAGAAATGGAGTAGCCATCATAGTCAACAAAAGAGTTTGAAATGCAGTACCCTGGGTGCAATCTCAAAAGTGACAGAATGGCCTCGGTTCCTTCCCAAGGCAACCCATTCGGTATCACAGTAATCCAACTCGATGCCCCAACCACTAATGCTGAAGAAGATTAAGTTGAATGGTTCTATGAAGACCACCTATAAGACCTTCTAGAAGTAACACCAAAAAAAGATGTCCTTTTCATCATAGGGGACTGGAATGCAAAAGTAGGAAGTTAAGAAATAACTTCTGGAGTAACCTGGAGTAACAGGCAAGTTTGGCTTTGGAGTACAAAATAAAGCAGGGCGAAGGCTAATAGTTTTGCCAAGAGAACACACTGGTCATAGCAAACACCCTCTTAAAACAACACAAGAGATGACTCTACACATGGATATCACCAAATGGTCAATACCAGAATTGGATTGATTATGTTCCTTACAACTGAAGATGAAGAAGCTGTATGCAAGCAAAAACAAGACTTGGAGCTGACTGTGGCTCAGATCATGAGCTCCCTATTGCAAAATTCAGACTTAAATTTAAGAAAGTAGGGAAAACCACTAGGCCATTCAGGTGTGACCTAAATAAATCCCTTACAATTATATAGTGGAGCTGATGAATAGATAGATCTGGTAGACAGAGTGCCTGAAGAACTGTGGACGGAGGTTCATAACACTGTACAGAAAGTGGTGACCAAAACCATTTGTAAGAAAAAGAAAGGCAAAATGGTTGTCTGAGGAGGCCTTACAAATAGCTGAGAAAAGAAGAGAAGCAAAGAGCAAAGGAGAAAGGGAAAGTTATACCCAACTGAATGCAGAGTTCCAGAAAATAGCAAGGAGAGATAAGAAAGCCTTCTTAAATGAACAGTGCAAAGAAATAGAGGGAAACGGTACAATGGGAAAGACGAGATCTCTTCAAGAAAACTAGAGATAACCAAGGGGACATTTCATGCAAAGGTGGGTACAATAAAGGACAGGAATGGCAAGGACCTAACAGAAGCAGAGGTGATTAAGAAGAGGTGGCAAGACTACAAAGAACTGTACAGAAAAGGTCTTAATCACCAGGATAACCAGGATGGTGTGGTCACTCACCTAGAGCCAGACATTCTGGAATGTGAAGTCAAGTGGGCTTTAGGAAGCATTACTAAGAACAAAGCCTGTGGAGGTTATGAATTTCAGCTGAACCATTTCAGATCCTAAAAGATGATGCTGTGAATGTGCTGCACTCAGTATGTCAGCAAATTTGGTAAACTTAGCAGTGGCCACAGGACTGGAAAAGGTCAGTTTTCATTCCAATCCCAAAGAAAGGCAGTGTTAAAAAATGTTCAAACTACTGTACAATTGTGCTCATTTCACATGCTAGCAAAGTCATGCTCAAAATCCTTCAAACTAGGCTTCAGCAATACATGAACTGAGAACTTACAGATGTACGATTTAGAAAAGGATTTTCTGGATTTAGAAAAGGCAGAGGAACCAGAGATCAAATTGCCAGCATATGTTGGATTGCAGAAAAAGCAAGGGCATTCCAAAACATCCACTTCTGCTTCATTGACTGCACTAAAACCTTTCACTGTGTGGATCCCAACAAACTGGAAGTTTCTTAAATAGATGGGAGTATCAGACCACCTTACCTGTCTCCTGAGAAACTTGTATGCAAGGCAAGAAGTAACAGTTAGAACCAGACATTGAACAACAGACTGGTTCAGAATTGAGAAAGGAGTACATCAAGGCTGTATATTGTTGCCCTGCTTATTTAATGTATATGCAGAGTATGTCATGCAAAATTTGGGGCTGGATGAATCACAAGCTGGAATCAAGATTGCTGAAAGAAATATCAGTAACCTCAGAAATGCAGATGACACCACCCTAATGACAGAAAGTGAAGAGGAACTGAAGAGCATCTTGATGAAAGTGAAAGAGGAGAGTGAAAAAGCTGGCTTAAAACTCTTCATTCCGAAAACTAAGATCATGGCGTTCAGTCCCATCACTTCATGGGAAATAGAAGGGGAAAAAGTGGAAACAGTGACAGATTTTATTTTCTTGAGCTCCAAAATCTCTGTAAACAGTGACCACAGCCACAAAATTAAAAGCCACTTGCTCCTTGGAAGAAAAGTGTTGACAATCTAGACAGTGTATTAGAAATAAAAAGCAGAGACATTGCTGACAAAGGTCCGTATAGTTAAAGCTATGGTTATTCCAGTAGTCATGCATGGATGTGAGAGGTACCATAAGGAAGGGTGAGCACCAAAGAATTTATGCTTTCGAATTGTGGTGCTGGAGAAGACTCTTGAGCGTCTCTTGGACTGCATGGAGATCAAACCTGTCAATCAGAAAGGAGATCAACCCTGAATATTCACTGCAAGGACTGATGCTGAAGCTTCGCCTGATGGGAAGAGCCAACTCATTGGAAGAGACCCTGATGCTGGGGAAGATCGAAGGGAATGGCAGAGGGTGAGGTGGTTGGATGGCATCACCGACTCAATGGACATGAGTTTGAGCAAACTCTGAAGATAGTGAAAGACAGGGAAGCCTGGCGTGCTGCAGTTCACGGGGTTGCAAAGAGTCGGACACAGCTAGGTGACTGAACAACAGCAACAATGCCAATACATGGCTGAAAAGTTCAAATGATACAAAATGGTAAAGGATAAAAAAGCAGGTCTTCTCCGTATCAATGGTGCTGACTCGTGGTAATGTGGTAATGCTATGTACTCTAGATACAATGTGATGAAAATGACACTTCCCTGGTTTTCCTTCCCCAAACTCTTAACACCAATCTAATCATGAGGAAAACATCCTACAAATTCCATTAGAAGAACATGCTGTTAATAGCAATGCATCAGTACTGACTGATTAATGTGGCGAAAGAACCATACTAATGTACAGTGCTAATAATAGGGTAGACTAAGCGACAGCTGTATGGGGACTCCTCTGCACCATCTTCTCAACTTTTATGCAAATCTAAACTTGTTCTAAAAAATAAAGCATTTTAAAAAGAGTCTCCTTCCTCCATTGAACTTCTAGTGAAAGTGAAGTCGAACAGTCATGTCCGACTCTTTGCGACTCCATGGACTGTAGCTCACCAGGCTTCTCTGTCCATGGGATTCTCCAGGCAAGAATACTGGAGTGGATTGCCATTTCCTTCTCCAGGGGGACTTCCCAACCCAGGGATCGAACCCTGGTCTCCCGCTTTGGATGCAGACGCTTTAACCTCTGAGCCCCCAGGGTTCCAGTGAAACAAGCCCCTAAAGGACAGCTTCCTCCTATCTCTTGTGACAAGGCCCCATCCAAGACCCTTTCCTGAGCCGGAACTTCTAGTACCCTGCTCTTAAAGGAACTACTTGCCATTTTCTTGTGATTCCTGTGAGAAAGATTTATGCCAAAATAAACATATTACCACATATGTTTGTTAGTATTTGTAGTATTTTGTTTATATAATATGTCATAGTTTAACTGGTCTCCTATGTAGATGGATAGTTAGTTGCCTTATTTTGTTACAGTATACTAGTTTATAAGTGTGATATTTGGAACAGAGTTAAGAGGTGGCAGTTGGGAGCTGGGATAGCAGGAGGGAACAATTGACTTTATTTTGGTATGTAGTTGAATTGATTGATTTGCTGCTCCACATCTCTTCAGAGATAACCAAGTTTTATTTTAGTGTTTAGTTGGATGGATGGATGGATTTAGTGATTCATTTATCTCCATAAGTTGATTTAAAGCAGGTTGTCTTTTATTTAGTTATTTAAATCTGTTTGATGAGTAGATGAGAGTTGCCCTCTGTGCACTATTAGGTTGGTGCAAATATAACTGTGGCTTCAGACCATGAATTTTAAATCATTATAACTAGGCTCCCACACATCCCACACATGCCTATCTTCCCTGGTGGCTCAGACGGTAAAAGTGTCTGCCTACAATGTGGGAGACCCAGGTTCAATCCCTGGGTTGGGAGGATTCCCTGGAGAAGGAAATGGCAACCCACTCCAGTACTCTTGCCTGGAAAATCCCATGGACAGAGGAGCTTGGTGGGTTGCAAAGAGTTGGGCACCACAGAGGAACTTCACAACTTCATTCCCACATCTTTATTAATCAAAATAGGAACCATTACAATCAACACATTTTTGCCAACAAGAAATAAGTTTGTTTATTCCTATAATAAAAATCTGTGCTTTGGGATTCCACAGACTCTTGGAAAGCATTTTCCCTGCAAAAAATTATCAAGATGCTTGAAGAAGTAGTAGTTGGTTGGCCAGAGGTCAGGTGAATATAGCACATAAGGCAAGACTTTGTAGCCCAGTTCGTTCAACTTCTGAGGTGTTGGTTGCGCAGTGTGCAATTGGGCATTGTCTTGGAGCAGAATTGGGCCTACTCTGTTGACCAATGCAGGCTGCAGGCATTGCATTTTTCGGTGCATCTCAGGTGTAATCATTTCACCAGGATTCAGAAAGCTGTAGTGCATCAGACCAGCAGACAGCCACCACGACCTTTTTTTGTTACAGGTTTGGCTTTGGGGAGTACTTTGGAGCTTCTCCTCAGTCCAAGCACTGAGCTAGTCATCTCTGGTTGTTCTATAAAACCCACTTTTTATCATGTCACAGTCTGATCAAGAAATGGTTCGTTGTTGGGTAGAGCAAGAGAAGACACTTTAAAACGATGATTGTTTTGATTTGCAGTCAGCTCATAAGGCACCTGCTTATCAAGCTTTTTCACCTTTTCAATTGCTTCAAATGATGAACATCTGTAGAATGGTTGACGTTGAGTTCTTCAGCAACTTCTCATGTCGTTGTAAGAGGATCAGCTTCTGTACTAACACTATAAGTTGCAACCTGCTGCAAAAAAACAGAGGAGGAAGTCACTAAACTGTACGCTGTTTTTTTCCATGAAGTTTTAGATGTCATTCAGAAAAAGGAGTTGAAGGTTCATGGTTGGCTTAGTTGAATGGTCTTTGTCACCACAGGAAGGAAATATCCTCAGTTCTCTCCTGTTCATTGTGTAGGCTTTAGGTTTGTAGGACAAAGTGAGCTAGCCTTTACTGTAAGTCAGCCTCTGGGAAGAAGTCCTATAATTTCCTTGCATTTATAAGCAGAAAAAAATACTGAGTAACATGATTTCTTTATGCTTCAGTATATATTCAGGAAAAGTGTTGTGTACTCTTGGTATGGTGATGCTGCTACATAACATTTGTGAAACTGTTGTTCATTATTTGCCAAGGAATGGTTATCTAAGTATGGGGAAAAGAAGATGGAAGGACAGGAAAGAGATGATGTGCATCCTTTCACTGGTTCCTTTTCCTGACAGATGTGGCCTCTTCCATGACCTAGCCTCACTTTTCTTTCGGTCTGACTTCAAGCTCTGGCTCTCTTGTGTTTGTTTAATTATATTTATTTTTAATTATGAAATAAATAGGTGAGTCCACTCCCACAGGACAGTCAAACACTGTTCCCCTTGACTCTGGTCCTACTCCTCTCCTTAAAAAAAACTAAATTGATTGCTCCCCTTTTGGTGTGTGTGGAAAGATGTGTTCATGCCTGTGTGTGTAACTAATGGTGGCATACCCGATGCACTGTCCTGTTCGAAGTGTTCACTGGCAGTATGCATTATGTTCTAGAGGGCATTTGAAGTCATAACAGGTTGATTGACTTTAATAAATTTCATGGATGTAACAGATTTAATTTAACCTTCCTGCTGCTGTTGACTTTCTAGATTGTTGCCATTTTTGATTTGTTACTTCAGACAGTGCTATAGACAACCCCCCTTGTACATTCTGTGTGCCTTGTGAGAGTTTCTCTAGGTTATCAAAGAAATGGATTACTCAAAGGAGCTGAGGAATGTAAATTTTGCAGATTCTACTGACACATTATTGCATGAGAAAAACATGTTGTAGATTTGAATGGATACTACAATATCATTTATGTTGGAAGAAAAGCCTCGATATGTCACAGGAACATATTCTGTTAACTAGACTGATAATGGTTGGAAACTGTGTAGAGAATATTAGACCTGAGAACAGTGGTCAAAAGGGATTTTGACCTTTTCAGTGAAGTTTAGGTTTTTATAACAGGAATGTATTTACGTATTACTTGAGTTGTTTAAGTTACTAATAAGAATATAGATATGTTTGAACAATTTATATATCTTTATGCTACAAGCATAGAATAGTCCCTGTTATCAGCCACATACTGATCATTGTAAAATTTTGTTCATAAAGTGTAGAAAAATCAGTGAATTTTTAAAAGTAGATAGGTGAGAGTGAGGGTCACATTCTTTAGCCACTGTTATCTCAGTCAAATATTTAATAATCTTGAGTTTTTTCAGATTTACTAGTAAAAGCTATATGTTGCTGTAGCTTTCTATTTACCGTGTTTGGATTTTAGTACAAGTGACTACAATTTTTAACATTCTGCTATTGGCTCTAATACTCTTTAATGCAATTTTGTATTAAAGCATTTAAATATTACCAGTGTTGTGGTGAATATATTGAACTTCTTAAATTATGTAACTCCAAAGAATAAGTGTTTTTTAATAAGTTTTTTTTCCTTACAGAGATGTGAAAGCTGGCAATATTCTTCTTGGAGAAGATGGCTCGGTACAGATTGCAGGTACTGATTAGCATTTCTTTTTATTTTAGCTTAATGGCTAATAGAACAGCATTACTTATCTTCTGTGTTTTCTTAGTCAGTTTTCTGTTCTGTACCCTGGACCATCTCTGGTCACACATACTATGTTGATACGTCCCTGCTGACTCAAGGTATCTTCCACTACTCATCCTTCATTTTCAGTCTTAGGCATTTTCTAACCACTACTTATTATGGTTATCTATTTCTAACTCCCGTTAGAGTCATCTTCTGTGGGTTCTTATACCATTCTTTAACTTTCCTCTAAAGGAGAAATAGTCAAGAAACTTCATTGTGTTTAATAAATGTGCTTTAGGGAAGTTATACTTCTCTTCTGGGAGAAATGGGTTATTTGCCAGTTAGGAAGACACATCTGAGAGGTGGAAGTATACTTTTGGTAGATTCAGAGTTGAAGAGATAAGAGTTAGAGTCCAAGGCCTTCCAGTGTTGGTATCTTGGTGAAATGCCCCCTCCCCCAGGGTGAGACTCCAGAATGGCTGAACTGCAGGACTGTTGAGCAAGCAGATCATCTGAGAAAATCTCAGCTTGGTCCCACACTGCTGGAACAGTCAGGTGTTTGGCAGGAGGAAGATAACTACCCAAACCTTGAATTATTTCTTCAGCTTTAGAAGAAAATTTAGGCACACATCTTCATGTCCTCAGGTAAGGGAATATTTTAACTAAGCCATATAATGTTCTAACATAAAGAAAAAGGTTGATAAATTTAACTCCTATAAAATTAGCAACTATTGTTCATCAAAAGAAGAACAGTTTGTCACCATTAATAAGTAAAAAGCAAAACCACAGAATAGATAAGTTATTTGCAGCATGAATAACTTGACAAGGGGCTCAAATTTAGAATATACAAAGAACTAGTTAAGGAAAAGTCAACCTCAAATGAAGACATCAAAACATAAATATAGTAAAAGGTATACAACCTCAACTAGTTAGCAATTAATGCACAATAAAATAACATTGGGAAATCACATTGTATTGACTGATGTAGCAAACACATCTGACAGTACTAGTTATC
The DNA here is from genome assembly GCF_042477335.2 of Ovis canadensis. Classification (NCBI taxonomy): domain Eukaryota; kingdom Metazoa; phylum Chordata; class Mammalia; order Artiodactyla; family Bovidae; genus Ovis; species Ovis canadensis. The sequence continues at coordinate 26,289,841 of NC_091263.1, forward strand.
AGTGTAAAACAAGAGAGAATCTCACCTTCTGATGGTGAGAATATAAGCTAGTAGGAACACTTCAGTAAGTTGAAGATATGCATACCCAGAGACTTTAGCTTCTAGATGTATGGTGTAGAGAAACTCACACTTCAGTGTGCCGTAATGCTAATAAGCATTGAAAGTTTGGAACATTACCAAGCCTTTTGTTAGTAGAATGTATGAGTAAATAGTTGATTTATACTTTAGAATACTATACAATGGGCTTCTCTGGTGGCTCAGTAGCAAAGAATCTGCCTGCCAATGCAGGAGACACCAGAGACGTGGGTTCAATCTGATCCCTGGGTTGGGAAGATTCCCTAGAGGAGGAAATGGCAACCCACTCCAATATTCTTGCCAAGAAAATCCCAGGGACAAAGGAGCCTGGCGGGCTACAGTCCATGAGCTCACAAAGAGTCGGACAAAGCTGTGCACACACACACTTGAACTTGATACTATATAGTGATGAAAATGAGTAAACTCCAGCTGGATACAGAAGCATTAAATAAATTATAAAACACAGGGTGAATGAAGCTAGTCAAAATAGAATATATAGCTTGTGATTCCATTTATATAAGTTCAAAACCAAACACAATTATGCTGTATTGAGTAGAGAAGCAAAATCAAGTGCTAAGGAACAAAAAAGAAAGAATTCTAGGAAAATGGTAGAGTAGGAAGCACCAAGAATCTTCTCCCCACCTAAACAACAGCTGAATTGGCAGAATCTGTCTAGTGTAACTATTTTGAAATTCTCCATCTCATTGATTGCTTGAAACTTTTAGGACAAGACTTGGAAGGTAAATTGCAGTTAATTCTGGTCGGTTTCAGAGCTGCTCATTTCTTACTCATCAGCCACATGGCAGGCAGCTATGCATATATTTTTGGAGCAACTTGCACACAACTTGCAGGAACTATGGTGGGGAGAAAGGACCCTGTCCTTTGAATATCCTAGCATCTGCTCTGATTACTGATTGCAGCTTCTGATCACAGAGATGCAGACAAAGAGACAGGCAGCCATTGTTACAGCTCCTCTTTTCCACATGATTTCCAGGGCACTTGAACAGGTCATTGCCTTTTTTTCCTTCCTTCATTTCTCTCCTCTTCCCCTTTTTGAAGCCAAACCTTAAAGACTAGGACAATAAAAAATAACTACAGGGACTTTGCTGTGGGTCCAGTTGTTAGGATTCTGCACTTTCACTGCCAAGGCACTAGATTCCATCCCTCATCAGGGAATTAAGATCCCACAAAGCATATGATGTGGCCACAAAACCAAAACAAAAGCAACATTTGCAGGGAAAGTTGAAAAGTGAATGTTTGTTCTCAGGAAAAGGTCCAGAAAAGATCTGAGAAGGCCTTAAGTTTACATTTCAGGCCAATGCTTGACACAGACACAGCCTACAACAACTCCAAAAAAACAAAACAATAACATGAAACAGCAAATCCCAGGGAAGGGGAAGAATCTGATTTCCAGAGTTAGCACATTATTAGATTCAAATGTCTATCTTCAATAACAACAACAACAATAAAATCACAAGACATTCAGTGAAACAGGAAAGTATGATCTATTCAAAGGAAACCATCACTGGAAAAAGCTTGATGGCAGATATATTAGACTTTAAAACAACCATCTTAAAGATGTTGAGAGAGTTAAAAGATAAGGAAAAACTCAAAACAACAATTATTAATAAAATCTAAATATCAATAAGGAGAGAAGACTTGAAAAGAAACGAAGAAATTCCGGAGCTAAAAAGTACAATAACTTGAATTGTGAAATGAAAAACTTATTAGAAGGATTTAAATGCACATTTGATCTGGTTGAAAAAATAATTGGTGAACTTGAATATGGAAATTATCAAGTCTAAGGAACAGATTTATGGGTTGCCATTTCCTTCTCCAAGGAACAGAAAGGAAAATGATTGAACAAAGTGAATAGAGCCTGATGGGTCTGTTTGGATATCATTAAGCAGACCAACATCCACATTATGTGAGGCCTCGATGGAGAAGAAAGGGGCAGAGAGAGAAATTGAAGAAATAATGGCTGAAAACACCTCAAACTTGATGAAAAACATGAATATAAACATCTGAGAAGCTCAGTGATCTCCAGCTAAAGTGACCTCTGAGAGACTCACAGAGACACATTATAATCAAACTTAAGAAAGACAAAGAAAAAGAATCGTAAAAACAGCAGGAGACAAGTGACTCATCACAAACAAGGCGTCCTAAACAAGATTGTCAGCAGACTTCTCATCAGAAACTTGGGAGGCCAGAGGCAGAGGGACAATGCATTCAAAGTCCTGGAAGAAAAAAAGTGTCAACCAAAGATCCTTTTAAAAGTAAGCGAGAAATTAAGACATTTCCAGATAAACAAAAGTGGAGGGAATATGTTTCCCCTAGACTTGCCCCGCAGGAAATACTCAAGGGAATTTTGCAAGTAAAATGAGAGGACCCTAGATAATAACTCCAAGCAGTATGAAGAAATAAAGAACTCAATAAAGGTAAATACATGGGTATATAAAAAAACTACTGTTATTGTAACCGTGGTTTGTAACTGCACTTTTTGTTTTCTGCATAATTTAAGAGACTAACACGTTACAGAAAACAGTTATTGGTCTAAAACTTGATATTACAATAGCATTGGTTTGTAACGCCACATCTTTTCTACATAATTTAAGAGACTGATGCATTTAAAATGATTAGTTTATGTTTTTGAGCACACAGTTTATGAGGATGTAATTCTGTGATAACAACCCGAAGAGATAAGAATAGTGCTGTAAAGAAAAAAGTTTTTGTATGTTATTGAAGTTAAGCTGGTGTAAATGCAAATTAAGAGTGGTAAGTGTAACCCCCATGGTAACCATAAAGAAAATAGCTATAGAATATAAATTTTTTAAATGAGGAAAAATTTTAAGCATTTTACAACAAAAAGTTAAGCACAAAATAAGTAATATAGGAAATGAGGAACAAGTTTTTTTGTTGTTTTGTTTTTAATTTGCATTTAGCAACTTAACATGCATGCTAAGTTGTTTCTAGTTGTGTTTCTTTGTTACCATATGTACCGTAGCCCACCAGGCTTCTCTGTCCATGGGATTCTCCAGGCGGGAATACTGGAGTGGGGACTTCCCTGGTGGTCCAGGGTAAGAATCCACTTTCCAATGCAGAGGATGTAGGTTTGATCCCTGGTCGGGGAACTAAGATCCCGTATGCCTCTAGCCCATATGCAGCAACTAGAGGAGCCAGGAGCACCTAAGACCCAATACAGACAAATAAACAAACAAATACATTAAAAAAAAAAAAAGAATACTGGAGTGGGTTGCCATGCCCTCCTCCAGGAGATCTTCCCGACTCAGGGCTCAAACCCATGTCTCTTATGGTTCCTGCATTAGCAGGGCAGTTCTTTACCACCCGTGCCTCCTGGGAAGCCCCCTGAAAGCTTTAAATCATATGAAAAAAATAACACAATGATAGAAGTAAGTCCCTCTTTATCAATAATTGCTTTAAATGTAAATAAATTAACCATCCAATTTAAAGAATGGTTAAAAACATGATCCAACTTTAGATCCAAAGATACAAAGAGATTAGAAGCAAAAGGATGGGAAAATATATTCTCTGCAAATAGTGACCAAAGAGAACAGAGTAGCTACTCTAATACAAGACAAAATAAACTTTATATTTAAAAGGTTGTAAGAGACAATACATTATATATTAATAAAAGATTAAATAGATAAACAGTTATAAACATTCATGCACATATTAACATACCAGCAAAATATTTGAAGCAAAAAGTAACAGAATTGAAGGGTACTGTAGATAGCTCTGTAATACTAAAAGGAGCTCTGTAGTAATAGTTGGGGACTTTAGTACTCCAGTCTAATAACAGGTAGAACAGACAGAATGTAAGGAAATAGACTTAAACAACACATTGACTGACTAGATCTAACAGGCATATACCAAGCAGTCTACCCAATAAGAACAGTGTACACATTCTTCTGAAGTGTCCAAGGGGCATTTTCTAGGATAGACCATTTTTTAGGCCACAGATTAAGTAATAATTATATATAAAGTATTTTCTCTTACCACAATGAGGTAAAGCTAGAAACCAACCACAGAAGACTTGAAAATTCACAAATTTGTGGAAACTAAACAAAAATAGATTGACAAATAGATTTTGACAACCGGTGGATGAAAGAAGACATCACACAGGAAACTAGAAAATACTTAGAGATTAATGAAAACAAAACACAACCATACCAGAACTCATGGGATGCAGTGAAAGCATTGCCAAGGGACAAATGTGCAGCTTTAGATGCTTTATTTTATTTTATTTTTTTAAAAGAAAGCTAGCAAATCAACAACCTAACTTCATAGCTTTAGGAACCAGAAAAAGAAGAAACTGAACCCTCAGTTAGCAGAAGGAAATAAATAATAAAATTTAGACTTGAGAAAAGGATATAGAGAACAGAAGAGCAATAGAGGAAATTGATGAAACCGAAAGTTGATTCTTTGAGAAGATCACCAAAATTGACATACCTTTAGCTAGGTAGACTAAGAAAAAAAAAGAAGACTCAACTTACTAAAATCATAACCAAAAATGTGGATATTGCTACCAATTCTACCAAAATAAAAAGGATTGTAAGATGTATTATGAACAGTTCTACTCCAGCAAATTGGATAACCTAAATGGGCAAATTTTTTGAAACATAAAACCTAACAAGATGAAATCATGAATAAATAGAAAGTCTGAAATGACCTATAGATAGCTTGTAAGGAGATTGAATCAATAATCAAAAATTTCCTGACACAGAAAAGCCCTGGACTCAGTGGTTTAACTGGTAAATTCTGTCAGACATTTATAGAAGAACTAATAACAGCCTTCCTCAAAGTTTTCCAAAAATTTGAAAAGGAAGAAACACTTTCTGACTCATTTTATTGAGTCCAAAATTACCCTATTCCCAAAGTCAGGCAGAGATACTAACCCAAGAAAAGAAGACTATGGGCCAGTATCTATTATAATCATTGAAGTAAATATTTTCAGCAAAATACTAGTAGCAAATCCAATTCATATCAAATGGATGATATACTGCCTCCATATGCTGGATGACACAGCATATTACGTGGATGATACACCATGACCAAGTAGGATTTCTTTGGAATGCAAGAGTGGTTCAACATGTGAAAATCAGTGTTACACATGAGATTACCAGAACAAAGAGAAAAAGAAAACCCGCATGATCATCTTAGTGCACCACAAACATATGAGAAAATTTAACACCCTTTCATGGGCTTCCCTCGTAGTCAGTTGGTAAAGAATCTGCCTGCAGTGCAGGAGACCTGGGTTTGATTCCTGGGTCGGGAAGATCCCCTGGAGAAGGAAGTGGCAACCTGCTCCAGTAATCCTACTCAGTGATGAAAGACTTGAAAGCTCTTCCTCTGAGTTCAGGAACACAGGAAGAATGTGTTAGTTCTGTTCAACATAGTACTACTGGAAGTTCTAAGCTGAACAATTGGGCAAGAAAAATAATAAAAGACATTCAGACTAAAAAGAAAGAAATAAACTTATATCTGCAGATTCTATGATCTTACATGCAGAAAACCCTAAGCATAATATTACGTTAAGAAAAAAAAACTCCTTGAACCAATAAATGAACTTTGCAAAGTAGGATAAAAAGTCAGCACTTAAAAATCAGCTGCATTTTCTACACTAACAGTGAACAATCTGAGAAAAATACTACAAACAATTCTGTATACAAGTAGCATCAAATATAATTAAAATACCTAGAAGTTAACATAACCAAGGAAGTGAAATACTTGTACAATGAAAGCTATAAAACATCGCTGAAAGAAATTAAAGAGGATGTAAATAAATGGAAACACATCCTCCTGTTCATGGATTGGAAGGCTTATCATTGTTTAAAAAAGTTAGTACTACCAAAAGTAATCTACAGATTCAATGCAATGCCTGTCAAAACCCCAATAACTTTTTTTGAGGGGGCAGATATAGAAAAAAATCCTAAAATGCATATGGAAGCTTAAGGAACTTCAAGTAGCCAAAACAGTCTTTTAAAAAATAAACAAAGTAGGAGGATTCATACTTCCTGATTTTAAAACTTACTGCAAAGCAGTAGTAATAGAAACAGTATGTTGTTGGTATAAAAATTGCCATAAAGACCAGTGGAATAGAATAGAAAACCCAAAAATAAACCCTTGTACAATATGATCAAATGATTTTTGACAGGGGTATCAAGGCCATTCAGTGGGGAAAGGAGTCTTCAACAAATGGTTCTGGGAAAACGAAATATCCCAATGCGAAAAAATGAATTTGGACCCTTATCTAACACAATATTCAAAAATTAACTGAAAATGGACTCTGATACAAAGACCTATAAAACAGTAAAACTTTTAGAAAAAAACAGGGCACATGTTTCATGACATTGGATTTGGTAGTGATTTCTTAGATGTGACACCAAAGGTACAGGCAACAGAAGACAAAAAAATAGATTGAATTTTGTGAAAATTTAAAAAATTTGTGCACTTAAAAGACACTATCCACAGAGGAAGAAGGCAACCCACAGAGTGGGAGAAAATATTTGCAAATCATGTATCTGACAAGAGACTTACAATATCCAGAATATACAGAGAACTCCTTGAATTCAACAGCAACAACAAAGTCAATTTAAAAATGGATTTGAATAGACATTTCTCCAAAGAAGATATGCAAATATTCAGAAAGCGCATGAAAAGATGCTCAGTATCACTAATCATCAGGGAAAAAAATACAAGTCAAAACTAGAAGGAGATAATAACACACCCATTAGGGTGGCTATTTATCAAAAAAATACAAAATAGCAAGGATGTTGAGAAATCAGAATCCTTGTTCACTATTGGTAGAGACATAAAATGGTAGAGTTCTTGTGGAAAACAGTATGGCAGTTCCTTAAATCAATTAAAAATAAAAATTCTGTATGATCCACCAGTTCCCCTTCTGAATATATAAGCCCAAAGAACCTAAAGCAGGAATTGAAACAGCTTTCTGTACACTCATTTTCATAGCAGCATTACTTACAATGGCTAAAATAGGGAAGCAACTTAAGTGTCCATCAGTGGATGAATGTACACACAAAATGTGGTATGCACATACAATAAGATATCATTCAGCCTCCAAAGGAAGGAAGTTCGGACACATGCTAGAACATGAGTGAACCTTGCAGATCTTGTGCTAAATAAAATAACTCTGTTATAGAAAGATAAATACTGTAGGTTCCACTTATGGAATGCTTAGAGTAGTCAAAATTTTAGAGACAGAAAGTAGAATGGTTGTTGCCAGGGGCTGAGGAGTAGGGGCAATAGGAGTTATTGTTTAATTGATACAGAGTTTCAGTTTGGGAAGATGAAAAGAATGGATTGGAGCAAGGATGAAAATCTGGGGAGATGGTGTGTGGAGGTGGAGAGGAATAGAATGAGGAACCCATTAAGCTATGTGTTAATTTAGTCAAGAAGTTCAGCAGAAAGACGAGGAAAGGTCATACTATGTATGTAGGACCATAACTACGTTATATTATTTTCCTATGTATATATGTTAGTTACTGTACTTTTAATCCCCTGCTGTTATATTCTGTTTTAGACTTTGGAGTTAGTGCTTTTTTAGCAACTGGTGGTGACATTACTCGAAATAAAGTGAGAAAAACCTTTGTTGGAACCCCTTGCTGGATGGCGCCTGAAGTTATGGAACAGGTACTGGGTCTTTTGTCTTTTTACAGTGATTTGAATTATTTTACAAAATTGAAAAAACTGAGCAGTGTTTGCTTTCGAGTGGTCTGCTAGGTTAGCTTTGGGAAACATGCCTCTGTTCCTTAAGACTTGGCATCATGCTTAAAAATAAACCCCAAACTCTAGAACTTAGCAAAGGACAAATTAATCCCAAGATATATACAAAGGTGACCTAAGGAATAGTATAATTAAGATTGATTTAATGGCAATATCCTTAGTACAAGTTAAATGGCCTGATCTTTCTACACATGGCTCTTGAAGGACTAGTTTTCCCCACATCCCTATTTCCAAACAGACTGCAGTTTATGTTGCTCATCCCATCGACCTTATGGAAGAAAACTCTGCTAATTCTAGAATCCAGAGCTCATATTTTGCTCCTTGTTTATTCTCTTTGTGGCATTTGAAACTGTTGACCTTTTCCCCTTTACTAATTGGAGGCTAATTACTTTATAGTATTGTAGTGGTTTTTGCCATACATTGACATGAATCAGCCATGGGTATACATGTGTCTCCCATCCTGAACCCTTCCTTCCCCATCCCATCCCTCAGGATCATCCCAGTGCACCAGCCCTGGGCACCCTGTCTCATGCGTCAAACCTGGGCTGGCGATCTGTTTCACATATAATATACATGTTTCAATGCTATTCTCTCAAATCATCCCACCCTCTCCTTCTCCCACAGAGTCTAAAAGTCTGTTCTTTATATCTGTGTCTCTTTTGCTGTCTCGAATATAGGGTTACTGTTACCATCTTTCTAAATTCCATATATATGCATTAGTATACTGTATTGGTGTTTTTCTTTCCAACTTACTTCACTCTGTATAAACGGCTCCAGTTTCATCCATCTCATTAGAACTGATTCAAATGTATTATTTTTAATGGCTGAGTAATACTCCATTGTGTATATGTACCACAGCTTTCTAATCCATTCGTCTGCCGATGGACATCTAGGTTGCTTCCATGTCCTGGCTATTATAAACAGTGCTGCGATAAACACTGGGGTACACGTGTCTCTTTCAGTTCTGGTTTCCTCGGTGTGTATGCCCAGCAGTGGGATTGCTGGTTCATATGGCAATTCTGTTTCCAGTTTTTTAAGGAATCTCCACACTGTTCTCCATAGTGGCTGTACTCGCTTGCATTCCCACCAACAGTGTAAGAGGGTTCCCTTTTCTCCACACCCTCTCCAGCATTTATTATTTGTAGGCTTTTAGATAGCAGCCATTCTGACTGGCATGCCCTTTACTCACATCTTTAGCTTCCTCGTTCTCCTACTTACTAGGCCATTTTTCTGACTTCTCTCTGGCTTTCCTTCTACTGCTAAGCAACACTGCTTCCCAGCACATCATCTCTAACTACACATACTCGCTGTTTCTGTCTCTACTTCCCACCTGTTCACTGTTCATTATTTATGAATTATATCCAGTTGAGTCTTGTTTTTTAAAATTGGATAGGTATTCCAACTCCCTGTAGATGAGTTACATAAATGTCTTATGTCAAACTCCGTATGTAGAACCGAATCTACTTTTCACTCTGTTGCAATGCCTGTATTGACCCCAGTGTGGGTCAAGACTTCCCACACTAGGGTTATGGAGATGGCTGAGCATGCAGGTACCTGACACTGGGTCTGATGAGATTGGCCGCAGTTTATTATTTGCTTGTACGCGTACCTGGAGGCAGAGGATGCTGCATGCCTTACGGGTTTGCACTTAGGAAGGAAATGAACAGTTGCTACAGGAGACAGGCTTTGTAGTATCAAGAAAGTAATGTGCCCTTTGGTTTCCTTGTGAAGGTAAGGCTGGCAGGGAGCAGAAACCTGCTACTCAGGAATAAACAGGAACTGCACCTGATCGTTTGATAAGCAGGGCTTGGGGCCTAGGGCACATTCTCCTTGGGAGGACAATGGGGTAGGGAACTTTCACTTAGGTCATTACAGGTCCTTCTGTTTACCCCATGTTGAGGCAGTATGTAACATGGAGCTTTAATTTTAGGTTTCAAACCATACACTCCCAAATCCTGTTTCTGCTCCTAGATTGCTTAGGATAGAAAATTAAAATATTTAGTTTTATTACGTGCTGGTGACAGTATAAAGGAGAGAAATTTGGCAACATATTCACACTAGCAACTTTAAAAATATTTTTACCCTTGTAATTTTTTTCACTCCAGAAATTAAGGTGATAAAATAATATTGTAACATAGGAAATTTGGAAAACAAAAGACTGCCAAACTTTTATTTTTGTTCTAGGTCTTTCTGGTTTTTTTCTTTAATAGATTGTATACCTGTTTGTAATAGTGTCAAAACTTTTGAAGAATTTTATAATCCTCTTTCTTAAGTGCTTTCTCATATTATATCATAAAGTGGTTTTCCATATTTTCACATAGGATTCATTAATATTGCTTTTAGTTGAATGTATAATGTTTCTCTAAGTGAATATACAATACTTAACCATTTCCCCAATGATGCTGGACATTCATTCCATTTTTTCTTTTTTCCTCTTACCAAGTAAATTTAGCTTTTGCCAACTTTAGATTATATTTTATCGGCTTAAAGTCTGTGGTTCTTGATACATATTAGAAGCTATCTTGAAAGTGCTCCTGGGTGGTGAAAGTAATCTTGTACATCTCTCTGTTCTGTCCAGGTTCGTGGTTATGATTTCAAAGCTGACATCTGGAGTTTTGGGATCACAGCCATTGAACTGGCCACGGGGGCAGCTCCTTATCATAAGTACCCGCCGATGAAGGTGAGGCTTCTATCCATAATACTCTCCCAGCTCATGTCTCAGTTCTCTGTCAGAGGCTTACCTCATTTGACTTTTTTTTGTTAAGAATTACGTAGATTTATTAGTATATGAACAAGTATTTTTGTATTAAAAAGCACTATATGAATGTAAGAGTTTATAAAAATAGTAATTGTCCTCAATTACAGTAACTCAGCCATTCATATTAGCATTTTATCCTCCACTTGCATGTAAGTAACACACATAGCTGGAGCTCTTGTGTTTGTGGGATCACTTGACATTCTTATCTCTTTAGCAGTTAGAATCTCTTCTAGGTATTTGGTATGTGACACTGGGTAGCTTTACATTGTAGCTGACCTTCTTATTTGATGACCCACCATCTCCTGACTGTGTAACTGGTTTGATGTTTGGATCTAATCTGTCTCGTTTTGGTATGTGTTCCCCACAGTCACCTGTGTAGAGCAGCCGCAGTGGGGATGATGATCGTTTCTACCTCTTAAGGTTGTTGGAACAGTTCCACGTTAATAGTAGTTATTGTTAACATTCATTGAGCACTCATCTGTGTCAGCCACTGTTTTTAAGTGCTTTTTATATGTTAGATCCATGCAAATTGTTCATGTGCCGTACATATGTATTATATTCTTTGTTATTGAATAGAAGTTTGCTTTGTGGTAAGACATTAAGCATCTTTTATTTAAAGGCCTGTTACATCCTGAAGAAGTGTGTGTGTGTGCTTAGTTGCTCAGTCATGTCCAACTCTTATGATGCTATGGACTGTAGCACACCAGGTTCCTCTGTAGGATTATCCAGGCATGAATACTGGAGCGGGTTGCCATTTCCTACTCCAGGGGATCTTTCTGACCCGGGGATTGAAACTGTGTCTCTCGCGTCTCCTGCATTGGCAGGCAGGTTCTTTACCAGTAGCGCCACCTGGGAAGCCCCCATCCTGAGGGCAACCATTTTCATCTGTGTGACCCCTAAGTGAGAATATACACATGAATTCTATTTGTCTATTTGTAGCTCTAGCTGTTGTTTATAGTTTTGCTTGCCCACTTTACAAAATGCCTTAAAATGGTGAGTACCATGTGAATTTTTGTCATAGTGATATTCATGTATCTATGTTCTTAGAGCACTTTAGAACCTTTAAAATGTTACTCTGTCCCCTTTAAGGCACTAAAAACATAGAGACAAAATCAGTAAGGATAGTATGAAAAACCTCTCTGTATGTCCATATTCAAAACATGTGTATATATTTTTTAACCTATATGTTTGATGGGTGAAAGGTTATTTATACTTTAAGGCCTTGGTTTTTTCCTAAAGGTCAAGATTGCAAGGCTTTGAAAAGGATTACTCTTTATAACTGTTAGGTGGAAGGCTAGTTTGAGGCCCAAGAAATGGCTTATTTTTGAAAAGAGGTCAGGGAGAAAGATAAGGTTTGCTTTCTGTTATTGTAGGCAGTGACTCCTGAAATTGTAGCCAGACATACACATGTTAATAACCTATTTGCTCAAAATGAAAAATACTTACAACCTTAGTAATCCCCTTTTAGTAAATATAAATTAAATCTGAATAGCAAATAATAATTCTGACAATAGCCTTTTAATTTTGGTTTTAACTTTGTGCTTAGAAAAATGGGTTATGCTTTTATTGAAAAGTCAAACAGTATAGAAAATCACCCCAAATTGCATCATATTAATAGGATAGGATGACTTCATATCCTATTCATATCCTTCATATCCTTTGTTATTATGTCTCTATGCATCAAGATAGTGTGTTGCCATGTAAGTCAAAGAAGGAAGAGATTCAGGATGGACAGTTGCTGCAGGGAAGGTAGGAGGAGTGCAAACTAAAACGGTTATAGCTTTGTCAACTAGGACATCATCAGTGATTTCTGTGATCGAAGTTTTTGACGAGTTCTGGGAAGAGAAGGCCAGGTTACAAGGGGTCAAGTTAAAACAGAGCTATGAATAGGTAAAATTGGCAAAGTCACACTCTAATTTTGCCATTTTTTTTTTTTAAGTTTGCTGGTGTAAGAATTGGACAGAAGACATGAAGGAAAGATTTCAACTAAAGGACATACAAAACAGTGCTGATACAGTTGAGCCTTTGCAGGCACATTGCTTGGGAAGCCAACTGTCTATAGGATATTATTTATTTGGAAAACACCTAAATAGCTCTAGTTTCCAAACAACTGATCTAGACGTGAACTTTCAGATAATAAAATCTGCTCAGATGTTTGGAGGTTGTCTATATTGAAAAATTGTGGCCACAACATTTGATTACTGAATCTTCAGAAGTTTACATTATGTTGAAAATTCTCACAGGTTTTAATGCTGACACTGCAGAATGATCCTCCTTCTTTGGAAACTGGTGTTCAAGATAAAGAAATGCTGAAAAAATACGGAAAATCATTTAGAAAAATGATTTCATTGTGCCTTCAAAAAGATCCAGAAAAAAGGTAAAATATGAGATAAAACTTATCCCCTTCATCTAATGTATAAACCACTGGGGAAGGCTATGAATCACATGCATACATACATACATGTCCAGAGAATTCAAAAGAACTAAACTTAAACATTAGAAAAAATGTACACTGACCATTATACTAAATTGAAAATGAGTGAATTATATACTTTCTCCCTTCTTTTTAGTATACAGTGCACCCTAAATAGTTAAGCTGTTTCTTGGTTAATTTCTTCGAGTTATAAATGTATTTGTTAATGAGCTGTCAAGTTAGTGGGAGGGCTTATTTTTAATTTGCATTTAAGAGTTATAAATAAACCAGTATCTTAATGCTCTTTATGATTTTATTAACAGGAGAAATAGCAAATACTATATTTAATGTCAGATAGTCATACTTTCTTCCTTATTGGAAAGGTATTTTAGTTAAGTAGACCAAAAAATCAAAGAGCTTATTATTAACACTAGAAAGATTGAATGGCAGGTGAGTTAAAGGAACATGATCATCTAATGTGTGTATCTATGAATTAAACAGAAGCATAGAAGTTAAAGATTATTGCATATAATCTTTTATCTTTGAGGTCAGTCAAAACTCCTGATTTCTAACCTTGGGCCCTGTTCTCACTCTGTCTTTTCTGTTTCACGTGGTATATAGACCACTCAGTTTTGTAGCACTAAAAGATTTTTAATTTTTATTTTTCTAAAGCTCAACAAAACTAAAAGGTTTGAATTGACTTCCTTGATCATGTCTTTAGTATATTTAATGGGCTTCAAAATTTACTGTTGGAAATATTGGAAAGGGTAAGAAAAATAGGCAGCAAAGTTCAAACCTCTCGTTTTAGAACATTTTTCCTCCTTCTTAATACACTGGTATTAAAACATAGGGAACAGTTTTGCTTCTGCCAGATTAGTTGACTGAAATTCTGTTCCAAACACCTAGAAATTCTGGATAAATCTGTCAAACTTAAAATCACAAGAATAGAGATGAGCTTGTAATAAAGGGAGGTCTTCAGATGCCAGAATTAACAAGGAAGCCATAAATCCAAGAATTATAAACTCATCCTGTGGCTGCCTTCAGTGCCACACTGTTCAGTCTAGTAACCTACTGGTTTGGAGTTTTAACTTCCAAGTGGGAACTAAAAATGAGATACAGGGCCTACCCATATGGGGATTTTGAACTGAGATTTCTGCTTAAAGCTAGAACATTGATAAGTATGCATCCTGAGTGGAAGGTTAGATCAGAGAACAATAACAACAATAAAAATCTGTCATCACAGAAACACAACAGAAATCTTTCCGGAATAATCAAGTCCTCTGACTTGGACACTCCGCAGGTTTACAGTCTGAATTTATACCCATATTATCCAGGAACCCACAGGATTAGAAAGTAATGCAGTTATTACTAAGCCAGTTTTATTTCTGGCGGAAGCAATCAGAAACCGCACTGTTAGACTACTTCCAAAACCCAGGTCCCTGCAATTCTTGCACTGAAGAGATCACAGTCCAGAATTACAAAACACACAGTGAAACCCCACACTGTGAACTGGAAGCAACATTCAAAGAAATAATGGCCAAGAATTTTCTGAATTGATGAACTATCTGTATTTTCAGGCTAAGGAATTATTGTCCTAGATTCCAAGCAGTATCCCTCTTTTTCCACTTGTATACATTGTCATGAAACTACTGGACACAAATACAAAGAGAAGGTCTTAAATGTGGCCTGAGAGAACAGATTACCTAACTGAGGAATAGCAGGCAGATGGACAAACCACTTCCCCCATAACAGCAGTTAAGGCCAGACACTATAGTGGAACAATGCTGAGAGAAAATAACTGTTAACCCAGAATTCCCTAATTCTCTAAATCTAGTCAAACTCATTCACCAGTAAGCATGAAATAATTTTAGTCAAAAATTAAGTTTTCCAGTCATGTTTTATCACATAAAGAACTCCTCTGAAGTGTATTTTAGAAAGAAGGAAGTGAGCCCATAAGAAAGGAACAAATCATAAGAAACAGTGTTGGACAAACTGGTAAACATACTGAAATTGTGACTGAAAAGTAGGAATGGTGACGTCTACTCTGAGTTTGCATAGCACTTCCACATTTATTCTGTCTTTTGATTTCTATGAGAATCCTCTGAGGCCCTGGTCCTCAGGCTTGAGTGCACTTTGGTATCACCCGGAGAGTTTTAAAAACTGCACCCAGGTTTGCCTCCACGGATTTTGCTGTAACTGTTACAGGAACAGCCTGGGGTTTTTTATATTTGTAAGATAGTTTATTTCTCTCTTGTGTGACAGTTCCCATCTGGTATGCCAATTGTATTCCAGGAGGGCAACACAAAACCCAGGCTACCTGCTGCCTTGTTCTTACATAGCTAGATTATGACCCTCATCTCTTTAGTTGAAAGGATTTTTTTTTTTAAACTCCCAGATATTATAATGCACAGCCATGTTTAAGAACCACTGCTTTTAGGGATTTAGCCAGGTAATACTGAACCTTAGAGAAGTGACTTGTTCAGCATTACATGGTAGGTATATGGTGTCAGTCAGGTCCAATTTCTTAAGTGTAGCATTGTTTATTCTTTATTCTCATACTAGTTTGTGAAGTTGACAACAATGCCTTTGCTCAAATGAAGTAAGACTGCACAGTTAGTTAAAAACTAAGTGTAGATTAAATTTGGAAACTATACATTACTCTTAGAATCTTCAGTTTTTTAAAGGAAATTGTGAAATTATTTTTTAAGAATATGTAATTACCTAAGTTGAAGACTTACAGGTGATTATGTGGCAAGAAGCACAGTTCTTGATTTGTCAGTTTAAATGTATATTTTTTGCTTCTTTAAAGTAGATAAAGCCAACTTCATGGGAAATATTAAATAGCAAATATATTGAAAGCCATTAAGAAATCATGCTTCTAAAAGAAACATTTCACTAATGAATTTTTGCAAGAGCCTACAATAATTGTTATCAGAAAACTTCTATTTGAGTTTTTAATTCTGTTCGGTGCTTGTACTGAGCTTTTCCTTTTTGGTTTTTAGCAGGTGAAGGACAGTGGAGTACACTGAGTTTTTATCTTGATGCTCAAGAAATCATGTTTTCATTTTTGAAGATGAAAACCCACATTCCACTTCAATTAACTATAAAAACTTTCTTTTCTGGTTTTAGACCAACAGCAGCAGAACTGTTAAGGCACAAGTTTTTCCAGAAAGCCAAGGTAGGATATTCTAACTTGGTTTCATGTATTCAGATGATCCTCCTCAAACACCTACATTAGGTTCACTGTTCAGAGGTTGCATTGCCTTCAGATGATTATTTCTGGAAGAATGATGGTAGGTCAAATAATTGCTGGGGCCATTATTTGGACAGTCTTTCATATATAAGATAATTCTATAAATTAAGTGTCAGGTAAAACTTAAAACAGGAAAAATTAATATTACCACTACAAATAAAATCTGTGGAAAATTCTGTGAAATATACTGAACTCTCATTTTAGGGTTTACTACTGAATTAGTAAACATCTCATTTCCCAAAGATATGGGATAAATAGGATATTATTATAGTTGGGAAATGTGGGACCACAACCCCAAAGGACGTATGTTAAAGCAGACTTTTCATAGATGGTGGTTCATGCAATACATTAAAGCTTTGTCTCAATTTATAAAGTCATGGTAGTATCATACTAAAGGATCTTCAGAATGAAAGAATAGAAGCTTTTCTCAGACTTTATAAAAACAGTTACTATATCACATTAATTGTGGTGAATATTTCTGTGTCAATTTTTTTGTTCAGTAAAAACTTATGAAAAGAAAACTTATTTTTCCTCTCCAGAATAAAGAGTTTCTTCAAGAAAAAATATTGCAGAGAGCACCAACCATTTCTGAAAGAGCTAAAAAGGTAAATGTGGATTTAACTCAGTTTTTCTGAGAAATTAGAAGTTTTACTTTGATGTTTTGAAAGTGTATTTGACTAATGCTGTGTTAACAGTATGAATATTACTCATTTTCTTTCAGTCTTTTCTTCAGCATGCTTGATATATTCTTTTAGCAATAGTCTGTGCCTCAGCAGTACTCTGCTTTCAACTGGAATGAAAAAGTATGGTACATAATTAATTAATTCTAAATTGTATTAATCACTGTTTGCAACTACCAGAGTGAGTTGGGAAGTTGGGAAGTTTCTTTCCACCGTGAAACAGTGAAGACACCACTTCACACCCACGTGAATAACTATAACAAAAAAGACAGACAACAGCAAGTATTGATAGAGATGTGGAGAAACTGGAATCCTCACACATTACTGATGGAAATGGAAGATGGTGTGGTCACTTTTGTGGCAGTTACTGAGCAAAGTTACTGTATGACCCAGCCAAGTCTACTCCTAGTCATACCCAAGAGAATTGAAGATCTGTACACATAAAAACATGTACATGAATGTTCATAGAAGTATTATTCATAGCTAAAGTGTGGAAACAAACTGAAGGTCCATCTACTGATAAATGGATATATAAAATGTCATGAACCTATAGAATGGATTATTATTCAGCATTAATAAGGAATGAAGTACTGATACGTGCCATAACATGGATGTTCCTTTAAAACATTGTGCTAACTGAAAGAGATATTCTGTGATTCTACTTATGTGAAATATCCTTCTGGAAGCAAACGTAGAGAGACAGAAAGTAGATTACTGATTGCCTGGGACTTGAGCAGATTGTAAGGGAATGGGTAGGACTGCTAATGGGTATGGGATGTTTTGTGGGAAGTGGAGAGAGTGATGAAAATGATTGAAATTTGATTGTATAGATGGTTTTTCAACTCTGAACATACTAAAAATCATTGGATTGTAATACCTTGAATGGATCAATGTTATATGAATTATGTCTTAGCTGTTAATTTAAGAAAAGAAGCATTTAGAGAATGGCACTACCACCAGCAAAAAGCTCTTGGGAATTGAAAACATTATAGAAAAAATTTAAAAATTCATTACAAAGATTTTAGGGTAAAGTTGAGGACATTTTCCAGAAAATAGAGCCAAAAAGCCAAGAAAAGATGAGAACGTTAGAGGATTAGTTGAAAAGGCTCAATGTTTAAGTAAAAGGAGTTACAGAAAAGGAAGACTGACAAAAACAGAAGAAACGATATCACTGAAAAATTATTCAAGAAAAATTTCATGAATTTCCAGTTTGAAAGAGCTCAAGTAGCCAGCACAATGAATGGAAATAGATCAACACTAAAGCACATTACCACGGTAGCTCAGAATGTTGTTGCTGTTGTTCAGTCACCCAGTTATGTCCAACTCTTTACGACCCCATGGACTGCAGCACACCAGGCCTCCCTGTCCCTCACCATCTCCTGAAGTTTGCCCTAGTTCATGTTCATTGCATCGGCTCAGAATACTGGAGGTGAAAAGATCCTGTAGCCTTCCAGACAACAGGGAAAGGTTACAGTTAGAATCAACAGTCATAAGGACCTCAGTAGCATCTCTGGAAGCCACATCACAATGGAGCTTTATGTTGAACACTAGGGGAAAAAAATGTTTTCTAACCCAAAATTGTTTTCTTTTTTTACTAGGCAAACTATTAAGTGGAGTGTGGGAGTGGAATCAAATTACGTTCAGAAATGCACAGCTTTAGTAAATAGACCAGGCTAATAGTAGAGTAAGTGCTTAAAGTAAGAATAGGGGAGTCGTGATTGAGGAAGCATAGTGTCAGTCTGATGGAACAGATCGCGGGGCTCTGGTGAGAGGCTTCCTTGAGAAGATGACACTGATGAATACCTAATGTATATGAATATGGTGAGAGGAGGTTTACATAACAGAGAATCTGGGGATAAATATGACAAGTAAGAAATAAACAGGACTTCCCTAGTAGTCCAGTGATGAAGAATCCACCTACCAATGCAGGGGACAGGGTTTGATCCCTGGTCCAGGAAGATTCCAGATGCCATGGGCCAACTAAGCTCACGTGCTGCACCTACTCAGCCCACACTTCAGAGCCTGTGCTCCACATCAGAAGTCCACACACTGCAACTAGAGAATATCCCCCCTCCTCGCTGCAATTTGAGAAAGGCCACATGCAGCAACAGAGACCAAAAAATAAGTAACTTTTTTTAAAGAAAGAAAGCAAATGTTAACTCCAGGGGAAATAAAAAAGTTCTACAGGAAAGAAAAGTAATTGTAATATATATGGTTCAGCCGTATAGTTTATATAATCATGTTATATAAACAATTGATTTACCCAGAATTACAGTGTATCTTGAAAAAAGAGTAGGGAATTAATAATAAGGTTAAATTCTCATCTTCTGTAGCAAGAAGTCAATAGATAATTTCTAAAACCAGGAAATCAAGGGTTAATAATAAGAACAGATTACTCAGAGAGATGAATATATATACATTCTAAAAGAATAAGCTAAAATGAATTGAAAGTGGTTGCCTGTGGGGAAGAAGATGAAAGTTAGGGGACTGCTCTTTTTCTTAATATTTGCACAGCTGTAGTCCTCTTGAACCGGCATAAATTGTGATTCTAAAAGTTAAAATTGAAAAAAACCCCATAATCTTCTTTATCTTGAACTTATTTATTTGGGGCTTAAACTGCCCCCATTTTTTCTTGATGTCTGAAGATATGAAGCCATTACTCAGATTTCATCTGACTTCACATAAGAGGGATTTGGATGATGTGCAGGCTCAGACTATCAAAGTACAGGGAAAGTCAGTGGTTGTGAGTAAAGACAAATAGTGGAGATTAGGAACAGAAAGCAAGTGAAGCATGGTGGATGTGACTTTATATGGGAAAACTTATTTATGGGGAAAATCTACTTACGGTGTTGAAGTAATAGAAAGAGAGAGAAATATGACTGGCTTTTCTATACCATAAGTGTCAAACACTCCCACAGTCCATGTCTCTCTTCCTAACGAGCAGGTTCGGAGAGTACCAGGCTCCAGTGGCCGTCTTCACAAGACGGAAGACGGTGGCTGGGAGTGGAGTGATGATGAATTTGATGAAGAAAGTGAGGAAGGAAAAGCAGCAATTTCACAACTCAGGGTATGTTTTGTTAAACTATATGCTTTAGCTATAGAGTTCTGTCTTACTGTCTGAAGCCCCTTAGATAATACTATATTCTGTGGTTCTGTTCAGCTTAATCAGATAAAATATAAAAAAACACAGACAGAATATTTTGAACACTTTATTAACAACAGGAGCCCAAGTAAATCTCCATGGAGAGGGGGACTGAAATATCAGTTTTACTGTGATAATATTTAGGGTATATAAAACTGAACTAAATTGAGAAGTGAGAACTATAATGTCTGAGATGAAAGTACGCTAGATTGGATTAATGGCTGATTAGACATTTCAGAAGAAAAGATTAGTGAACTTGAAAGCCTAACAGTTGAAACCTAGTCCCTAAAATTTGTTAACCTTCTATCTGAAGAGGAACAGTTTACCTTATTTTCGTTTTGTATATCCTGGATAGTGTGTGAGTGTGTTAGTTTTTGCTGGAAATAGA
Organism: Ovis canadensis; assembly: GCF_042477335.2. Taxonomy (NCBI): domain Eukaryota; kingdom Metazoa; phylum Chordata; class Mammalia; order Artiodactyla; family Bovidae; genus Ovis; species Ovis canadensis. Next base: position 26,310,314 of record NC_091263.1, read on the forward strand.
CACCAAGACATGAAGTGAGCAAATAACGTTTGAAAAATGGCACTGATAGACTTGCTAAATTCAGGGTTGCCACAAATCTTCAGTTTGTAAAACAAACTATGGTATCTACAAAGTGCAGTAAAGAAAGCATAGTGCAATAAAATGAGATGGGCTAACTTTGACTGATTTTAAGATTATTAATAATCTGACTGATATTTAAGATTTTTTTTTATGAATGGTTTTGAGCAATTTGATTATGATATACCTAGATTTTTTCCCCCCACACTTCATATTTAGGGTTTATTGAGCTTCTTGAATCTTTGGGTTTACAGTGTTTTTTAAGTTTGGAAAGTTCTCAGCTATCGTATTTTCAAATAGTTTTTTCTGTCCTTCCATCTTGAAGAGTCAGATAACATGTATATTAGGCTTAAAGTTGTCTGACTGTTCACTGATCTTTTCACTTTTAAAAATTCTTTTTCCCTCAGTTTCATTTTGCATGGTTTCTATTGCTAGCCTGTTCATTATTCTTTCCTTCTGCAGTGTTAATCTGCTACTAATGCCATGCAATCTCTTTTTCATCTCAGACATAATGCTAGAATTGTGATTTGGTGTTTGGTTTGGTTGTTAGATACTTAAAATTTGATTTAAGTGTTTGATTTTGTATCTTCCATGTCTCTGTTTAACTTTTTGAAGTTACATAATATAATTATTTTAATGTCCTTCTCAGCTGATTCTAACATCCAGGTTAGTTTGGGGGCAGCTTTGATTGATTATTCTTTTCATTGTGGCTTGAAAGTATTTTCCCAAGTTGAGTAAATAAAAGTAAAAAATGAAATCAGATAAAATTTGATAGAGTACCAGGAAGGAGACAGTTATCCAGAGAAAGAAGCTTAGAGCTTCCCTTTTGAGTACTTAGCAGAATACTTATTGATTACTGTATGTGAAAAAACTACCCATGTGGAGAACAGTGCCCAGCACTCACACAGCCAGAAACAGCAGCCAGACTGGAGAAATTTAAAATTCACAGGGCATTCAGTAGACTTCTCAGTAATGGGGTATAATATATTGCCCTAGATACTGAACACTGCTCCAGACCCAACTAAAACGCATCAAAGCAGGATACAGAAGGATTAAACTGTTTCCAGCCGCTTAACTGTATTCTAGAACAAAGCGTCAAGATTCATAGAAATACAAAATTAGCATCATGCAACAAGGTGAAATTCAGTGTCCGGCGTCTAATTGAAGATTACAAATATGCAGTGTGCCAGGAAAACAGTAGGAGTAAGCACACTTTATGCTCAGCTCTTGGTTTTAAATCCTATGCCCTACTAAAAGAACAAAGGCTCACTGGAGAAATGGCTGATTCCACAGCTTATACAGGGAAAATATAAGATAAATCTGGGATATCTTGTTTTGACAGAAAAGGTTTTTTTATTTTAATATAAGAGCCAAGTTGAAGGAGCTCCCACTAGCCAAATTAGGGAGAATTTAACCATCAACATCATAAAGTGTAGAAATAATTATAAATCATTAAAAGAATAGGAGTCAGTAGGCCCATACAAATAATACATAGATATAAACAAATGGGGAGAAAATGATGATTTTTCATTACAGTAAACTGCCAGTGGTGGTAAATGTAGGTGTGGATGGGGAAATTCATCCTTTTATAGCCATCATAAAGCAATCATAAAGATCATCAATGGGTGCTAAATATATGGGAAATCTTTGATGAACAGGCTATTCACATGGTCTTCTAGTATCTCTCCATAGATTGCCTATTAGTTGCAAGGGGGAAAATAGCTACTGCCTACCTGAGAAATCAGAAAATGCCTTGACTCAGTGATAAAAATTAACATCACTAATAAGGATCACAGGGTACATGAGAGTCTCTAAAACACAGTACCATAAGAAGATAATCACTATATAGAATTGATTTCAGTCTAAATCATGAAGAAAGATCAGAGCACAAATTAGGAGCAGTCTATTCAGAATATGTACTAGGCAGGGGAAATGATTATGTGTCAGATAAAATCTAGAGAGACGCGATGACTGACTGCAGTACATGATCCTAGACAGAATCTTATACTAGAAAAACAAAGGCCCTAAAGGACAGTAGGAAGTCTTTGGAAAAGCTGTATTATATGTAGTTAATTAAAGCATTATTGTTAAATTTACTGAAATTGATAATTTTAGTAAAGTCGTGTAACAGAATATTCCTATTCTTCAGTACACAGCTATTCAGTTGTAAAGAGCCACGATTATATACAACTTACTCTCAAATGGTATAGGATTGATTAAATATATATAAAAAGAAAGAAAGTGAACACTAATAAAGCACATAAGGAGAAAGGCTAATATTGGATGAGTCTGGGTAAAGGGTATGGCAGTGTTCTTTGTATTATTCTTATTCTTAAAATTTTTCTGTAAGTTTGAATTATTTCCAAACTAAGGTTTTTTTTTGTTGTTGTTGTTGTTGGCATATACTTGCTGTGATACCTTAGGTATTGCATGAACCTTGAATCTCCTTAATGGTAATGAAAAATTTAAAAACCTGTAAATTGGCCTTATAAGAAGTCCACATTCACATTTAGTAGAATTTAACATAAATTGAATTTGTTTAGAGATATGTTGTTGTTTTTTGTATTTTCCAGTGCTTGTATCCAGAATTACTGCTAACTTATGATTTACTAAATCAGTTTAACTTTAAATTTTCATATGGCAGGTTATAATTGGAATTTCAGTTTTGGCTCAGGTTTTCTTTACTGAAGTCCATAATCAGAATTATTCTGCTTTAAAAATATATTGGATAATTAGCTTGACTGTTTACATTTAGTATGAGAAATTACGCATGTAATATGTGGATGATTAGTAGAAAGGATTGTACTTTGAAGAATGTGACCTCCCTACTACCTGATAGTCCCTATATGTTTGCTATAAACTTCTGCTATAAAGTTCTGAACTCTTAAAATACTATGAATATATTGATACATTATAGGCTAGCTGGACAAAGAATACAGTAATATCATTTTAGTTTTCTTTTTCCAGAAAACTCACTAGAGTTACCGATGATTTAATTATGGATCAGAATGAAATGGAGTTGACTTGCATTTCACCATTCCGTGCAGTTTTGGAACTGACTACAAGTAACCTGAGTTTTCAGTTAACAAGCCTCCTTTTTTTGTATTTCTTTTAGTCTCCCAGAGTGAAAGAATCATTAACAAATTCTGAGGTAAGTAGTTATGATTGTTGAGTCATTAAAGTATATGTGCTTTTGTTTTGGTTTAAATGTTAAACACATTTTTTTGTATGTGCTTAAATAGGAATGGGGATTTATACTAGTCAAATAGTATGAAAAGAAATCCTACTAAACAGACTCCTGTTAGGCTGACCTGCCTTATGCTCATTGCATACTCAGTCAAGTCTGACTCTTTGCTCCTTCAAGGACTGTGGCCTGCTAGGCTCAGGAGGAAACAACAACCCACTCCAGTATTCTTGCCTGGAAAATTCCACGGCCAGAGGAGCCTGTTGTCGTTCAGTCCTAAGTCGTGTCAGACTCTTGTCGACCCCGTGGACTGCAGCACACCAGATTTCCCTGTCCTCCGCTGTCCCCAGGTGTTTATTCAGTTTCATGTCCATGGAGTCAGTGATGCTATCTGTCCATCTCATCCTCTGCTGGTCTCTTCTCTTTTTGCCTTCAGTCTTTCCCAGCATCAGGGTCTTTTCCAATGAGTGGGCTCTTTGCATCAGGTAGCCAAAGTATTGGAACTTCAGCAACCGTCCTTCCATATTAATCAAGTGTTAGTCACTCAGTCGTGTCTGACTCTTTGAGACCCTATGGACAGTAGCCTGCCAAGCAAGAATACTGGATTGAGTTGTCATTCCCTTCTCCAGGGGATCTTCCCAACCCAGGGATCGAACCCAGGTCTCCTGCCTTGGAGGCAGATTCTTTACCATCTGAGCCACCAGAGAAGTCCGTATTAATAATAATTGGCATTTTCAAAACTAATCTTAAAGTTCTATTTTTCTATCAAAAATTAGAACCAGTAGGTAACTTGGTTTCCTCTCTGTGAAGTGCAGTGGACGCAAAATTTTAATGCTTCCTTGTCTCCTTGATTTTGCTTATATAATAACAGCTATTAGATCTCTCATTGCCCTTTTAATATTTTTCTCTTTTAACTCAAAATTTTGACCATTGCATTGATACCATTTTCCCTATTAATTTATAATTTTGAATATGTTTAACTTGATTTTGTGTTCAACATTGGTCTTTTTTCCCCAAGTTACATAACTAAAATTTGTGAAATTTTCAAACATGCAAAATAATGTCTAATGTTATAAAACTTCACATTCATTTTGAAATGCATTTCAGATATGTTAAGAAACCATTGGTTGATTTTCTTTCTTTATAAGTAAAGGAGGGTCCCCAATATAGGAAAATGTCACTTCTAGAATTTCATAGTATATACTTAAGTCTGTATATTGTGGTGCTATTTTGCTGGGCAAAGGAGATGGCATAGATATAGTTAAAAATAATATGATACAAAGAATTACTGTTCTGAAGAAGGGAAAAAAAAAAAGGACTACTGATACTTGCTACAACATGACTGACAGAAAAAACTGTGCTAAGAAGCCAGACACAAAAAGAGTGCATATTGTAAGATTTGGGCTATATGAAACGTCCACAAAAGATAAATTGATAGGCTGAAAGTAGATCAGTGGTTGCCTAAGGCTAGATGTGGGAGCAAGAGTTCACTATAAATGGACACAGGAGAATTTTTTGAGTTGATGGAAGTGCTGAAACCTGGTTGTAGAGATATTTATACAAGTATAAATTTTCTAAAAATCATTTGAGTTGTAGACCTAAATAGGGGGATTTAGTGGGACATAAATTTACACCTCAACTCATAAATTTCTCCAAGCCAGGCTTCAGCAATACGTGAACCATGAACTTCCAGATGTTCAAGCTGGTTTTAGAAAAGGCAGAGGAAGCAGAAAAATATCTTATTTCTTCTTTATTGACTAAGCCAAAGCCTTTGACTGTGTGGATCACAATAAACTGTGGAAAATTCTGAAAGAGATGGGAATACCAGACCACCTGACCTGCCTCTTGAGAAGCCTGTATGCAAGTCAGGAAGCAACAGTTAGAACTGGACATGGAACATCAGACTGTTTCCAAATAGGAAAAGGAGTCCGTCAAGGCTGTATAGTGTCACCCTGCTTATTTAACTTACATACAGAGTACATCGTGAGAAACGCTGGGCTGGAGGAATCAGAAGCTGGAATCAAGATTGCCAGGAGAAATCTCAATAACCTCAGATATGTAGATGACACCACCCTTATGGCAGAAAGTGAAGAAGAACCAAAGAGCCTCTTGATGAAAGTGAAAGAGAAGAGTGAAAAAGTTGGCTTACAGCTCAGCATTCAGAAAACTAAGATCATGGCATCCAGTCCCATCACTTCATGGGAAATAGATAAGGAAACAGTGGAAACCGTGGTTAACTTTATTTTTCTGGGCTCCAAAATCACTGCAGAGGTGATTGCAGCCATGAAATGAAAAGACGCTTACTCCTTGGAAGAAAAGTTATGACCAACCTAGATTGCATATTAAAAAGCAGAGACATGACTTTGTCAACAAAGGTCCGTCCAGTCAAGGCTATGGTTTTTCCAGTGGTCATTTATGGATGTGAGAGTTGGACTATAAAGAAAGCTGAGCGCCGAAGAATTGATGCTTTTGAACTGCGGTGTTGAAGAAGACTCTTGAGAGTCCCTTGGACTGGAACAAGATCCAACCAGTCCATCTTAAAGATCAGTCCTGGGTGTTCATTGGTAGGATTGATGTTGAAGCTGAAACTTCAATACTTTGGCCACCTCATGTGGAGAGCTGACTCATTTGAAAAGACACTGATGCTGGGAAAGATTGAGGGCAGGAGGAGAAGGGGACGACAGAGGGTGAGATGGCTGGATGGCATCACCGACTCGATGGACATGGGTTTGGTTGGACTCTGGGAGTTGGTGATGGACAGGCAGGCCTGGCATGCTGTGGTTCATGGGGTCACAAAGAGTTGGACACAACTGAGTGACTGAACTGACTGAAATTTACACCTCAAAAGTTCTTAAAAACAGAAAAGCATAGACATATTTGACTTCCATTTGAAAGAGGTGTATGAGGTTGCAGAGATGGGCCAGTTCATACATAAGAACTGCTTTGAAAAGGTTGCCCCTCCTACACTGCTTGCCCATCAGCAGGCCCACCTCCCTCTCCTCTAAGCTTACACAGCGCTGCTTGTGTTTTTGTTACAGCTATTTTCCACAACTGATCCTGTGGGTACTTTACTCCAAGTTCCAGAACAGGTTTCTGCTCATCTACCTCAGCCAGCAGGGCCGACGGCTGCGCAACCCACTCAAGTCTCCCTGCCACCCACTGCAGAGCCAGCGATAGCAGCTCAGGTACAGCAGGGCCTGCTTTCTTCCATGGTCAGCCTTCTGGGTGGAGGAAGAAGGCGGAGGCTGGCGTGCAACACCGCCTTGTGCACTAAGGATGATGTCCTGGTAGATTCTGAAGCAAGTTAGAAATTCTGTTCTCACAGTTTCACGTGTATGCAGATAAGAGAGTTTAACAAGGATCACACGGTTCGTTTTTTGAGCACCAGAATAAGTTAATGATGGAAATATCCCAAACAGCAATAGTTTGGGGGATTGAAATTTCTTGTCAGCTTCCTTCCTGTCTTCCGGTCTCAATGCCTGCCCGCACCCCCAAAGGGAGCCACTCACAGGATATGCCACTGCTCGGCCTTGCACACCTGAGGGACCACCTAGTGAGCTCCAGGAGTGCCACAGGAGGCTGGGCGAGACGCTTGCACACTGTCACGGCGGGACCTTCTCGTAACAGTGTCTGCTGCTTGGACAGTGGACCGAATGAGAAGGGCTCCCCTGTCTTGTCAGCTTTTTGTTATATCCTTGTTCTGCTCAAGGTTAGAATGCAGCTGCCACTGAGGAGCACTGCCAACTCTTCTGTCGTCTTTGTTAATACTGTCTCCAAACCGTGGTTTTCCTGCGCTGCTCTTTTTAAGATACCTGTCAGTTTTGTGGGGTTGATTTTATTAAAATGCCATAAAGTGATGTGTGAATCCACCCAGTCAGGCACACATGACCTTATTGAATCAGAAGGTGCTGTGAGTGCTGAGGGAGTGAAGGCCCCCTGAGAAGCGCCCCGCCGCTGCTGTGCAGCCACCACTCTTCCCCTGGGAAAGCGCAGTACTGTCTGCAACATACGCCTGTGCTCCATGGCGAGAGTACCAGTTCAGAGTCCACGCGTTTATTAAACAGTAGCAGTGTTTTTATTTTGTTTTTTCTAAAATTCAGGTAGGAAAAAATAAAAATAGAAGGTCAGATGTTTTCATCTGCATCCCAGCAGTACTCTGCCTTTGGAGACCACTGCTCTGAGTGCTTCCAGACTAGAGTCCTGACTACATTTAACCTTTCCTTTGCCTAAACTTTCCATTTCTGCCCATCATATGGGAAAGGAGATAGTCATCTTATGAAAACTGATGAAAAGATTGGATTCATTTTATAAACAGCCTAAATAGAATGTACATCCTCCAGTAAGCAAGGGACAGCTCTATGGTTTTCAGAGGATTAAAGATCTGGAACCTCCAGGTTGGGTGGTTTCCTGAGCAGCAGCCAGTTTAGGCCTTACTACAGATGTGTGGCCAATGGCAGGTTTTTTAAAGGGAAAATCCAGTGTCTTGTTCTTCACTCTTAAAGAGGGGAACAGAGGTCTGAAAAACGCAAAATTGAAATGTGACTGTGTATGGCATTTCATGTAGGTTTGACAATGATCTTTCCAATTGTGTTTGACTCAGACTGACATTCAGCTATTGCTGCTGCCTTAGGGTGCATGTCCTCCCGCAGCAGGGAGTCCTGGGGACTAGGATGCCCACACCTGGAGATGAAGAAAATTGCTGCCACGTGGACGATTCATCTCTTAGACGAGCATCAGTCACCACCACACTCAGTACTCCAGGCAATGACTTTATACCTTTCAATGCTTTTTAGGCTCTGTCTTCAGGAGCAGGTTCACAAGAAACCAAGATCCCAATCAGTCTAGTACTAAGATTACGGTAAGTAAGACATTTTGTTGTTGTTCTTTTCTGAATACTCTGAATGTGCTGATTTCTCTTTGGAAGTTACTCCTCCTTCTCATAGTGCATGCCTGAGAGTAACTGGATAGAACTGTGTGTGTTTGCTTTCGGGTGTATTATTTCCCTCAGATATAATAGCAGTAGTGTGAGGATCTGAGTTACCATTGACTCATTCCTCTTTCCACATGTGAATTCCTAGTCATCTCAGTATGACCATAATTAGAGCAGAGGCAGCAAGACCTATTTGGGGAATGTTCTGGGGGTTTTTTGAACTAATTATTTATTTTTTGGAGAGGTGGTTAAAATTCAGAGTTTTATTTATTTTTTTGAACTTTTTTTGTATTGGGGTATATAGCCAATTAACAATGTTGTGATAATTTCAGATGAACAGCAAAGGGACTCAGCCATATGTATACATGGACATGCTCTTTCCCCAAACCACCCTCTCCCATGCAGGCTGCTTCATAACATTGAACAGAGTTCCCTATGCTATACAATAAGTCCTTGTTGGTTATCCATTTTAAATATAGCAGTATGTCCATGTCAGTCCCAAACTCTGTTAATTGTCCCTTTGGAAAATGTTTTGGTTTTACCACTAGGAGCAATGAAATTATGCCATAAACCTGAAGAAAGCAGATTTGGCTACCTTTTCTTTACCTGGACCCAAATAGTTCTGAATCATACAGTGTCTTGGTAATTTCATCCTATTTTAATTGTGTACAAAGAATACTACTTGTCTGTTTTAAAAATTTTGTTTTAAAATCTTAGATCAGTTAATAGAGAGTATGAAATATTACTTGACATATGCAGGATGCTTGTAAGTGGTGCAGTTAGCTTTTTGAAGAGTGGTTTTTAATGGACTGTATTCCAGACTTGTTTATGGAAGAGGAGACTGGAGTCTTATTCTCATTGATGAAGATTTTGAAGTTCAGTTTAGCTTATTGTTATCTTTGAAGGTGTTTGTACTTGGCATTACAGTCACATCACAAAAGTGATACTGAACATTTGACCTTAATTTTACTCATCTTTCAGAAAGAATAGATTGAACAATTACATATTAAGCAGACTAAGTACAGCACTATTAGCTATTGTGCTAAGATACTGAGAAAGGAGAAAATGAAATGCAATAATCAAGTCTGTTAGAAGTTGATTTTTATTATGTACTTAACTGAACTAGCATAGCTAAAAGCAAGTTTTAGTAGTAGATATGCAGCGAAGTATAAGTCCATGTAGACAAGTGCAGAGAGGCAATGAGAGGGAGAAAATCCCTGTTGGGCAGGTTGTGCTGGATTTGGGGAGCTGTGCTTTAAGCACGATTTCAGTAGCATCAAGCATGTGTCAGATAGACCTAAGCCCTCCACATCATTTAGATAAAATGGATTTGGGTCCTAAGTGATCAGGCACGTCTGCCTTTATACATGGTGTTCTAATTTCTCCATCTTTAATCAGAACCTCCAGGGAGCTTGGTTAATCTCAGTACTTGGTGTGGTGAGCGATCACTGTAACTATCCCTTGTCAGTCACATTTTAATCTCTGGAGCCTTCTACTAACTCTTCTACCAGTATGGACCCCGTTCCTGTCCCCGTCTTCTCTCCATTCCCAAAGCCTTCCTGTCCATTGCTATTGCTAAGTCACTTCAGTCGTGTCCAACTCCATGCAACCCCATAGACGGCAGCGCACCAGGCTCCCCCATCCCTGGAATTCTCCATTACATCCTATCTAAAAAAACTACTAGTATTTCTAAAGTTTCTCCTCATTATCCCAATCTGTATATTCTTTATCCTTCTCCTCTGAACCCCTGTGGAATTGAGGGCACATCACGTACTTCATTCTATGAGTCTGCTCAGACTGGTCCCCAGTAGTGCGCAAGGGGCTGTCCTCAGCAGAGGGCTGTGGGGGGCAGGAGTGGAGATAAGGAAGAAAAGAGCTGCCTCTGTCATTTTAGTCACACCTCCCTGTGCTCTTCCGTAGATTCCTCTTAGTTTAATAGGTCATCTTGTTGGGTGTAAGGATGAGAGTGGGCGTGTATTGACCAGTGAAGGACATAGATTAAAAGAGTTGTAGCACAGCTATTAATAAATGATCACTCTGAGTCGTTTGCTCTGAGCCCTCGGTGTGAGCTCATTAGAACAGATCATCTGGTCTTTGAGACAGAAAGATCTTTCTCTTGGCATAGCTTTCCTGGTACATGTAGGCAGACTCTGAATGTATAAATTCAGAAATTTATTTTACACATTTTGTTTTTTTTCATAGGAATTCAAAAAAAGAACTAAATGATATTCGATTTGAATTTACTCCTGGGAGAGGTGAGGCATCAAAATCAAAACATTGAAAACAAAATAACTGCTCATTTGTCATTTGAAGAATATGTGTGTGAATTTTCTGTCCTTTAGGTATATTTTCCTCTTAAAGGGTGATAAAAATGTTCCTGGCCTAAAGGTTGAGGGTACGTGTGAATAAAATAGAAACGCAGTTTTTTTTTTTGTTTTTGCTTTACAACTACCTAATTTAGAAAGTATAATACAAGCAGTAGTAAATATAGCTCCAGTTTACTATGGCAGACGTTGTACTGAGCAGCATCTCATTAAATTTTCAAAATGGCCCCTCAGGAAAGATTATTGTCCCCGTTGCACAGATGATGAAATTAAGGTTTAGAGAGAGTAAAGTAACTGGTTACAGTTCCCACAGCTGAGAAGAGGTGTAGTTGGACTTCAGACTCGGATCTGCCAGTGTGCCGAATTCCGTCTCTTATTACTGAGCATGTTTGTACTTGACAGTAAGGAAACAGCAAGGCTTCCAGTCCCCTCCCTCCCAGCTGAAGCCGAGCCCCGTCACGCATAGTTTCTGTCCATGAACTTCTCCCAGGGACAAGGTTTATAATTTTCTTTCTTACCTTTGTTACTCAGAATTCGTATTTGCAAAATGGCTCACAGCTATTGGGTATCTGTCCTGTGTGCCAGGCTCAGTCTGTCTGCTGCCTCGGTCTCATGAGCAGCTCACTGAAGTGCCGAGAACGTGAGAACAAATGCACATGTACAGTGATGTATCTGATTTCTGTCCTAAAGCCAGGCAGAGTCACTCTTTAAGGTCCTCATTCACATCACTGGTCCTCGGCACAGCCCCTTCCCAGAGGTCCTCTCGTTCCCTCTGCGGGCTTAGTGCTCAGGCCTTGGGAAGGAGTCAGTGAGAGACGAGGTTAATTGATGGTACTCTCTCCTCCTCTGTTTAGTTTCTAGTTGTATGCCCACAGACTGTATGTACTCAGATAGTAAAACCTGGGATGACTGGATGTGAAGGAAAGCCTACCAGAATACAGAAGAAAATGATTTTAGGGGAAAAAAAAAAAAGAATTAAAAAAAAAACTAGGAGTGTGATCCCCAAAGAAAAGTGATTAAAATTTGTTTTCTTAAGGTTTAATTGAAGGGAATACCCTAGTGATCCAGTGGTTAAGATTCAACACTTTTACCCCCAAGGGCACACATTCAATCCCTGGTCAGGGAAATAAGAACCCACAAACCTCTCAGTCTGGCCAAAAAAAAGATTTAATTGGGACTAAATCATTCTGTGTTATTATCCCAGGAGATGTGCCACACACCGTCCCATCCCCAAGCTCACAGGGCTGGGTCCAAGGTTGCCCTCAGCCTAGCAGTTTCTCCTGCAGCATCACTGTCAGGCGCTCTGCTGACAAAGGCAAGATCCCGTCTAAGGCATGCCATCATTAGAATGTTATCTTTACACTGAGCTGATACTTGCCATCCGATTGATGGATCCAGGTTCCATCCTGTAGCTTGACCTCTGATAGTCCCTCACTTGAGGTAATCCTAGTGGTAGGAAAAATCTTTGTGTGGAAGAAGGCACCCCCCACCCCCCCCCCACCACCACCTTGGGTCTCTGGATTTAGCAGTGAGCTTTAGTCTGGCTGTGCCGGCACCTGCTTTGAAAGTTAGCAGGGACATGCATGCACAAGAAAATGGAGCGCTTTCTTCTTTGTCTTTGCAGATACAGCAGAGGGTGTCTCTCAGGAGCTCATTTCTGCCGGCCTCGTCGATGGAAGGGATTTAGTCATAGGTAACTACTTTGTGCTTTGCCCTTGTGCCCTTGTCTCTCTGCCTATATCCTTAGGATATAGAAAATCAGGCCTTGATTCTACTGAATAGGTCAAATAGTTCTAGGAATGGTTCTTGGCTTTGTTGAAATAGGAGGTGTTGGGGGATAGTTCCTTCCTACAAAACAGAAAAATCTCACTTCTGAATTTGCTTTGTTACCCCCAATGATAGTGAGTGAAAGCTTATCCAGGTCTCTGGGAGATCATAGAAATGATGACAGAAGTTACAAGTTAGAGTAAGCTTGGCCATATCTAATCCATTATGGAGGATGCACTCTCTCCTTGGGCAGCCAAGAGGTAAGAAAAAAATCATCACAGATTTAGTCCTAAAAAAAAGTAGGAAGTAAGAACAGGCACAGTCAGGCCACAGGTACATGTTTCTGAAGGAAAAGACTATGATGTAGGACAAGTCAGCAAACTTTTAAAGGGCTAGATAATAAATAGTTTAGGCCTTGTGAACCATGATTACTTTACAATATTGTAGCAGTTTTTGCCATACATTGACATGAGTCAGCCATGGGTGTACATGTGTTCCCCATCCTGAACCCAGCTCCCTCCCCATCCCATCCCTTAGGGTCATCCCAGTGCACCAGCCCTGGGCACCCTGTCTCATGCATCGAACCTGGACTGGCCATCTGTTTCACATATGATAATATACATGTTTCAGTGCTGTTCTCTCAAATCATCCCACTCTCCCCTTCTCCCACAAAGTCCAAAAGTCTGTTCTTAACATCTGTGTATCTTTTGCTGTCTCACATATAGGGTCATTGTTACCATCTTTCTAAATTCCATATATATGTGTTAGTATACTGTATTGGTGTTTTTCTTTCTGGCTTTCTTTACTCTGTATAATAGGCTCCAGTTTCATCCACCTCATTAGAATTGATTCAAACGCATTCTTTTTAATAGCTGAGTAATATTCCTTTGTGTATATGTACCACAGCTTTCTTATCCATTCGTCTGCCGATGGACATCTAGGTTGCTTCCATGTCCTGGCTATTATAAACAGTGCTGCAGTGAACATTGGGGTACACGTGTCTCTGTCATTTTTATACATAGTTGGCTGATTCCCATTCTAGGGCTTTCTGGCCCGTGAATAGGCAAGTCCTACCTCTTAAACTGGAGTGTCGTTCCTTAGTTAATACGGCATCTTAAAGAAAGTTAATCTGGGGACTTCCCTGGTGGTCCGGTGGTTAAGACTCTGCACTGCTGCTGCAGGGAGCAAGGGTTCAAGCCCTGGCCTGGGAACCGAGATCCCACATGCCACACAGTGCAGTCAGAAGAGGTGAATAAATACAATTAAGCAAAATAAACTTTAAAAAAAAAAAAAGAAAGTTAATTTGACAATGTAAGATTTATTTGTGCTACTTGGACTTGTATTTTAAAACACCTCTTGTTTAGGGAGCGATTTATCTTTCTGCTTACATTTGGATTGTATGTAGGAGATTGTGAACTACTGTTTAAGTTGTTAACATATGGTTAAAATGTGGATTTACGTAACTTCTCATTGTTTTTATGATTATAGTGGCAGCTAATTTGCAGAAGATTGTGGAAGAACCCCAGTCAAATCGATCTGTCACCTTCAAACTGGTACTCATCCCTTCTTTCTTGTTAAACTGTCTCACTTTTACATACCAGCAGCCTCTGCAGACCAGCTTCCATATTCCCTGAGTGATGAGAATAATCAAGTCTGGTGATTATTTAACCTCCCCATGTCCTGGGCTGATGTCTCTCTTCATTGGCCTCCCTTCCCCCCTCCCTTCCAGGAAGCCTCCTACCCGAGGCCCTCAACTGTTTATTCTCAAAACAGATTGTCAGGCTGATTCCCCCTTTGTACCTAGACTCCACCTGCACCTTTATCTGCCTCCTGTTTGTGTCCCAGGGACCTTTCCCCAACTTCCCTCTCGCCCACAATCCCCATGTAAGTTTTAATTATTACCTGCAGTTTTGTTTTGTGAATAACCACAGCTTCTCATTTTGTTTGGTTCTTAGGCATCCGGTGTCGAAGGCTCAGATATTCCTGATGATGGTAAACTAATAGGATTTGCCCAGCTCAGCATCAGCTAAAACACAGCCCTGGAAGAGGCAGCCGAAGGAGATTCCACACATGCGTGTCTCTGTTGCTTCTGTTGGCCTAAACCCAGTACTGCCAAAGAACCCAGCAACAAACCTCCCAGCTAGGAGCTTTAGAGGTCTTTCTTTTATGTTTTTCCTGCCATCATCCCTGCTTTTTCCCACAGGGAAAGAAAAGTTGGATCACCAGTGGCCAGCATCCCTTTTAAAGAGTTCCGTTAGTAAACTTACTGCACGCATCCCCTGTCTTCCTCCATCTAAGAATTGGCCCGGGTGCCTCAAGGCCCAGGAGGGAGGTCTGTCAGCTCATCTTGCCTTACTCCAGTGATGGCGCTGGGTGGAGAGTAGCAGCTCTATTGGGCTTCCTCATCCTGCTTGTTCTCCCACACCGGATGGGACGTGGGCATCTTGGGATATCTCTTTACCACTGAAGTAGCAATTAAAAGTTGATTGTTCATCTGGAGCCCAGAGAATTTAGTTTAGTGATTTTTTTTTTGTTTTGTATCTGATATGAATTCTAGCAACCTTCGTTAGGAAAAAGCACAGCCTCAGAAGGAGGCAACCTAAACTATGTTCTTGTTTTGTTGATGATGTTTCTAAGCGTTTTGCTGAAGCTGCTCTCAGGCACCCCTCTTCATTACTTGCTCCAGAAAGGGTTGCTCGCCTTAACTTCAGCTGGTGCAAAACATCTGACTGTAATCGAACTTCAGCCATCGGACCCTTCAAAGCAGAACTTTGGACTGTTTTTAGGGGAAAAAATCACGTAACGGCTTATAAACAAGAGTTACCCCAGCAGTGGTGTTTTGAACAGGAAAAAATCATAACTCATATCAGTGTGGAAGTATTTATTTCAAATCTTAAACAACTGAAGAAAAACTGCTCCTTGATCCTCCCATGAAAATCAATTTGCCTGGCCTCCGAGTCATGAGGAAATGCAAGGCTGAGATTTCTACAGCAATAAAGGAGACTTGCCCTAGGCCAAAGAGGCCTGCCTTCTGACCCCTCTCCTGCACTGACCCTTAGGAGGGGCTCCACACTTCCGTGTGCTGAACCTGACCCAAGATGGAACGTGAAACCACATGTGCCGTGACTTTTAGGATTTATGAGTAGACAGTGTTCATTTGATTTTCTACAGAAATAATATAAATTATTCTTTAGGTTTAAAAAAGAGCACTCGTAATGCAATATGTGAATCACCAGTGGGGTTGATTTTTTTTTTTTCCTACTGTTTCACAGTCAGCCTTTATCTAACTGCAGATTATCCCTAACAAGTTTTACAAATGAAAGAGATCCTCAATCTGGCCTTAAAACAACACAAAAAGATGGGCTTTGGCCCCATGGAAAGAGGAGAGCTGCCTCTTACAGAATCAGTTGATCCCTTTCTATCTTTGTTGGTTTGTGAATAACAAGATTGCTTTACGTAGTTTTATTTTGGAGCACCTCTGAAAGCTTTCCCCACAACTAACTTGTTACAGTTTTAATTTCATTCTGAGCTCGTAGTTTTAACCTTGGGCTTTCTTCACTGGCCCTGGATACAAAGGCATGTTGGGAAAGGGGTGGGTGTTGGAGAGGAAGGGAAGGGATGGTTTGGGGTGAGAGGGTTGAGAAGAAAGTAGATCAGAGGATCAGATGCCAGAGTCCTGGCAGGATTGGTGAAAGGAGGGAGCCTGTTGAGCCTGGAGACAGAAGATTGATCAGCTTGATGGACAGATACTTAGCTTTTCTTTTTTCTTTTCTTAGAAGAGAGTTGAGGGGGAAAGGACAGGAAGGTAGGAATAAGTTTATGGGAAAGATGTAGTGTCCCCTTTGGCACAAGACTAGGGCTTACCTTAGAGTCTGTATTTTCGTTTCAAGTAAGCCCTTCATAGTCTGCTTATTTCTGAATCCAGAGGGCAGTGGCATCACTCTATTCTAGTTTTATTTGGAGGTGATCAAAAGCCCAGGCTGGAAGTAAGCAGCAGCCCATCTCCTTGTTCAGTTTCTCCTACTGGCCATTACCTGTGAGCTGCAGTGGGACAGGCATGACCTTTGAACTGAAGTGGGCTGGGGCTTTCTCTTTCTTTTCCATTCATCTTTTGCCCTGCTGGGAGTTAGGAGCCAGACACCAAGCCCCAGGACATGTTAGTTCCTCTGCATGATGTATGGTGGACTCCCTTTGCTGGCATGTGCAGTGATGCTGAAAAGAAATGAGTGAACAGAAACTTCGCCAGTGAGACAGCACGTGACCTAGTGAGCAGTCTTGCTCCTTCCTGGGAGTGGCGGTCCAGGATACACCTCTCTCCCTAGATCCCTAGGATCTCCTGGGTCCTGGGGTAGGGACTAACTTAGCACAAGGTAACATGTGCCAATGCTATTTGTAAAACGTATGGTCTTTCTAAATGATTCATGGATTTGTTTGGGATTTTTTGCTTAAGTTGTGAACCAAATCCTAGAGCCAGCTGACACTCTTAATAATCTGGAGGACAGAGTAATGGTGTATCAATAAATGGAGGTTCCTCCTTATGACATATGCTAGATTATGGAAGATGTAAAATATTTGACTTCCCCTCCCCTCCCCTTTTTTTTGGACTTTGTACTTTGCTGCATGTTTCATTCATTTTTAATCAATAAAGAATAAATTGTCTGTGGTGGTGTAAGGATGCTTCACTTTGGTGACTGTTGATGGGAGCAGCAGGAAGTGAAAAGGTGTATTAATAAACAACGTAAAGCCATTGTACAAATAGGGAAGCTGAAATCCCCAGAGAGGGTGATCTGCTCAGGAAAGTTTGTTAGGGTGGCATAAAGAACTCCTCTCTTTGACCTTTTCTGTTTACCTCTGCCCATGCTATTGGGCAAGCTAAAAATACCAGATTCAAGTCCTTGGGAGTCCATTTTGGAAAGTTCAGAGCAAGGCTGAACTTGTTCCCATTTCTCAGCCTTTCTTCGCCTGCTGGGTAAGTAACTCCTGCCCCAGAGGTGGTGTTTGAACCTTGACAGGACTGCTTTGGGGTAGGTCCTGGTAATTCAGGGCTCAGGTCCTGGGACCTTGGGAATTGATGGTATCATAGCTGATTGAATTTCCTTTTAAGGTAAACGGGTTGTGGAGACAGAGGAGGAGGTGCTGACTACTCAAAAGTGACCATGGTGTATGTGGGGGTCAGGGCAGGGGCAAGAGTAAACAAAGCCTTTCCACTTGCCCATCATCTTTAGCAAGATCAGGTCTTGTCCAGAAGCCGGGTTCTTCACCTCTGCCTACTCGTGTTAACAATGCTCAGTGCCACAGTTCATGGATTCCTCCTGTGGATCAGCTCACCTACCCTACACGTTTTGTAGTTTTGTTTTTTTAAAGTAGACTTTTCTCTTTCAGAGTAGTTTAATTTCACAGAAAAATTGAGCAGAAATTTATACAGCGTTTCCATATACCCCGTGGCCCCATGCAGGCACAGCCTCTCCCACTGTCAGCATCCTGCCGCAGAGTGGTACATGTGCTGAACTGGTAAGCTTACATTGGCTCTTCATCATCACCCAAAATCCATAGTATACCTTCCAGTTCTCTTGCTGTTGTGTATTTTATGGGTTTGGACAAATGGATAATATGTACCCATCATTATGATCTCACAGAGAATAGTCTTCCTGTCCTACAATTATGCAGCCTTTTCAGAACAGGTTTTTTTCACACAGTTATATGCATTTAAGGCCTCTCCATGCCTTTTTGTGGTTTGATGGCTCATTTCTTTTCAGTGCTGACTAGTATTCCATGTCTGGATATACCACAGTTTATTAATCCATTCACTTGCTGTGTGCAAGTTTTGACATTAATGAGTAAAACTGCACTAAGCACCTTTGTGCATGTTTTTGTTAATATGTGTATATGTTTCAGCTCGGTTGAGGAAGGAGCCCCCTGGCGGATTTTATGGTAAAAGGAGTCTTTTTCTAGGAAACCGCCTACCATCTCAGGCGGCTATGGCGTTTTGCGTTCCCACCAGTGACAGAGTTGCTTTTGGTGCACATGCTCACAGGCACTCGGCATTTTCACAGTTTTGGGTTTGGGCCATTCCACTAGATGTGTGGTGGTGTCTCGCTTTCATTTCTGATTCCCTGATGACTGTGTTGAGTATCTATGCCCCTTTTGCCATCTGTGGATACTCTTCGATGAGGTGTCTGGTTAGGTCTTTTGCCCACTTTTTTTTAAGATTTTTTTTTTTTTATGAGGATCATTTTTTTAAGTCTTTATTGAATTTGTTGCAATATAGCTTCTGTTTTATGTTTCGGATTTTTTTTTTTTGGCCTCAGGGCATGTGAGATCTTAAACCTTCCTGACCAGGGATCAAACCCACACCCCCTGCATTGGAAGGCAGAGACTTAACCACTGGACCACTAGGGAAGTCCCTAAAGTACTTTTAAATAAAGGTATGTATATTTTTTTTAGAATACTATTGCACACTTAAGAGACTATAGTATAAATATAACTTTCATACTAGAAAACAAACTCACTGTATTGTGTCTAGGTATCCCAGCAGCATTTGTTGAAGAGACCGTCTTTACTCCATTGTATTGCCAGTGATCTTTTGTCAAAGATCCGTTGAATCTGTTTTTTCTGGGCTGTCTGTTCTGCTGGTCTATGTGTGTGATCTTTTGCCAGTACCGCACAGTGAAGTCAGATGTTCTCAGTCCTGCACCTCTGTTCTCAAATACTGTGTTGACTGTCCTCAGATTTACCTGCCCTGAGCCTCCAAGCGGTCTGTCAATTACAGTCAGATTTTCTTACTGTGGTGCTGATTCTTGTGGAGTCTGAGTTTGTGGATTTCTGCTCCAAGAAGTTATAATTCTCTGTATTTAACTTTCTGGCTCCAATTTGAGGGATAGCAGTTTGCCCTGTGACCTCATCTCTGATGGATCTAAAAAGAATTGTTGATTTTTCAGTTTGTCCAGCTTTCTACCAGAAACAAAGTGACAACTGTAAGCTGTTTACATCCTGGACAGAAAACCAGAACTCCTACCACATTTTTTTATTTACTAGAGTCGTTCTTAGCACTTCCCTGGTGGTCCAGTGGCTAAAACTCTGAGCTCCTAATGCAAGGGGCCCAGGTTCCATCCCTGGTCAGGGACCTAGATCCCACATGCTGCAACCAAAGCTGTGTGCTGCAAGACATGGCGCAGCCAAGTAAATATTCAGAATCATTCTCAAATTTGGAAGAGACTTGAGACACCCTCCAGTGCATCCCTATCGGTGATGTCTGAGGAGTATTTTCCCCTCCTGCACCATATGTACAAACACCACCCTCTACCCCGCGGGCAGGTGATTGCCAGTGACTGTGTGTCCATTCAAGTTACGCTGCTCCAGCGATCAGAGCGCTCTTCTCTTTGGTCTTAGCAGTGCCACTGATTGAAGACAGATGCAAGGAGAGAAAGAGGAGAGAGACAGGCTGCAGGTTCTCCCTTAAGGGCTGGAAGCAGTCCTGTCCTACTCCACAGCCTCCCAGAAGACAGTGAGGGTGGCCAGACTGCTGGAGACGCCAGAGAGCAGCACATGTGCTATCTGGGAGCTCATCCTCCCAGGTCAGCGAGACCACAGATCCCTGGGGCTACAGTGTTCCTGGGAGGACTCCCAGCTGTGGGCTTTGAAGCATCGTGGGGAGCCTTTGGCAGACTGGTTGGGGTGGGAGAGGGGCAGGGTTAAGAGAACAAGTAATCAAAAACTTAGAACTGGGGGAACTGGGAGTGCAGTGAAACCAGTGGAGTTTGGGGACCTGTAGTTATAACTGTGGAAGGGCTTTGGTTGAATCTCACTCTTCTGTCAGAGCATCCTCATCATTTATCTGTCTCTAGTTTAGAATCCTACACTAGGAAATGGAACACTCCTTAGAGACCATCTAGTTCGAGCTGTGCTTTTACACAAATGCGGAAATTGAGGCCAGAGGGCTAGAAGGGGCAGACGGCAGATCACAGTGAATCACTGGTGGAGCCCAAACTGCTACCTCCTAACCCCAGTCCCTTTGGAGCCTTAGAGCTGAAAGGACTACAAAATCCTTTCCCTGATCAGACAGAAGAGATGACGACTGAGCACAGGCTTCTCCTATCTCCACCTCAGTTTCCCCCACAAAGGCTGAGCCCCGACGTGAGTAGTGGCAGCTGGTAGCATCTGCTTTCTTGGCAGTTCATTCAAGGCTGTGCTGAGGACAAGAACTTGCAAGGGAGCTAGGTGAGGAAGCAAGAGGTGGGGCTGGTGACAGTGGGGAGCCTGGCAGGAAGTTTAGGGTGGAGGAGGGGGCAGAGAGACGTGTCTTCTTATGCAGGGTTGTGGACGCTTGCCTCTCCCCTCCAGCATCTGCCCTGCCTGGACCCTCCCTTCATATGGACTGAATCACAGGCCACAGGTAGGGGAACATTATAGCCAGGGCTGCTCTGCACAACCTTACTGCCTCACATTCTCTTCACCTCTGCTCATCTCTTTTCTTAAAATAATTTAAAACAGACTTTCCAAGGGCTACACAAATAGGTGAACGTGAGTATGACACCCAAGCATGTATTTTCCCCTAATGGTCTGTTTTGCCCCATCATTCTGATCCTCCCATAATTAGATGCCTTCCAAGCCCAGGGTCTACCTGCAGTAAGACCCCCAGGGTAGAAAAGAGACTGGGCCATTCATTTGTGAGAGGTTCCTATAAGAATCCTGACCTGCCACCTCCCATGCTGTGCCCTGTCCTAACCTAGACTCCAGCAAGGTTATAGGAATGACCCCCAGATGGGGCTTTGTCCTTTGATGCTCACCGAGATTGCCTGGGGTGGTTGGGGCTACTCTGGGGCCGCCTGCATTTGTTTTTTATTGTGGGAAGGTGTTAATGGTTTCTTCCTTGATTAGGTAGAGATGAAGATGCACGTGTTAGTTGTGCTGCTGAAGGGAAAGGCATGTATGCCCTGGGTGGGTCTCCTGGCCTTACTATTACCCTTGGGATGACTGGTGTTGCATACCACCACGTGCTAGGGACCCTGCAGGAGACAGTAAGGTCAGGGTCATGAGACCAGGGTGGTTGTACTCCTGGCCAAGTTAACATGCAGTCTGGTCCTTGCTGCTCTGCTGCCATGCCCCCCTCTGTCAAGTAGAGTAGCAACTGCCCTGCAGCATTGAAATTACGCTCAGAATTTGGATTCTTTCACAATGGGAGGGGTTTGCACTGGAGTGAGTTGTAGAGGATGTTGCAGCTAGGAGTGTGGTCCTTGTACACCATGAAATATCTGACTAGAGCTCGCTGCTGTGTGCTAGGCCTGAGAAGTTCCTTTGGTATTGCCTTGTCCCGCAGTCCGTCAAACATCCTCAGATCCTCCAAGCCAGAGTGGACTGTTTTTTCATCATATTCTGTCATTCCTAGACCTGAGCTCAGGAGCAGAGGTATGACAGGTGGAGCCACACAAGGCTGGATTAAACATTAACACAGCTGCCACCATTACCCCAAGCGAGCTGCAAAGCTAGCTGGTAGCCCCAGCTAAGGAGCTGGTGCCCAGTGACTGTGGCTCCCTTTGCCCAGGTCTTGGCTGAACTGGGCAGCTTTGGTCACTTCCAGGTGCAGCTGCTGATACTGCTGAGTGTGCCCAGCTTCCTGACCGCCTTCTACGTGTTCACCCAGGTCTTCATGGTCCTGGACGAGGCCCACTATTGTTCAGTGACCTGTGTCAGGAACCAGACTCTGAACCTGAGCGCGGCTGAGCAGCTGGCCCTGGGCTTGCCCCTGGATGCTGCAGGCAGTCCCGAGCCCTGCCTCATGTTCCAGTTGCCCCCGATGGTGCCAGCCTGGAGTACGTCCTCAGCCACAGCTTCAGTGAGACACAGCTTTGCGAGGCGGGCTGGGTCTATCCCGAAGGCAGGCCCTTGTCCGTAGAGGATGAGGTAAGGCTGTACGTCAGTCTGACTTTTTAAGTGTTTTGAGTCAGTCAGCTGCTCTGCCCTCAGTCTCTGGTGTGACTGCCTCTGAAGCTGCCCCTTCACCCCAGGCCTGAATGACCATTGTCATGCCTGTTTTGCTTTCTGTCCTCTGCCTGTCGGCCCATCTAATTCTCCATCCATTCCCTTTGTCTGGGATGTTTGCCCATCTGTCCATTCATCTCTGTTTTTATTTGTCCCTCCGCCTGTCTGCCCCATGGCCTTCTTTCCTGCCGCTCCTGTCCAACTGTTCTGATGCCTTTCTCTTTCCTAGGTTTGCATCTGCCCTCCCATTTGCCTTTGTCTTCCAGTCCACCCCCTGTGTGTCTGCCCACTTACCTGTCTTCCTTGTTTAACGAATCTTGCAGTCCTACCCCTTCCCTACCCACTCGTCTACCTTCCTGCTTGCTTGCCTTGGAGTCCCTGCCTTCAGCCTTTCTCTCTCAATCTTTTCCTGCCTGCCTGCCTGCCTCTGAGATGCTGGAGGCCACGAGGAACTCTAGGACTTGTCCTGCACATACCTGAGCAATTGCTGATGCTAACTCTGTTCTCTTAGGAGGGGCCCCAGCAGAACAGTAGAAAGACTTTCCCCCTCCAGCCACCTCAGAGCAAGAAGGGTTGCTTCCCAGACAGTAGGGCGGAGCACAGAATAGGGAGATGACTTGACAAGGGCAGCACACATGCTTCCCAATGAACCTGGGACTCATTCAGGGCACCCAGCAGCCTGAGGTCTGTCCTCCTGCCTTCTTCCTGATCCTCCCGCTCCGTCCACTCACAGGGGGAGTAGGTCACCTTGAACTCTGCTAGCCCCTGGATCTACGCCAGCCTGGGTTTGTCTGATCCTCAGTGCCCCTTCCTTCATCTCCTCAGTGTCTCACCGATGGTAGATCTGATCTTCATCATCCTAAGATGCTGTGTCTGCCTCGACAGGTGCTCATAAACTCGCTGCCCATCTAGCCAAGTGTCACCATCCTTATAGCTCAGGCAGACTTCCAGAGTGCTCAGAGCCAACCCTAGCTCTTGTTCACAACCTTTGCTGGACTGTTCATGGAATTGTCATCCAACCAACAGCTCCTGAGTTCTCAGCATGTGAGGCGCCATCAGAACAGAGGCACCATCAGAACAGAGGCGCCCTGTTCACCTCTGAGAAGACCTGTACTCCTAGTAGAGGGACAGAGGCTCAATGAACTCTGAGGCTAGATTCTGCTTCTTCCTGGGGAGAGAATGGGCAGGCAGCTCCCTGAAGGAGTTGGTCTGTGAGCTGGGTACCCAGGGACCAGAAGAAGGTTAATAGGGAAAAGGAGAAAGCCTTCATAGACAGAGAATAGAAAAAGAAAGGCCTGGTAACAGGAAGAAGGTGATGTGTCAGGAACTTGGTTTGCCTGGGCTAGGGGTGGGCAGGTTTCATGGGACGAAAGGGATGTTCTCAAGGACTAAGGGCCTCTCTCTCCTCAGTCACCAACTTAGTCTTTGCTGACCCTGGTGTTGGACCTTGGCCCTCTGGCCCTTCCCTGACATGTTTCCACAGACCCACCCTCCCAAGGATTGCAACTCCCAAGTGAATGTACGCTTTTGGTACTTTGTGCCTCCAACTACTTGACAACCTCAAACTCGGGCCCAGAGTGGAGCTGCCTTGTGTGAGGTGTCCATCCTGGCTTCCAGTCTACAAGCAGGGGTAGAAGCTACAGTGCAAGCTACGCTGACTCTGGGGACTTCTCTGAGCTGATATCCCAAGTCTCCTTTATAACCAGCAGCATCACATGCAAAGTGAAATACAGATAATCCAGATTTGAGAAGAAAAAAAAAAAAACATTTCCTTATAAGCTGTGTGCTCATGAATGACAGAGTACATTTCTCCTTCTCAGTCTACCTGTCCAGCGTTTCCTGGGTGCCCATTCTTGGTAAAAGAGAAAATGACTCCCAGCCCTGTTCACACAAACCTCTGAACACAGAGGTCAATGGACCATCAGTGAATAGGAAAAACAATGAGGTCTGTCCTGGAACCACAGAAAGAAGGTGTGCAGAGCAGAGAGAATAGCCATTTCTAGGGTCTGGAGCATGAAAGCCCCTGGCCTGTGTGAGCAATGCTAACATACAAAGAGGACTGGGAAAAGACAAGAGCCAGCTCTTAAAGAGTCTCAGATATCAGTGCTAAGGAATTGGGACTTTCTTCCAGAGACCAGTGGGAGCCATTGATGGTTTGGAACAGTGGAAATGAGACTTGATGGGTTGTGCTCCAAGAAATGGGGTGGGATTCTGCAGTCCACCATGGCAGGCCCCAGACAGAACTCTCCACCGTAGGCATTAGGGCTGGGGAGGTTGACACCTGGTGCCCCAAGTTGGAGCCCTCTTCATCTCGTTTCCATCTGCAACATGACACCAGCACATGAACTGGGGTTGGTCTTGGCACCTCTCCAGGCCTCTCTCTTCTGCGAAACAGAGGGAATAATAAGCCTACATGGGAGTTAGAGAATTTGATAAGATGGGATTAATGAATGGTGTCCACTGAGCAGAGGAGGCAGCCTTGGTGGAGTCCCATGGCTTGGCACTCGCGTCTTCAGAGCATGAAGGCCCCTTGTATCCGAGATGCCTATGTCACCAGCTGTGTGCTTCTTGGGCCTCACGAAGCTGTGTTAGTACAGCCTCAGCTGAACTGACTTAGCACAGCCACTTTGCTACCTATGTTGTATGTGTTCATTCCTTTTATCCTATCAGGTGGTACTAAGGAACCTGTTTCATCTTCATTTGTACATGGGAAACTCAAGACACCAGCAGATCAGCTAACAAAGTCACACAGAATGACTCAGCAGACCTTTATTCATAATTTTTTATTTTAAACAATATCTAACTACAGAGGCGATCTGTGGTGGCGAGACAAAAAAGCAAACAGGATAGAACTGGGTGGAACACCAAGTTCCAAGTACCCGGTCCTGCCACACTTCACTCTCAGGAGCAATCCATTCATCATTTGATGGTCACTTAAAGCTCTTACAAAATTAACAGTTGTCCTTCAAGACAGATGTAGGAGCAAAATACTATCTCCTGAATTGGTTAATTTTTGGCTAAAGATTAGGTAACTCATGGAGATTGACTTCTCAGCTAACTGAAGGTATTGATTGGTTCCTTGCTTCCTTCATACACTCATCCTTTCACTCAGGAAACATTACCTTAGCTTTCCCTTAGTTTCACTTCCTGTCCAGCAAAGATGTCTGAACTCACTGCCATCCAGCTGTCCAACTCTAGGACCTAGGACTAGCTGCTGAAGCTATGTCTAGTAAGTCAAGGATTGTTGCTAGAATTATGTGAGATGATGCATGTGAAACATTTGGCATAGTACCCAATCCAGAGAAAGCACTCAGCACGCATTAATATTGTGAAGTTGTCTCCATGAGCTCTGGAGGAGAACTCACCTGTCATGATCCCCCTGCGCACACTTGAGTATGGAGCTGAGATGTGTGCAGGGGGCACAGAACTTCCTTGAGGGGCACACAAACGGGGGTCAGTCACATGCCATTGTTGTGTGTGCACATGCAGTGGACGTGTGTACAGATCTATATGGACACCCATATGTTCTTCACTTGGACTTCCAATCTGTCCGTCAGGTTCTGTGAGTCTCCAGGTAGGCTGTCTCCCCTCCATCACCATGTGTGTGCAGGGTTCATGTTCCTGCATCCTAATCTCTTTCCTTAAGGGATATGTGAGGGCTCCTTAGGATTCTGATTGCCTGAGAATGATGGGAGTTTCAGGGGGATTTTGCAGTCAGTTGGGAAAAGTCTGAAAGGCCCAAGCAGGTCACAGGGGTGCCGTAGTTACAGGGAAGAGGCCCCATTTGTCAGGAAGAAGCAGTTAGTAACTGTCAGGGGGTTCCCAAACCGTGCATCCGTAGTGGGTCAATAATTTTATATGGTATCTCCAGGCCAAAAAAAAATGCCTAGACGATTCATAGAATAAGTAATTTGATCCAAACAACTTAAGAAGAGGGACTTCCCCGGCAGTCCAGTGGTCAAGACTCTGCACTTCCAATGTGACCCTTGGTTGAAGAACTATGATGCCTCGTGCCGTGCCGTGGGGTAGACAAACAAAAACCATCAACAGCAAAAATAAAACAGAAACAAAACTTCAGAATTTAGATACTAATAACTCAGTAGCTGTTTAAAAAAATACACAAAAGAAAACATTTGAATTTCATCCTCAAGTAAGTGCAGCTACTTCCTAATAGGATATATTGGCAACCACCCATCGCAGTCCTTGAGCCCTGTGGGCTTCACGTGGTTTTTGCTTTTTCCACAGCACTTGCCAAAAACACAGCTTCACACCCATCACTGAAAAGAACTGTGTGAACCATCTGGAGCTGGTAGTTTGATATGAAACAGGTGTTGACTGTCACTGTTTTCCTCTTACACTTCTTAGTGTCATGTCGTGCACTGAGTTCACAAAGCTGGTGCCCTGGGGTACCTTGATGCACAGTTTGGGAACCTGCCCCACTTCTGTCCTGAGAGGTTTGTCATGCATGGTCTAACTGATAGAAGGACTTGCCTTAGCTACCCCTGAGCTCACATCTGCCTGTGTCTACCTCATTTTAACATGGTCTATGGTCGGAAGCATCTGAAGGAAACCTCAGTGTATGTGGCTGGGCTCCTCACTGGGGTGCTCACCTTCGGGCCCCTCTGCGACTGGTAAGAACCTTGACCAGTTCCCCCGACCCAGCATGCTCTTGGGCTCCTGGCCCAGAGTTTAGTTCTCCCCAGGGCCCCTCTCACCAGTCTCCAGGTAAGGCCCTGTCTACCTGCAATGGGACTCCCAGCTGGGGCCATGCACCCTCCCACAGACAGAGCACCCAGCAAAGGGCTTGGGGCTGGGTCTCCCTTCCTCTTTCCCCTCAGAGAGATTCACTCCTCGACCTGCCCCTTTGCAACCCCAGGATTGGCCACAAGGCCACTCTCCTGGTGCCGCTGCTCCTCTTCGCCATCCTCGGCATGAGGACAGCCTTCATGCCCAGCTTTGAGCTCTGCATGGTCCTGTGCTTTTCTGTGGCCACAGCCGCCGCTGGATATACCTTCAGGAATGTCACCCTACGTGAGTATCTGGGCCCTGAAGCCATCAGCGGCAGAGCAAGGCCATGGGGCCTGCACGGCCACACTCCCACGCTGCCTGGGGGGCCCAGTCAGCTCCATGCACCTAAGGCGATGGCACTGGCACGCCCTGAACTGGACCAGGACCACAGCCCCTGACCTGGTGGCATCTCAGATGGCAGGGAGTGATAGGGTGGGGTCCAGCCCAGCCTCAACCTCTGCCTGCTTCCAGTTACAGAGTGGTCCTGGCACAGTGCGCCTTCTCCCTGGAGCAGATGGCTCTTGCAGGACTTGCCTGTGACATCCGGAACTGGAGACTCTTCCAGATTGCTGGCACGGCACCTGTCTTTCTGCCCTTCTGCTTCTGGTGAGGAGATATTTCCCAGGCAAACTACCTCTTGGCTGGTGGTGCATGCAGAGAGGTGTCTGGGAGAGGGAGCCTGTGAGGCCTGTAGGGTGTATGTGTGCTAGGACAGGCCCCAAGGTCACAGCCATTCCTGACCCACAGGGCCCTGCCAGAATCTGCACGGTGGCTCCTTACCTGGGGGAGGGGAGAGGAGGCCAAACAATTGGTCCAGAAAGTGGCCTTGATCAACAGGCACAAACTCTCCTCCCAGCTCCTGAGCCAGGTACTTGCAGCACTGGGCCAGCCCTGCCTGATGGGACCACACAGACCGGTCTGCCTGGCCCCTCACTCTGCACATCCCTCCCAGCTGGCCCCAGAGAAGACCAGCCCCGCAGGGAATGCCCTAGTTATGTTCCAAGACCCCTAGCTCCGGAAGGAGACCCTGATTCTCTTCTGGTGAGTGGACTCAGGGCCCACGACCCTCGCTGAGGCCTAAACTAAAGGGCTGCCATGTCTCTGTGGGAGGTGGCTGTCTGGGCACCACTGGGTCGCTTGCTGGCTGTGCTTCTGTCTCCTGTAGTGGCTCCTGGCCAAGGCAGTCTCTCTTTCTGAGTGCGATGGGGTCTCATCACCTGGCACTGAGAAGGACTCTTGAACTGCAGGTTTGTGAACAGCCTGGTGTTCTGTGAACAGGGAGGCCTGGTGTGCTGTGATTTATGGGGTTGCAAACAGTTGGACGCGACTGAGCGACTGAACTGAACTGAACTGATGTTCTATGTCCTGGGCCTCAAGGTGGGGCACTTGGCCTGAACATCTACCTGACACAGTTAATCTTCAGAGCAGTCGAGGTGCCTGCCTGCTGCTGCAGCATTTTATAATGGAATGGATGGGCCGCAGGTAGAGTCAGTCGGGGACCCTGGTTCTGGGTGGCCTCACGTGTATCACCATCATCTTCATCCCAGCAGATACCAGGGCCTCTGCCCACACCCACCCCTGCTACCGAGACCCCTTGTTCCCTTTTCAGGAGTGAGGGCTTCTCTGGGGCTTGGGTGCACAAGGGGTGAGGAGTTTGGGAGGCAGGGACAGGGCCCAGGGGCTGGGCTGGCCACTCTCCCTGTGGCTGACGGGCAGCTTCCACCAGATCTGCCTGTGGTGGTCACTGTGCTGGCTCTGGTGGGGAAGTTTGCCTTGGCGGCTGGATTTACCATCTTCTACGTGGACTCTGCTGAGCTCCTCCCCACTGTCATCAGGTAAGGGTGGCAGGTGCAACCCTGGCTCCTCTGCTCCCAAGACCCTCATTTTGACCATCCCTCCTCTGCCCTCCCTAGTGTTCCCCACAGAACTTACAGGACTGGCTCTGGGGCAGCAGGGCTGGATGGGGTCCAGGGCTGGATGAAGTCAGGGGAGTGCAGAGGAGGGCAGTGGAGGGCAGATACACCAAGGGCCATAGCCTGGCCTTGTCAGGACTAAATACTGTGAGTCCAGGTTTGATGAATGGCTCAGAAGGAAGTCTGCAGTGGGAGTGGGGGGTGGTCAGGAGGCGCAGCCTTTGATTGGAGACTGGATAGGTGGGCAGGAGTGCAGCCGGCAAACAGAAGGCCTGGAGGTGGGAGAAGCAGGCCACATCGTAGGACCAGGAGAAGTGCAGGTTGATGGGGCGGGAAGGCTAGGTGGACTTGAGGAAGCCTGGGGACCGTGCACGTCTGGGGAGACCAGATGAAACATCGGGGCTTTCCAAGGACGTGAGCTGGGGTGGAACTGTGGGAGGAGCTGGGGTGGACCCAGGGGAGGCCAGGTCCGCTCAGCTTCTGCCAGCCTTCCCACAGGCAGACGGGCATGGCGCTGGTGGACATCTTTTCAAGGATCAGGGGCATCCTCATGCCACTCATGATCCTACTGGGCGAGCATCACGTGTCCCTCCTCATGCTCATCTACAGCAGCCTCCCCATCAGGGCCGGCTTACTCGGCCCTGCTGACAGAGACACGTGGCCAGACCCTGAAGGACACTGTCGACGACCTGGAGCAAGAATCCTGACCACAGTGAGGTGCTTGCTCTCTCTGAACCCAGGACCTCACATCAGTGGCCCCTCTTCCAGAAGCCCAGGTCTCTACTTTACCACTTGTCCATTGTTGCAGAGGGAGCCCTCACAATTCCCATACTTTGGGGAGGAGGTGGCGAGGAATGAGGACAGTACCTAGATAGCCAATGATGACCTTCTGCTTCCTCCAGCTCTCTGAAGGCAGTGCTCTCAGAAAAGGATTTGGAGGCCTCGGGAAGTATTTCCAGCCCAGGGTAGCCTTTAGAGCGGCACTTAGCTGTATGACTGTGTCTCCAAAGCTAGACCGGCAGCAGCAGAGAGCTGCCTAAACACTCCCCTGTAAATAGCCGGACCTGTGAGCACCACCAGCCTTGCTAATGGAGGCAGTACCCTGTGAGCTGGCCCCAGAGCCAGCCACCCACTGCCTGGCCCAATCTCAGAAGCATCCTAGATGGGCCTCCCTCCTTTCAAAACCATGCTCATCCCCAAAACCCCATCCCCAGTACCCTGTTCTGGATTAGAATCTTGGGTGTGTCTTGGGTTTAACTTGTTCTCTGACACTCTTTGGGGATATGGCTCCTCAGATCCCCTCCATCTGGGATTCCCCCTGTCCTGAAAACATAGTCAGGCCCAGAACAGGACAGCTGAGTAGGGCCTCTCCCAGCCCTTGAAGTCATGGGCCCATCCAGGCAGGTGGACAAAGGGAAGTTTGCAGTTCCTCCAGTGTCTGGACCAGGCCTGAATGGATAAGGTGGGACCCACAAGACATTTGGTCTAGCTGAGAGGAGACTGATTCAGTCAGAATCACAGCTTCAGGGCTGCCTTCTCTTCAGAGATTCTCCTTCACCTGCCCTTCACTCAGGACCAGTGGCGGGGAGAGGCAGGACGTGGTTCTGTCCCTCTCTAGGCCCCTCTTTCCTTTTGTTTTCTGATGCTCTGGCTCTTGCAGGGCCCATGCAGGGTAAGAGAAGGGGGCAGAAGTCTTCTTACTTGGTGGCCACTAGTGTTGGTTCTTTTGGGACTTGCAGTGAGTAATCATCAGTCAGTGGCCCTGGGAGGCTCCTACAATTAGGCTTTCTTCAAGAATATTCAGGGGTTCTCAGTGATCACCCCAGGACCTCTGCGTTGCTCCTTAGTATGAAAAAGATGCTGGCAAATGACTCCTTGGAACCCTACTTCATCTCCTGCCCCTCCCGGTGGATCCCCACATTGTATCTCTTGGGCTGGCCTCCTTTACAAGACAGTCCAACTAGCACAACCATAGCAGCACGTTAGCCCAACTGTCCGCCTTCTTTCTGCTTGCACCCCAAGAGCTGGGCACAGCTAGAGAGCATCATACTCGTGGCTCTCTTCTCTGAACCCACGGTCACCAGCACTTCCTGAGTCCTCAGCAGCACCTTGTATTCCTACCAGCTTTTCAAGTCAGCTTGTTTTCCAATTCTCACTGGTGGCTATTTCTCAGGTCCACTCTGCTTGTCCCCTTTCCTCTTACCCCCTACCAGATAGCATCTCATCCTCCTCTCAGAGAAAGAAAAAGCCATCCCATGGCCACTCCTCAAGTTTCCCACCAAGAAAACTTTAACCTACACTCCCTCCTCCCCTGGGTGGGGATCTGGGAGTAGCTGAGCGGAGCATCTGTTCCTCCGTTGACTTTCCTCTCCATTCTTCCTCCTTAGGCCTGGGGATTGGGGGTGAGCAAGTGGTGCCTGGAAGGATGGGAGGATTTCCCACAATGGAGGTGGAGCCGTCATGGGGGAGGCAGGTGCTCTGGGTGTTGGACACAGTCTGCATGAAGGCGTGGGGCTGGCTTATGTGGAGATTTTCCCAGTCTGCCTTGCCCCTTCTGTCCCTAGGGCCTATGGCCAGTTGTGCCCCAGTGGTGGAATGCTGCTCCCCTTCATCCTACCCAATCCCAGGACCTCCCCACCCCATTGTGACAGTGCTCCCTGGACACCATGGAACCCAAGGGTTCTGCTTCCAAGGGTCCGGCTGGGCCTGGACTGTGGTCAAGTGGGCCCTGGCTTTGGCTTGTGGTCCTGTCTCTAGGGAGGAAGGGCTGGGAGGGTGTTGAGGGTTTCGACTATGATGACACCCAGCAATTGTGGGGCCGCATTCTCAGTATAGGTGTTGACAGGAGCCTGCCGGACCTTGACTGACTGTGGGAAGTCTGTGGAAGGAGCAGGCTGCCCTCCCAGGAAGCGTGAGTTCTAAGATGTGGCATCTGGCCATTTCCTGTCCTCAGAAAGGGGGCTGCTCCTGGCTGTACCTCCCTTGTCCCAGGCCTCAGTTTCCTCTTTTTATATCGGGAACCAGTTGCTGGGGCCTGTCCACCTGGTGGGGGACCTTTGGGAACAAGTGCTTCAGGTTCTTGCAGACTGTCAGGCCCCTGTTGGGCATTCAGGTGATGCTCGGGGGACACTGAAGGTCACTCTACCAGAGAAGCTGGCTCCAGGCCCCAAACCAAATCTTTGTGAGCAAAACGAAAGTTCTCTCCATCCCTCCCTCCTTCACTCCCCTCTTTCCCTCCCTCCCTAGGAAGTCTCCTCTATTGCATGACACCCTCTCCAACCTTACACATGTACACACTCTGCTAGTTTCCTGTTGCTGTTGTGACAGATTACCACAAACTTACTGGCTTTCAACAACACAGATGTATTATAGTCTTGCAGGTCAGAAGGCCAAAATGGGCCTCACTTGGCTAAAATTAGGTGTCACAGGGCTGTATTCCTTTCTGGAGGCTCTAGTGGGGAATGTAGTTCCTTGCCTTTTCCAGCCTCTTGAGACTGCCCACAATTCCTTGGCTAATGCTCCCTTGTATCTACAAATCTCTCAATGGCTGGTCAAATCTTGAGAGATATGACTGAAGTTTATTCATTTTCACTGCTGCATTGTATGCTATTAGAGAAATATACCACAGTTTATCCATTCTTCTCTTGATGGGGTTTTTGGGCTCTTTTCCCCACCTCCCATATTTGGAATGTATTGTCATGAATGTTTTGATACTCTTCTTGGATCATGTGTACAAATGTTTACCCAGAGTATACAAGTGGGGATAGAATTGCTGGGTCATAAGGTGTGAGGCTGGGCCTTCCCTAGTGGCTCTGCAGTAAAGAATCTGCCTGCCAATATAAGAGACGCAGGAGACACAGGTTTGATCCCTGGCTGGGGAAGATCCCCTGGAGGAGGAAATAGCAACCCATTCCAGTATTCTTGCTGGGAAATCCCATGGACAGAGGAACCTGGAGGGCTACAGTTCATGGGGTCACAAAGAGTTGGACACAGCACACACACACTCAAGGTGTGAGGATATTCACCTCTACGAGACAATGCCTAATTGTTTTCCAAAATGGAACCATGAATACTCCTGCCTGAAATGTGTGAAAAATGGATATTGGGTATTGTCAAACTTCTTAAATTTTCTCAAGCAAAGTGTAAATTATGCTCTTGATCTGCATTTCCCTTATTATTAAAGAGATTGAGCATCTCTTCATGTGTTTGTTTATATTTTCTCTTATTGAAAAGCCCATTCATGTCTTTTGGCCATTTTATTATTGATTTGTGGCCTCTTTATACATTCTTGATCCTTTTTATCCCCCCACTGATGCATGTTTGTTATATATTCTCCCAGTTGTGTGATTTTTTTTTTAACTTTACGATGTTCATTTTTGAGTCGTCCAATTTATAATTTAAAAGCTTTTTTAAATTATTTTATTTTTTTATTTTTGGCTCTGCTGGGTCTCTGTTGCTACATACGAGCTTTCTGTAGTTGTGGAGAATGGGGGCTACTCTCTAATTGCAGTGTATGGGATTCTCATTTTGGTGGCTTCTCTTGTAGAGCACAGGCTCTGGGCACATGGACTTCAGCAGTTGCAGCCCAGGGGCTCATTAGTTGTGGCCCAAGGGCTATCAAGTATATTTGCTTGTTGTTGCTCTTCAGTCACTAAGTCATGAGAAATTTAAGAAGCAATTCCATTTACCACTGCATCAAAAAGAATAAAATATCTAGGAATAAACCTACCTAAGGAGACAAAAGACCTGTACTCTGAAAACTATAAGATGCTGATGAAAAAAATCAAAGAAGACATACACAGATGGAAAGATATATCATGTTCATGGATTGGAAGAATCAGTATTGTCAAAAATGAGTATACTACCCAAGGCAAACTACAGATTCAATATAATCCCTATCAAATTACCAATGGCATTTTTCACAGAACTAGAACAAAAATATCTTAAAATTTGTACGGAGACACAAAAGACCCCACCAAATAGCCAAAGCAATCTTGAAGATGAAAAATGGAGCTAGAGGAATAAGGCTTCCTGACTTCAGACTGTACTACCAAGCTACGGTCATCAAAACAGTATGATACTGGCACAAAAATAGAAATATAAATCAATGGAACAGGATAGAAAACTCAAATATATATATATGTGTGTGTGTGTGTGTATATATATATATAAATATATATATATATAGGACTCCATCTAGTTAGTTTACACCTCCATTACCTACCTATTTATTATGATTTTTGGTGAGATATTTATGTTCTTCTGTCTTAGCATTGGAGAAGGAAATGGCAGCCCACTCCAGTGTTCTTGCCTGGAAAATCCCAGGGACAGGGGAGTCTGGTGGGCTGCCGTCTATGGGGTCACACAGAGTCAGACACTACCGAAGTGACTTAGCAGTAGCAGCAGTCTTAGCAGATTTCAGTTATGCAATGTAGTGTTTTCCACTATAGTCACAAGTTTTTACGTTATATCCTCAGGCCTATTCATCTTATAGTAGAAAGTAATTATTCTTTTACCAACCTCTTCCTTTTTCCCACTCCCAGAAATCACTTTCACTTTAGTTTTCACTAGTCTGATTCTTTTTTTAAAAAAAAAAATCTGCATATAAGTGATAACCCTGCAGTATTTGTCCTTCTCTATCTGTCGACTAGTGTTAATGCCCCCGAGATCCATCCATGTTGTCACAAATGACAGGATTTCCCTTTTTTCTCATGGCTAAGTAGTATTTCACTATGCGAAATGAAGTATACCACGTTATCTGTATCCATTCATCCACTGATGGACACAGTGTTGTTTCCATATCTGGCTGTTTTTGTTCACTGTTTCCATTTCTGTCTTAACTTTATAATCTTTTTCCTTTATTTGGGTTTGTTCTTTTGTTCTTTTTTCTCTTATGATGAGCATTTAGTTCTTTTATGTTCAGTCTTTCTGTTATAAAGCAAGTTAAAACTATAAATTTTCCAGAGTACCACTTTTTATATCACCTATAAGTTTGATATGAATGGTATAAAGTTTTATAATTTTCACTTATAAACATTTGTGTTATAACTCAATTTTTTCATATTGTAAAATTTTTCATTATGACCTCTTCTTTGACTTCTGAGATATTCAAAGTTTTATTAATTTAAAATATATATTCATAAAATTTTAGAAAAATATATGTACCTTACATGTTCATGGATTAGAAGACTCAATATTGTTAAGATGTCAGTTCTTCCCAAACTAATCTATAGATTCAGTATAATCTCAATCAAAAGCACAGCAAGCTGTTTTACAGATATCAGCAAACTGATTCTAAAGTTCAGATGGAAAGACAAAAGACCTATTAATAGATATTCCACACAGTAATAAGAAAGAACAAAGTTGGAGGCTTTTAAGACCTGATTTTAAGACTTCCTGTAAAGTTTTCCATAATTACAATACATAGTATTGGCAAATAGAATAGACACACAGAAACATGAAAGAGAATAGATGACTCCAGAAACAGACCTGCATAAATATAGCTAACTGGTCAAAGGAAAAAAAGGCAATCCAATGGAGAAAGGATGGTCTTGTCAACAATGGTATTGGAATAACTGGATGACCATATGCAAAAATACAATGTAAAAAATATTAATGTAAACACAGATCTTATACTCTTTATAAAAATTAATTCAAAATGGTCATAGACACAAAACTATATAAAACTTCTAGAAGACAAACTAGGGGAAAATCTAAAAGGTTTGGCAGTGAATTGCTAGATACAACAGCAAAAGCAAAATCAATGAAAGAAAAAAATGATAAGTTGGATTTTATTAAAACAAACTTCTGCTCTGCCAAAGATGCTGTTAAGAGAATAAAAAGGCAAGCCACAAGCCACAGAAAATATTTGCAAAACATATCTAATAAAAGGTTTGTATCCAAAATATACAAATAACCCAAAGCTCAACAATGAGGAAGTAAACATCCCATTTTTTCTTAATGGGCAAAGAAGATACATGATGGCAAATAAGCATATGAAAAGATACTCAACATTATTTGACATTGTGCATGCCTGCTAAGTTGTTTCCATCATGTCAGATTCTTTGTGATGCCAGGCTCCTCTGTCCATGGAATTCTCCAGGCAAGAATACTGGAGTGGGTTGCCATGCCCTCCTCCAGGGGAATCTTACTGACCCACTGGCAGGCAGGATCTTTACCACTAGCGCCACCAGAGAAGCCCTATTTGTCATTAGGGAATTGCAGTTTAAAGAATGAAAAAAATAACACATCTGTTATTATGGCTAAGGTCCAATAAGCCATTATCAGGTGCTGGCAAGAATGCAGTACAACAAGAATTTTCATTCATTGCTGATAGGAGTGCAAAATAGTATAGCCACATTGGAACAGTTTCCAATTTCTTACAAAGCTAAACATAGTTTTAGCATATGACCCAACATTTGTGTTCCTAGGTATTTACACAACCTATTTGAAAATTATGTCCACAGAAAAACCTGCATGCAAATATTTATAGCAGCTTTATTCAAAACTGCCAAACACTGGAAACAACTGAGATATCCCTCAATAATAGATGAATGAAAAAAAACCGTAGTACATGCGTACACTGAAAAATAATATTCAAGGATTTAAAAAAACAAGCTATTAGGCCATGAAAAGGTGTGAATGACCCTTCAGTGCATACTGCTGAGTGAAAGAAGCCAGTCTGTAAAGGCTATATAATTCCATATCTATGACACTGCAGAAAAAGCAAGATACACCGTAAAAAAGATCAGTCATTGTGAGGGGTTTGAGAGGAGGGAGCAGGGTTTAATAAGTGGAGAACAGATTCTTTTAGGGCAGTGAGACATCTGTCTGATACTCATGGTAGATACATGACTCCACACATTTGTCAAAACCCGCAGAACTTTACAGCCCAAAGAATGAACTATACCATATACAAATTTTTAAAAAATTATTTAAAAGCTGGAGGGATCCCTGGGTGGAATGCAGACTGTGATGGATTAATGTAACTATATTACACCTGTATGAAATATGTATTTTAAATTAACTGTTTGTTAGTGATTTCTAATTTAATTACATTGTAGTCAGAAGATGGGGCTTCCCTGGTGGTTCAACAGTAAAGAATCCGCCTGCCAAGGCAGGCGAGGCAGGTTTGATCCTTGGGTCAGGAAGAGCCCCTGGAGAAGGAAATGCCAACCCATCTGAGTGTTCTTGCCTGGGAAATCCATGGACAGAGGAGCCTGGAGGGCTGCAGCCCATGGGGTCGCAAAGAGTCAGTCACAATTCAGTGACTGAAACAGCAGCAGTCAGAAGACAGGTCTAGAACCTCCCTGGCGACCCAGTGGCCGAGACTCCACTCTCCCGCTGCAGGGGACCGGGGTCCAGGCCCTGATCCTGGTCGGGACGATCCTCCCATGCTGCACAGCTGGCCAAAAAGAAAAACAAAGATCTCTATGATGTCTATTCTTTGAAAATGTGTAGAAGCTCTATACAGTGAACAAAAACAAGACTGGGAGCTGACTGTGGCTCAGATCACGAGCTCCTTCCTGCCAAATTCAGCCTTAAATTGAAGAAAGTAGTGAAAACCACTAGACGATTCAGGTATAACCTAAATCAAATCTCTTACAATTATACAGTGGAAGTGCCAAATAGACTCAAGGGATTAGATCTGATAGACAGATTGCCTGAAGAACAGACAAAGTTTTGTGACATTGTACAGGAGACAGTGAGCAAGAAAAAGAAATGCAAAAAGGCAAAATGGTTGTCTGAAGACACCTTACAAATAGCTGAGAAAAGAAGAGAAGCAAAAGGCAAAGGAGGAAAGGAAAGATTATACCCATTTGAATGCAGAGTTCCAAAGAATAGCAAGGAGAGATAAGAAAGCCTTCCTCAGTGATCAGTGCAAAGAAATAGAGGAAAACCATAGAATGGGAAAGACTAGAGATCTCTTCAAGAAAATCAGAGATACCAAGGGAACATTTCATGCAAAGATGGGCACAATAAAGGACAGAAATTGTATGGACCTAACAGAAGCAGAAGATATTAAGATAAGTTGGCAAGAATACACAGAAGAACTATACAAAACAGAACTTCATGACCCAGATAACCACAATAGTGTAATCACTCACCTACAGCCAGACATCCTGGAATGCAAAGTCATGTGGGCCTTAGGAAGCATCACTATGAACAGAGCTAGTGGAAGTGAAGGAATTCCAGGTGAGCTATTTCATATCCTAAAAGATGATGCTGTGAAAGTGCTGCACTCAATATGCCAGCAAATTTGGAAATCTCTGGAGTGACCACAGGACTGGAAAATGTGTTTTCATTCCATTCCCAAAGAGGACAATGCCAAAGAATGTTCAAATGACCGGACAATTGCGCTCATCTCACACACTAGCTAAGCAATGCTCAAAATTCTCCAAGCCAGGCTTCAGCAGTATCTGAACTGTAAACTTCCAGATGTTCAAGCTGGATTTAGAAAAGGCAGAGGAACCAGAGATCAAATTGCCAACATCTGTTGGATCATAGAAAAAGCAAGAGAATTCCAGAGAAACATCTACTGCTTTTCTGATTATGCCAAAGCCATTGACTGTATAGATTACAACAAACTATGGAAAATTCTGAAAGAGATGGGAATACCAGACCACCTTACCTGCCTCCTGAGAAATCTGTGTGCAGGTCAAGAAGCAACAGATGGAATTGGACATGGAACAACAGACTAGTTCCAAATCAGGAAAGGAGTACATCAAGGCTGTATACTGTCACTCTGCTTATTTAACTTATAGGTAGAGTACATCATGAGAAATGCTGGACTGGATGAAGCACAAGCTGGAATCAAGATTACCAGGAGAAATATCAATAACCTCAGATATGCAGAGGATACCACCCTAATGGCAGAAAGTGAAGAGGAACTAAAGAGCCTCTTGATAAAAGTGAAAGAGGAGAGTGAAAAAGCTGGCTTAAAACTCAACTCAGAAATTCAGAAAACTAAGATCATGGCATCTAGTTCCATAACTTCATGGCAAATAGATGGGGAAACAATGGAAACAGTGACAGACTTAATTTTCTTGGGCTCCAAAATCTCTGCAGATGGTGACTGCAGCCATGAAATTAGAAGATGCTTGCTCCTTGGAAGAAAAGCTATGACCAACCTAGACAGCATATTAAAAAGCAGAGACATTACTTTGCCAACAAAGGTCTGTCTAGTCAAAGCTATGGTTTTTCCTGTAGTCATGTATGGATGAGAGAGTTGGACTATAAAGAAAGCTGAGCACCAAAGAATTAATGCTTTTGAACTGTGAGAGAGTTCCTCGGACAGCAAGGATATCAAACCAGTCAATCCTAAAGGAAATCATTCCTGAATATTCATTGGAAGGACTAATGCTGAAGTTGAAACTCCAATACTTTGGCCACCTGATGTGAAGAGCTGACTCACTGGAAAAGACTCTGATGCTGGGAGGGATTGGGGGCAGGAGGAGAAGGGGACAACAGAGGATGAGATGGTTGGATGGCATCACCGACTCAATGGACATGAGTTTGAGTAAACTCCAGGAGTTGGCGATGGACAGGGAGGCCTGGCGTGCTGCGATTCATGGGGTCGCAAAGAGTCGGACATGACTGAGTGACTGAACTGAACTGAATATAACTTTTACATCCTTTTACTCTCAGCCTTTCATGACCGTATGCTTTAAGTGTACTTTCTTACAGAGTGGGCTTCCCTTGTAGCTCAGCGGGCAAAGAATCCACCTGCAATGCAGGATACCCAGGTTCGATCCCTGGGTTGGAAAGATCCCCTGGAGTGGAAACAGCTACCCACTCCAGTATTCTTGCCTGGAGAATTCCATGGACAGAGGAGCCTGAAGGACTACAGTCCATAGGGTCACAAAGAGTCGGACACAACTGAGCAACTCTCACTTTTGCAGAGTGACCATTTGTCATCAAAATCAGGACACCTGTGGGAGGGAAAGGGGGCACTATGATTTATTACAGAAGCATAAAAGACAGAAAATGGGTATGTTCTGGGAAAATGGGGAAATATTGGCTGCCCAAGATTGCAGGGAGAAATAACAATAACCTCAGATATGCAGATTACACCACCCTTATGGCAGAAAGTGAAGAACTAAAGAGCCTCTCGATGAAAGTGAAAGAGGAGAGAGAAAAAGTTGGCTTAAAGCTCAATATTCAGAAAACTAAGATCATGGCATCCGGTCCCATCACCTTATGGCAAATAGATGAGGAAACAGTGTAAACAGTGGCTGACTTTATTTTTCTGGGCTCCAAAATCACTGCAGATGGTGATTGCAGCCATGAAATGAAAAGACGCTTACTCCTTGGAAGGAAAGTTATGACCAACCTAGATAGCATATTCAAAATCAGAGACATTACTTTGCCAGCAAAGGTCTGTCTAGTCAAGGCTATGGTTTTTCCAGTACTCATGTATGGATGTGAGATTTGGACTATAAAGAAAGCTGAGTGCCAAAGAGTTGATGCTTTTGAACTGTGGTGTTGGAGAAGACTCTTGAGAGTCCCTTGGACTGCAAGGAGATCCAACCAGTCCATCCTAAAGGAGATCAGTCCTGGGTGTTCATTGGAAGGACTAATGCTGAAGCTGAAACTCCAATACTTTGGCCACCTGATGTGGAGAGCTGACTCATTTGAAAAGACCCTGATTCTGGGAAAGATTGAGGGCAGGAGGAGAAGGGGACGACAGAGGATGAGATGGTTGGATGGTATCACCAACTCAATGGACATGGGTTTGGGTGGACTCCGGGAGTTGGTGATGGACAGGGAGGCCTGGTGTGCTGTGGTTCATAGGGTCGCAAAGAGTCGGACATGACTGAGCGACTGAACTGAACTAAACTGTTTAAAAACAGCATATTAATTTGATTTTTAGAAAGGTGAAACCAACTATCTTTTTTTAAAAGATGACCATTCTTTTTGGACTTTGTGGTTTTCATTATTTATTTACTTGGCTGTGTCAGTTCTTAGTTGCGTCATGTGGGGTCTCTGTTATAGCCCTTGAGGGCTTCTCTTGTTCTGGTGGCATGTGGGCTCAGTTGCTCCACAGCATGTGGGATCCTAGTTCCCCAACCAGGGATTTAACCCATGGAACCCATGTCTCTGCATTACTAGCTGGCGATAATCAATGTACTTTGATTCATTCTTCCAATCATAGTTATTGAATTCCACTGTTTCTACATTTCTTTTTTCTTTTCTTCACTTTTTCTGCCTGAGGTTTGGGTTTTGTTTTTCCCTTTAGTCTATCTTTTTCCACTACTCTTTCCTAGCTATACTATTATAGTGCTCATCCTTAAAATTTTTATCAAATGCAAATGTAACTTTGAGGCACTTCCCTGGCAGTCCAGTGGTTAAGACTCTGCGATTCCACTACAGGGGACATGGGTTTGATTCCTGGTTGGGGAACTAAGATCTTGCAAGC
Organism: Ovis canadensis; assembly: GCF_042477335.2. NCBI lineage: Eukaryota > Metazoa > Chordata > Mammalia > Artiodactyla > Bovidae > Ovis > Ovis canadensis. The sequence continues at coordinate 26,351,673 of NC_091263.1, forward strand.
CAGGAAGCACAGCCAAAAAAAAGTAACTTTTGGCATCTTTCTCCTGTACCTTGAACAATAAAAAGATTTTAAGATAACCCAGGCTCTGATCATACCTATCCGAACATATATTATTGCTACCCACCAATTTATCTTGTTTTTTTAATTCCACAATTGAGCAGAGCTTTTATTACTTAATGCAATGAATATTTGATTGCTTACAACTGCATCTCAGGTTGTCCTGACATAATTTTCTTCCTCCTAATCCTTTGTTTTTTTCCCAGTGGTTTCAGTTCAGTTCAGTTCAGTCACTCAGTCATGTCCAACTCTTTGCGACCCTATGAATCGCAGCACGCCAGGCCTCCCTGTCCATCCACAACTCCCAGAGTTCACTCAGACTCACGTCCATCGAGTCAGTGATGCCATCCAACCATCTCATCCTCTGTCGTCTCCTTCTCCTCCTGCCCCCAATCCCTCCCAGCATCAACTCTTCGCATGAGGTGGCCAAAGTACAGGAGTTTCAGCTTTAGCATCATTCCTTCCAAAGAAATCCCAGGGCTGATCGCCTTCAGAATGGACTGGTTGGATCTCCTTGCAGTCCAAGGGACTCTCAAGAGTCTTCTCCAACACCACAGTTCAAAAGCATCAATTCTTCGGTGCTCAGCCTTCTTCATAGTCCAACTCTCACATCCATACATGACCACTGGAAAAACCATAGCCTTGACTAGATGGGGACCCATTTATTAATGAGTTCCTCTTTTACACAGTTTCTGAACTCCTTTTTCACTACACTGTATATCCCTGATCCAAACTATTCTCTTTTTGGCCATGCTACACAGCTTTCGGGATGTTAGTTCCCAGATCAGGGATTGAACCCAGGTTCTTGGTAGTGAACACTCAAGAATCTTAACCACTAGGCTGCCTGGGAATTCCCACCAAAACCATTTGCTTGACTTTTGTGTTATTTTAGGATTTGGCATTTTTGCATACATTTTGTTTTATTTGGTGCATCCTCCTCCTTATCCTTTAGAAGTGCCGTCAGATGTGTTGCTGCCTCAACAGTTGACTATAACTGTATTTTACTCTAATTCTTGACAGATAATTTTGTTGAGTAAGCAGTTTTAGGTTGGCTGTTATTTCCTGTCAAAATGTTGAAGATACTCTTCACTCTTCCTGGTTTCCTTGTTGCTTAACAACTTCTGTTTCTTTTTTTAAAAAAAAAGAAGAGTCAAAAATCTTAAACAGTGATTCTTCAACATTATAAAGCTATTCATAACAGTAATTAAAGTAGTGGTAACATTTCACCCTTATAAAAATGTAACAGGCAGATATACATAAGTTTAGCAGCTAAGAAGAAGAGCAGGAATGTAAACATGAAACTGCATAGTGTTTTGTTAGGTAACCCAGAGTGACCACAACCCTCTGTAGATGGAATCGAGTAACTACAAATGAAGCTGGGAGAGTAGGCTGTGAAAAAAGGAAAAAAAATGTAACAAGCTTAAAATCACAACTTGGATCTCAATGGTTCAAATGTCTTATCTTACACAAAAAGGATTTGGTCAGTTTTAGTATAAAATTCCTCCAAAAAGAAAGTAAAAAAAAAATTATCCAAATATATTGTCCACAACTTTTGTTTCTTAACAAAAGACTGCATTTGTCCATGATCTCTCTTCTGTTGTTCACTATGAGGGCTACTCCATTTCTTCTAAGGGATTCTTACCCACAGTAGTAGATATAATGGTCATTTGAGTTAAATTCGCCCATTCCAGTGCATTTTAGTTCACTGATTCCTAAAAGGTCAGTGTTCACTCTTGCCATCTCTTGTTTGACCACTTCCAATTTACCTTGATTCATGGACCTAACATTCCAGGTTCCTGTGCAATATTGTTCTTTTTAGCATCGGACTTTACTTCCATCACCAGTCACATCCACAACTGGGCATTGTTTTTGCTTTGGCTCCATCTCTTCATTCTTTCTGCAGTTATTTCTCCATTCTTCTCCAGTAGCATACTGGACAGCTACCAACCTGGGAGTTCATCTTTCAGTGTCATATCTTTTTGCCTTTTCATACTGTTCATGGGCTTCTCAAGGCAAGAATACTGAAGTGGTTTGCTGCGAGAAATATCAATAACCTTACATACGCAGATGACCACCCTTATGGCTGAAAGTGAAGAACAACTAAAGATCCTCTTGATGAAAGTGAAAGAGGAGAGTGAAAAAGTTGGCTTAAAACTCAACATTCAGAAAAACTAAGATCATAGCATCTGGTCCCATCACTTCATAGCAAATAGCTGGCAAAACAATGGAAACAGTGACAGATTTTATTTTGGAGGGCTCCAAAATCACTGCAGATTGTGACTGCATCCATGAAATTAAAAGACATTTGTTCCTTGGAAGAAAAGCTATGACCAACCTAGAAAGCATATTAAAAAGCAGAGACATTACTTTGCCAACAAAGGTCTGTTTAGTTAAAACTATTGTTTTTCCTATAGTCACGTATGGATGTGAGAGTTGGACTATAAAGAAAGCTGAGCATCAAAGAATTGATGCTTTTGAACTGTGGTTTTGGAAAAGACTCTTAAGTGTTCCTTGGACAGCAAGGAGATCAAACCAGTCAATCCTAAAGGAAATCAGTCCTGAATATTCACTGGAAGGATGGATGCTGAAGCTGAAACTCCAATACTTTGGCCACCTGATACGAGGAGCCAACTCCTTTGAAAAGACCCTGATACTGGGAAAGATTGAAGGCAGGAGGAGAAGGGGACAATAGAGGATGAGATGACTGGATGGCATCATTGACTCGATGGAGATGAGTTCAAACTCTGGGAGTTGGTGATGGACAGGGAGGCCTGTCTTGCTGCAGTCCATGGGGTCGCAAAGACTCGGACACAACTGAGCGACTGAACTGAGTTATCTTCTCTCTAGATGTTTTTGAAGATCTTTTCTTTGTCACTGGTGTTCTGCAGCCGTGTTACAGTGGGTTTCTCTTTTATTTATCCTGAGTGGGATATGCTGTTTCCTGAGTCTAAGGATTTGTGTTTTTCAAGTTTTAGAAAATGATTGCTTTTATCTCCTTAAATTCAATTCTCTCTTTCTCCCACTGAGCCTGCAACTGGATGCATGTTAAATCTTCTATCTTCTTGTTCTTTTTTAAAAATTTTCTTTTTTGGCTGTGCTGGGTCTTCACTGCTGCACAGGCATCTCTAGTTACAAAGAGTGGGAATACTCTGTAGCTGCGGTGCACAGGGTTTTCCTTGTTGTGGCTTCTCTTGCTGCGGAGCACGGGCGCTAGAGCACAGGCCCAATAACTGTGCACAAGTTTAGTTTCTCCATGGCACGTGCAGTCTTCCCAGACCAGGGACTGAACCTGTGTCCCCTGCATTGACAGGCAGAATCTTAACCAGTGTACCACCAGGAAAGTCCTCTTCTATTGCCTCATTCATCTTTGTGTTGAATCTATTTAATCTTCCCTTTAGGGTGTTTATTTGAACAGAAACTTGTTATTCAGTAGTTTTTAACTTTACAGGTAGTGTCTTCACTCCAAAGGTATCTGCTATTTGCCTCTGATTGTTAAGTCCGTCTCCATAATTATAACTTCCACCTCCTACTCTCAGAATGACCTAACTTCTCAAGGATTTGATAATATTTGTTTCGAGTCCCTGGCTTGATCTTAATCTGTGAGAGCCTTGCCAGCTTAGTGTGGAGAAACTTCCCTTCTGAGTAGACTTGCATCTACTTTTGCTGATAGCCAACTGGTTCCCCAACCCAAGATCTCTTCACCTCTGCTCAAAACAGAGTTTTAAGCTTAGGTCCCCCCACTCCCTTGTTCCAAGGTAATATCCTTACAGTCTGTTTTGCTACCTCACTCCTCCCCTTTGCCTGCCTTTCCAGCTCGGCATCCTACTGCTGTCCATTACCCTAACATTTTGGCACGCCATGGCACCATTCCTGGCTCCCCACCTCTGCAGCCAAGGCTTCTTGCCACCCACCTTGGCCTCAGTTCATGGCCACTTCTAAACCAAAAAAAAATTTTTTTAAGCAATGATCCCCGGAGACCTCTCCTATCTTTTGCAAGACTGGTGGTGCCTCAGCTTGTGTGTGTGTGTGTGTGTGTGTGTGTGTGTGTGTGTAAACAAAGTTTTCTACTGTGGGGAAGTTTCAGGGGAGCGCCTCAGGACTTAGCCATTCATGATAACAGAGCATTTTCTAACACATTAAAAAATCTTAAGTGCTTTACATGTTAGCAACAGGTAGGACAATGGGGACAAATTAAGAAATTTCCAAAACAGAGGAGGGAACTACAAAGGCCATCGAGGTTGGGATCCAAACTGTTTTCAAGCCAGAGAGGCCACTTTCTGGCCAGTGGCTCCCACACTGGCCTCTGATGTTCTGAAAAGTGGTGTCAGAGAAGACTGAGCTGCATCCTTTCTTTGCAGAGATGGCAAAGGAAAACAGCCTCAAGATAGAGTTCAAATCTCATCCTCATCCCAGAAACCTCCACCAACACGGCGGAGCAGAAAGCCCCCGTTCCTGTTCTCTGGATATACTATTACAGAGATTGAGGGCCATAGATGCCCAGGATGATAAATTCGCCAACATCATGGATGTGGTGGGGGAGTTTGGCACATTCCAGCGGAGGCTAGTGGCCCTCAACTTCATTCCCACCTTCTTGGCCTCCTTTTTCATGTTTGCTGATACCTTCTTGTTCACACCCCAAAAGCCCTATTGCAACACCAGCTGGATCCTGGCAGTGGGCAGCAACCTGACAGAGGCTGAGCAGATGAATCTGACCCTGCCCCGTGCACCCAATGGCAGTTTCCTGACTTGCCTCATGTACATGCCTGTGGAATGGAATCTGGATTCTATCATCCAATTTGGCCTCAATCACACAGACTCATGTCAAAATGGGTGGATCTATCCTGAGGCCAAGAGGCGGTCACTGATAAATGAGGTATGCCTTGTCCCAAGTTGTCGGAAGCTACCCCAGGTCCCCAGAGATGTGCCTTCACCCTCACTGAACAGTGGGGGGGGAAACTGAGACCCACGAAGGTGAAGCATTTGGCCCAAGGTCACCCCACAGAGGCACGGCCAGGGCAGAAACAGGATTCCTTCTGCCCAGCCCTAGGCTTACCAATCAGCCAGGAAGCTAGAGTAGGCTGGGGAGTAGGGGCAGGTGGCCGTGTTTGTCATCTGTCCAGGAAACTGCTTCTGGAGTTGTGGCCCTGCCTTCTGAAATCACACAAGTTAGAGAATTGGGGAAACAACAGCTTTGATCTGGTACCTCTTAACAGTTTCTCAGCCTAAGCTGTTACCTGGCCCTTTCGCAGCACAGACCTGCCCAATCTGATTCTCTAGCCTGGAGCCTAGCATCTGTATTTGGGAGTCTTTGGCAATTCTGGCCTTCGCTCATACCTGTCCATCTATTCCCTTTCTTGGCCTGTGTCTCCAGTCTCTCTCTCCAGGCCTAATTCCTAGAGTCTGCTAGGTGTAAGTGGGATGCAGAGGTAACAGCTGAGGCCTGCTGCACACAAGTTACCTGCCATTGTCCCTGGCCCCTTTTGCCTAAAAGCCCACCCTGCGTAGAGGCTCCGTCTCTGGACCTAGAAGGCCCTGGGTGGAGGCCTGTGGCCAATCCCTGCATATAACCCCCAGTTTGACTTGGTGTGTGGCGAGGAAACAAACAAGGAAATCGTGCATACCATGTTCTTGGCTGGGCTCTTGACGGGGGCTTTCCTCTTCGGGTTCATAACTGACAAGTAAGTCTTTTGGAGTTTCCTCTGGGCCCTGGGACATCCCTCCCTCTTCTTCGTGGCCATTCAGAGCCAATGAGTCTCAATTTAAGGGAGGCAAGGGTAGGGGCACTCCAGAGGCGGGTGGACGGCTCTGGATCTGGTCCTGAGTGCGGAGTGGGGCCACCCGCAGAGATCCGCGGTCTCGGCGCAAGCGCCCTTCCACGCCTACAGGTTGGGCCGCTACCCCACCATCCTGCTGTCGCTGCTGGAGCTGGTCATCTTCGGCTTCGGGACAGCCTTTGTCAGCAGCTTTAACCAGTATATATTCTTCCGCTTTTGTGCGTCCCAGGCCGTGGTGGGCTACGCCATCGGCAGCTCGGCTTTACGTGAGGCGGGGCGCTGGGGGCGGGGCGCTGGGGGCGGGGCGCTGGGGGCGGGGCGCTGGGGGCGGGGCGCTGGGGGCGGGGCGCTGGGGGCGGGGCGCTGGGGGCGGGGCGCTGGGGGCGGGGCGCTGGGGGCGGGGCGCTGGGAAGGGGGTGGGGCCGGCGCGCACCTGCTGGGAACCCACCAGACAGTTAGGGTTGTGGCCCAACCTGGCAGCGAGTGGAGGCTTAGGGATGCCAGAAAATCTGTGTCCACATTGCCCTTGCACCATCATCCGCCTGGTACCCCGCACATCCCCATCCCCTTCACACTCCTTGCTTCACCTACGTGGCTTATGCCTATTCAGCTCTTAAGAAAGCCCAGGTAGCTAGTAAGCACATACTGACTCCTTTCATCCTGGCAGCTGTCTATTCAGCAGGGACTATTCTGCTATTCCTTTAGCTGAGGAAGATATCTGAACCTTGGGAAGTTAACCAACTTGCTCAGAGTCACAAGGTAGTTAGTGAAAGAGCTGGGATTTCTGCCCGCCCCCGCCCAGCCTGTGATGCAAAACTCCCGCGCACCCATACGTTCCTTGCTGCCATGGCCTTGTGTGAAGCCTGCTGGGGAACTCTGCTCCTGCTTCTCACTGGGAAATTTCCAGAGTCCCAGCCAGAGGGAACTGGGTCCTCCATAGAGGCTGAGCTCTAAGTGGCCGAAGCACTGATGCCATAAGAGCAAAGACAAGGACAGTGACGCCTCACGTGTGTCAGGCCACATGTGAAGTCCTGTGCCCAGGGCCAGGCCTTCTCAGTGACAGGTGTGTGGTCAGGCAGGAGATGTTCAGAGGGAACTGCCAGGTTGAGGACAAAGTGCAGGCTACCTCTGTGGTTGGGAGCTCAGGCGAGGGCCTGCAATGTGCCCTGGGGACACTAAGGCACTCTCTGTGGCTTTGAGGTGCTGTCTCTGGACCCAGATCCCAAGCAGGCAAGAGAACGCCAGTCCCTGAGCAGAGCTGGGGCGTCTCAGCAGGCTGGGTGCCAGGGCAGCCTTGTGAGCCCTGAGCTGATTCTGATTCTGTCCTCTGCATAGTCACTGAGTGGCTAATGGGCATGCACCGGGCCTATGCCTTCATCCTGGGACACTGCTTTTTCGCCATGGGAGTCGTTTTCCTGACAGGACTTGCCTACAGCCTTCCCCACTGGCGGCTGCTGTTTCTGCTGGGCGGAACACCTATATTCCCCCTCATCTGCTATATCTGGTGAGCAAACAAATACAGGACATGCACAAGGATGGGTCTGATGGGCTGGAGACTAGGAGGGTGGGGAGTCCGTGAAGGGTTGGAGTGCATGGGATTTTCCCTGGGAGAAAGTGTATGACATGAGAGAGAGACAAGGGCAGAGCCTCTGAAACTCCAGCATTAATGCCATCAGAGGAGATCCTCAAAGAGATGTCAGAGAGGTGGTCAGAAAACCAGAAGAAAAAAATGTTGAGAGGCGAGAGTTTAAGGATTAGGGAATGGTCAGAGTTGAAGGCAAGAAAGGTGAGAAGCATCTGTTGGTCTTGGTGACCTTGAGGTGGCTTCTGTGGAGCCAGAGGAGGTTGAGGAGTGAGGAGGCCCTGGAAAAACTAGGGTCATCCGGGTGGCAAAAGGAGAGGGCAGTAGAGAAGGCAGAGAGGCAGTAAACTGAAATCACCGTGTGAAGGGTTTGGCAGTTCTGGGTGAAGAAATGATCATCTTGCCACAGAATGTAAGGACAGACTCACTTTCTGCAACACTGTGCCTTTCATTAGGCTTGAGTAGTTGACTTGAAGACTGTGTCTTTCATGAGTAGATTAGCAACATGGAGAGGGGAAGAGATTCAGGACTCTCTCACTTCCACGAACAGGAAATTTCTAGCCTTTCGAGTTGGCAAAGGAAGATGGCCACTGGGCCGTGTTGTTGTTGTTGTTTTTTTTTTTTTTCAAATAATAAGTGCTGTCCTGAAGGTGGTAATACCTGTCCTTAGTAGGTGAGGTTATCAGACATTCTTACCAGCTTTAGGAATTCAGCTGAAATTTCAGGTTAAAAAGTTCCATGTTATATTCGATTCTTCCTTTTTCACTGATTTCATTTTTTCATTGCATTTCTCTTCTTTCTCAGCCTTGATGCTGAAAACTCAGCCTCTGTGCACCAATGCCAAATCAAATCTTAGAGACACAGTTTTGAGTGAAACAGAAAAGAATAAGCCTTATTGCCTTGCCAGACAAAAGGGGGGACAAGCAGGCTCCTGCCCCAGAAACTGTGTCCCAACCCTAGAGGATTCAATGAGGAGTTTTATAGTAATGGTTCAAGGGCGGAGTTGCTGATAAGATTAGGGTATGTGCAGGACCTATACTCCTCTAATCTGGTTTCGGGTAATATTAAAAAAAAAAGAAAAAAATATATATATATACACACACACACACACACATATGTTTGTTTGTTTCATGTATTTGGCTGTGCCGAATCTGTTGCAGCACATGCCATCTTTTTAGTTGTGGCATGTGGGATCCCTGACCAGGAGTCAAACCCAGCCCCCTGCATTGGGAGTACAGAGTCTTAGCCACAGGACCACCAAGGAAGTCCTCAAGCAATCTTTTGATGAGCTTCTCTGGTCCTTTTAATTGGGCCTTAGTCAGTCTTCTTTGGAATGAAGAATGCTGACAGCTTCCATTTATTGGGGGCTTTATAAAGAACTCAAAAGATATTGTTATGTGTATCCCTTGAGACTGAGCCAGGACCCTGCCCCAAACCTGCTCTGCTGTTTCTTGGCTGTTCCTTCCTTGTCTCTGCATCCCCTCCCTTCCCTGATTAGTCGACTGGAATTCAGGGACACTCATGGAGGTTGGAGTCTGTTCCTTACAAACAAGAAACGGGGGACACAGAAAGGTTTCCAACCCAGGATCCTCACAGGGTCCTCCTCAGTTTCAGCCTCTCCTATGCTGTCAGTGCCAACTATTCCACATCTGAGGACTGGGGTCTCCAGGGTCCTCTGAAGCCAGGAGCAAGGTTCTCTGACCTCTCACTACTCCAGCTGTGCGGCAGGGGCATTGCCTACCCATTCGGCCCACTTCTTCCACTTCTGGGCTTCATGAACTTGCTAAATCTTTCTTCCTATCTCTCCTACTCCTTTTAAAAAAGTTATTTATTATTAATTTATTTGACTGTGCCAGGTCTTAGTTGCAGCATGCGGGATCTTCCATTTTCCTTGTGGCATGCAAGCTCTTAGTTGCAGCATGTGGGATCAGGCTCAATCCCTGGGTCTAGAAGATCCCCCTGGAGAAGGAAATGGCAACCACTCTGGTATTCTTGCCTGGAGAATCCCATGTACAGAGGAGCCTGGTGGGCTATAGTCCATGGGCTCATAAGGATTTGGACACGACTGAGCAACTAGTTCCCTTATAAGGGTTCAAACCCAAGCATTGGAGCATGAAACTTTAGCCACTGGACCACCAAGGAAGTCCCTCACTCCTCTTTTTTAGTAGGCATGTGGTCAGTCTCCCATCTTTTTGGAGACATCCCAGTTTAATGACTTGAAGACAGTTTTGTAGCCTTAGAATGGAGGAGGATAACAGAGTGACTGGTTGCTGGCCCCTTAAGGGGCTGGAGGGGAAACAGGAGCAGGGGCAGGTAGAGGGGATGAAGTTGTCTCTAGAGAACTGGGGGTGTGTGTACAGTGGCCAGCCACAGAGTCCAGGCTGGGGCAGGAAGAGGGACAGTTACAAGAAATCAGCAGGCGCTGATGGCAAAGTTTTGTTGAGAGTGCCTTTCCAGGGGACTGAGGTTCATACCAGCTCCGCCTCTGTGAGTTTGGGCAAGCCACTAGGCCCTGAAGCTGAGAATCAAATAGGAATAGTCATACTAGATCTGGGTTTGGGCAGAGGATTAACAGACTGATAAAATAAGGACACTTAAGAAGTGCTTTAAATGTTAAGCTGTGTAGGTTCTTCAACTTGGAAGGATTAGGAAGAACCAAGGACCTAGGGTTATTTTGAGGTCAAAGGCAACGGGAGATGTGACCAGGAGGAAGTGGGCTGGAGTAGAGACCTCCATTCACCCAGGCAGGGGCTGGGCCCTGTGGTCAAAACGCGGGTCCTGCCTCCCATACTCTGCAGGCTATTGGGAGATAGGAAACGGGAGAATCCCCAACTATGAGAACAAGGCTCTAACAGAGGATGTGGATGCAGAGGGAAGTGGCCTCAGTATGTCTGGGCAGGTGGGGACACCCCCTAAGATAGAAAATAGGTGTCAGAGGTGGCTGAGGGGGGCAGAAGCTGTGGTGCAGAAGCAGCCAGTGGCCGGGGTGTCGCTGAGCAGTGGTGGATACTGTGAATGACTTGGGCGGGGGAGGGGGGCGGGGGGGATGGGAGTCCGAGGATGCTGGTCACCTTCAAAGCCTCCAACATCTGAGTCACCTCATGCTGGAACAGAATGGCCACAGCTGAGGCTGGGATGGGGCCAGCTTGGGTCTGTGGGGCCTCTTGGAGTGGTGGGTAAGAGGGAGATGGGCCATGCAGGATTCTCCCAGAGTCCCCAAGGTGGCTGATAATGAAAGGCAAGCTGGAGGAGGCCAAGCAAATGCTGTGCTATGCAGCTGGTGTGAACAAAAAGACCATTCCTTTAAGTCTGCTGGATAAGGTAAGAGACCTCTGGCCTGGAGCCGGGGCCTGGGCAGGGGGGCTACGTAGGGGCCTCTTCCCTCCTCATCCTTTCAGGTGGGACCTCGGCCCAGAGGATGTCCCCAGCCCACTGCTTGAGGAGAATAGTGACAGCAAAATGGAACCCTGACAGGGAAAAGCCAGAGGCCAGGCTGGTCCTGGGAGGCAGAGGGCAGGGGACCTCGTGAGTCCTGCCGGCGGGGAGCAAGCTGGGGTCTTGGCCCTGCCTGTGGCTGGTCCTGCTTGTCCTGTAGTTGCAACTGCCTGGAAAGAAGGTGGCTTCGGCCTCTATCTTGGACTTCTATAGCAACAAGGACCTCCGCAAGTTGACCTTGGTGATGTGCAGCGTATGGTGAGTACCCAGGGCTGGTGGCGGGGACTGCAAACGGGCTTGCAGTTCAGGGATCCAGGGAAAGAATAGATGTTGAGGGGCCGGTGGGGGAGCAAGGCCTGAGAACCCAGATCTCTATGTTTGCTCCTGTCCCCCATCGCCACCCTGCCACGCTCTCCTCTGCCTGTCTTTATTCCTGGCCCTGGCTTTCTGTGTGTCTTTCTCGGAGTGTCTCTCTCTTCCGGTAATGAATTCCAGGTTTGCTGTTGGTTGCAACTATTACATGCTGAGCCTCAAGATAAAGGAACTGGGTGTGGACACCTACCTCACACAACTGATTCCTGGCATAATGGAGGTGCCCGCCCGGCTCTGCTGCATCTTTCTCATCGAGCAGTTGAAGAGGAGACGAACACTGATTGTGGCTTTGTTCCAAGGAGCCATCATGTGCTTCCTTAGCCTTACGCTCCCATCAGGTACAGCCTCCACAGCGCCCCTTTCCGCCTCCCTGATGGTACCCCCCAACCTTCCAGCTTCCTCGAATCCCTACCTCGTGCCTCCTGCCCCTGTCCAGCCAACACAACACCCTGAGAGTCAGCCTCTTGCATCCATAGCCCGCCAGCCCGACAGTGGCCCTAGCACTTCCTGAGAAGGGAACCGTTCTCTAGAACAGGTGAAGAGGGGCCTCCCAGGACAGGGCACTGGAAGGTCCCAGGGCCCTGGGAGGGGAAGAGGTGCTGTTCAGAGGAATCGTCCTTGGGCAGGAGAGCGGGCAGCCTTCTTCCCCTCGAGTCCTGCCCACGTCAATAATTAAATGCGAACAGAGGCAGTAGAAGTGGTCTTCAACTGCTACCCCAGCCCTGTGTCATCTGTAGCCTCACCAGGAAAAACTCAACTGCGCATTGAAGATCGAGCATAACACTGGGCCAAGCTCTCAGGAACAATTCTTGCATGGAGGCCACTCATTCCCAGGGGAGCCCCATGCCCCGCACCCTGTCAATTCAGAACCAGGGAAGGAAACGGGAGGGCGGACTCTTAATATTTTCAAGATTGTGAAGAGTCCTAGAACAGTGCATATGCCCCAGGTCACAAGGCTGGAAGAATGTGGCAGGGCTGAGGATGTGGACATTAAGATGTCAGCATTCATTCCCCTGATCAGAATGGCTACCACAGCCCCCTCAGCCTCTGGGGCCAGGGTCGGGGAGGCTGTGTCCAGGATCTGCCTCATGGAGTTCCCTCACTCTCCTTGGGGGATGCAATTTTGTCTGTCATGACCTGGACCCTTTCTCTCCCTCTTCTGCTGTTGGCAGTGTTGACTGGCTAAAACAAAACAGAAGAAACAAAGCCAGGATTCAGCTTTATTGTTCAGTGGTTTTTTTAAAATGTGGGTCTATAATGAGCTAAGCAGAACTGTCTGAAACTAGACAAACTAGGAGGAAAATCCCCAGTAAATAAAACTAGGTCTCCAATTTCATCCCCCAGCCAAGTGAAGCCAGACCGAGTTGGGCATGGGGAGGAGGCCTAGGGCAGGGTCCCGCAGGGGCTAGTAGTGGGGGAGCTGGAACTCCTGGCTCCACGTCAGTGAGCCAGGGGTTCAGCTCCCCTAGACCTGAAGAATGGGGTTTCCCAAAATCATTTCTGCCTCTTCCAGTGTATAATCTGGCTCCCCAGAGTTGGGCATCCTGGAATGTCTAGCCATTCAGGCCCCAGGGACTAAATGCCCCCTTGCCCCTCTCTACCTGGCAGAGAATGAAGGAGAAGTAGGGAGAGCCCTGAGCAGGCAGCCAGGCACACAAGGGGCCGGCCTGGGGCTGAACGGATGCTCCAGAAGGAGCAGGCGGTGGGGCAGGGGAAGCTGGATCTCGGTGAACATGTGGAAGATCACAGAGAGCCTGGAGGCAGGGATGCAGGAGCTGAGTCCACACAGTAGATGATGGCCCACATGGGTCCCACTCTACTGACCAACTCTGCCTGCTGAAGCGCTTATTCCCTCTAGCAGACTGGCCCTTCTCTGAGTCTGCTGGCCAACTGACCAGGTGGTAGGGGTGGACTGTCCCGACGCCTTCTGAGGGGGATTGAGGGAGGGCCAGTGGGCAGGCCTCCCCAGCCTGCCCCGAGGGAAGGATGGCCACAGACTCAGGTGGCTGCATCGTCTGGCCACAGAGTTGAAATCCCTCGTGGTCTTGATAACCCTGCTTGGAGAGTTCAACCTGGCCGCCTCCATCACCATATTCTACATCTACGCTTCTGAACTCCTCCCCACTGTCCTCAGGTAGGGGGCCTGGTGGGTGCTGGTGGGGGCGGGGTATGCTCGGGGGTGGGCAATGATAGAATGAATAATAGCAGCTGAGATTGGGCCTTCACCTGCTGACAGGCACCCTGCTCAGCAATTTACATGGGTTACTCCATTTAACTCTCACCCAAAATATCCCCCCAACACCATCATCAGCCCTAATTCAGACATGAAATCAGAGTGGTAAGGGCACTGGGTCAAGGTCAGACAAAGCAAATGGCAAAAGTGGGATTTGGACCTAGGCTGTCTGACTCCAGTCCCTGACTTGCACTAACTGCCTAAACTGTGTCTGGGCCACTCTCCAGGGGAACCCTGGAAGGGGTTCAGGCCCTTCTCCAGAGGAACCCTTGATGATGGCTGTAGTATCCCCCTCCCCACCCACCCTTGCACACCCACACTATGGTGTATGAGCCTTATAATTCTCCCACTCCGTGCTTCATAAAAAATTACTACCTACCTGGCAATAACAAGGAACTAAATTCTCCAAGGTTGCACAGTGAGTTGGACAGGGTAGAGATAAGGGTGTGGGATTTGGGGAAGCTGCTTTTCCCACCCAATCCAGTCGCTGGGCCCAAAAAGCCTCCAAATGAACTCTCACCTCCCCTTCCAGGGCGACAGGTCTGGGCCTAGTGTCTCTGGCCTGGGCAGCTGGAGGCATCTCTTCTTTGACGCTCGTCAGCCAGAACGTTGCCATCCTACCCATCGTTCTTTGCTGCCTCTCGGCCTCCGTGGCTTTGTTCTCCTGCTCTAGTTTGCCAGAAACCCACGATCAGCCTCTGCCTGATAGCCTGGAGCACATTACCCCACATACAAGGTGGGTGTGCGTGGCTTCCGGGCTCTGGCCAGAACAGGGCCTGGTTTTCAAGCCTTTGGCCATGAGAACATGTCAGACACTATCCATCCCCGCCCCACTGCCAGAAGGCCTATGAGACAAAGGCTACTCTGTACTCACAGCAGACTCCCTTGCTCTCCTGGATGCTGCTGCCTGCCTTGGTCCAGCCCAGCCTCTGCCAGCTCCCATCCTGTCTGGCTCTCCTGATCCAGCGTGGGCCAGACCTTCTTCTTTCCTCATCCCCTGATGCCTGTCTACACTGGAGTGATGCCCGTGGCGATGTTCTGGGCTTCCTCCCCTCCCAGGGCACAGAGGACTGGCTTGGAATCAGCTTTCTGAGTACTTCTCCATTCCTTTCTGAACTCCCAGTTCCTCAAAAAGGACCCAGTCTTTTATTATGATTTTTTTTTTTTGACCATACCACCGCACAGCATGAATGATCTTAGTTCGCTGACCAGGCACTGAGCCCGCGCACCCTGCAGTGGAAGCGTGGACTCTTAACCAGTGGACAGCCAGGGAAGTCACCAAAGGGACCCAGTCTCGGTTCATGACTCTGGCCTTTTGGCCCCAGTAGCCCAGGACCCCGCTTGGGAAATAGGCTCCACCCAACTGCTTTATGGGCTCTCTGGTGTCTGGTCTCCTAAGTGACCCTGGAGAAGGCTTGTCAGGATTGGTAGAAACACTCCTAGGACTTAGGCCAGCAGAGCCACAACTCGCTCCCTGGGCCTGAGCAACAGGGAGGGGCAGAGGCTGCCTGCTGTCTCCCAGTGCCCTCTGCTCATAGCACAGGGCCTCTGCTGCTGCTTCCTCAGTCCTCCTCCCCACCATCGGCCTACTTCCCTTGTCTCCCTTTTCAAACTCTCATTGACAGCCCCTGAGCTAGGCATGGTACCAGAGCTGGGCTGTCAGAGGTAAGAGGTTCCCAGGCTTGAGCAAGGGAGACAGATATGCAAACAGTTTTCACCAATGGACTCTGACACAGGAATATACAGGACCTATAGGAACCCCAGGAGGGAGGAGCTTTAGTTTAGGGATTTGGGGCAGGCTTCCCAGAAAAAGGATATTTGAGTAGGGCTTTGAAGGATGAATAGGTGTTTGGTCCATTGTAGAGAGGGGGAGTGGCATGCAGCAGAGGGACAGCATGGTAACTTAAAAGCACAGGCTCCGGAGCCAGACGGCCTGGAGCTCTATCCCTGCTCACCCTTCCCAGCATGTGCACAGGGAGGTTACCTACTACCTCCGAGATTCGTATTTGCAACATGGGATCACAGCATGATAACAGCAAAGGCTAACGTGTATGGAGCATTTCCCATGTGTCAAGGCCTGTCCTCGTTGCGTGCCCTTCCACCTTTGTCCTAACAGTCACCACATGCACTAGTGACAAGGGCACTATCCCTCGTTTTACAGATGAGGAAACTGAGGCATGGAGTGGTAGAGACATAGAACCTAGCCTTCCTCTCTCACAGGAATTGGGAAGGTTACCCCCAAATAAAGTGGTTGGGAATTGCCTGCCATTCCAGTAGTTAGGACTCTGTGATCTCACTGCCAAGGACCTGGGCTTCCATCCCTGGTTGGGGAACTAAAATCCTGCAAGCCGTGTGGTGAGGCCAAAAACCAAAATTAAACAAATAAACAATAGAGTGGTTGGCACAGTGGCACAAGGCAAGTGCCCAGTAAATGCCAGTGATGAAGATGGTAAACAGCATCCCAAAGATGCAGAAGAGCGAAGGGTCTGACCAGGGTTGGGAGATGCAACAGGCCTGATTCTGGAGGCGAGGACCCCTCCTAGGCTCACACAGAAGCTTGGCTGGGGACCCACCAAGGCATGGGAAAGCTCCGCCTCTCAGGAATGCAGAGCCAGGCCTGGCCTGTTTTCTCAGCTCCTAAAAGGATGCAGCTCAGACTTTTTCTCCAATGGTTTCTTCAGGAGCATAAGCGAGGAACTCTCGAATGAGGACGTGTTGAGTGACGATGTGACGGAGGAAGCGGCCAAGAACACCATTCTCAACGCCAGGTTGACAAGCATAGGCCACGATGGCCTCTCCAGCCCGTCTTTGCACTCTGAAGAAGAAAAAGAGGCAAGGAGGAGGACTGAGCACCAGGCCCCCGCATGACCTCGGGTGGGAGCTGAGCGGCTGGATATGGGGCTGTGAATTCTAGGCCTATTCCAACTTGGGGGGGCAGGGTCAGTCCTACTCCAAGGCCGGCCCTCTCACCTCTCAGGGAACTAGCATATGATTCATTCCAATAAAGGTACCATGTTTCACTTGAGATGACTAGGTCAAAATTCACTGTGTCCAGAGGACCCAGGGGCCCAAGCCTGGAGGAGAGTGGTCCTTGATGTCTCCGCTGGCCTCTGGGGACAGCGAGGAGTCATCTGGTTGGGGTGTGCGGGTGAGTCGTGTCTGTGAGGGCCAGGACTGGGAAAGGGCAGCACTCGCCTCCATGCTGCCCACCTCCTTCAGCTCAGGTGTCCACTAGTGTGGGTGGTCTTCCTGCTTCGAGTGCAGGCTGGGGACAGATTCCACAGGCACGCCCCTGTGTGCTCACCTGTCAAGGGAGGGGTGGAATGTAAAGGAATAATGAGAAAGTCTCCTGGCACAAGGCTTTCTCACACCATCTTTCCTTTGCTTTTCCCAAATAAGCACCCCTTGGGGATTACCTATCTCACTCTCATCCTGTGGAGAGGGGAGGGCTGTGTCTTCCCTGATGATTCCATCCCGACTGACCTCTGACCTCCAACACCCTTAGGATAATGCTCAAACCCCAGCTCACAGTCCTGGCTGCCCTGGAGGTGAGTCTGCCTTCCCAGTCAGTGTAGGGGCTCCTCCAGGCAGGGCCCAGGATTCCTTAGCCACTGGTCAGACCTAGAAACGTTTGGGTCAAGCCCTGGACTCCACTCTCTCTCTCTTCCCTGGGAGAGTTTATTTGGATGATCATTATCAATTTGCAGGGAGGTGCTAACTCCCCAGGGATTCTGTGGGAAGGAAGGAAAGAGTGTTTTCATGGAACCTCAGGGTCTCCTGGGCAGGGGCTGGAGTGCAGGGCAGCAGGGCACCCAAACTTCAGGACAGTAAGAAGCTGGTGTCTAGGACTCCATCTTAAAATACCATTTTTAAAAAAAAAATTGAAGTATGGTTGACTTATGTACAATGTGGTGCTAATTTCTGCTGTAGAGCAAAGTAACTCAGTTATACACATATACGCATTCTTTTTTTTTTTTTTAATGTTTTTCTCCATTATGGTTTATCCCAGGATGTTGGATGTAGCTTCCTGTGCTATACACTAGGACCTAGTTGTTTATCCATTCTAAATGTACAAAGATATCATTTTCTGATTTCTCTGTTCTTTACCCAGTTTCCCAGGATTGCCTCCAAAGAGGGGTTTGAAAGGCCCAGGAAAAAGGATCTCGCGAAATTTCTGCTTACAGGACAACAGGCTATTTGAAAGACCTTCCTTGCTCCTTCTGGGAGAGGCCTGTCTGTGAGCTGTGATGGCCCACACATTAGCTCTGTTTAAATGCCTCATCTCACATTACTTTGGTGGAAGGATTCAGCCAGTGCTGCAGGGAACAGGAGGAAGACATGGGTCTGGACAGAGAAAACTGATGGGGCAGGGTCGAAAGAGCTGGCGGCCACAGATGTGACTGGCAGAAGATCTAGAACACCCCTACCTCACATAAATATTCCTTAGGTGGCCAGGATTCGTCAGTCACTTGCAGATAGGACCCAGTTTGCTTATCTGTTGTTGCTGTTGTTTAGTTGTTAAGTAGTGTCTGGCTCTTTTGTGACCCCATGGACTGTAGCCCAGCAGGCTCCTCTGTGTGTTAAGATTTCCCAGGCAAGAATACTGCAGTGCATTGCCATTTCCTTCTCCAGGGAATCTTCCCGACCCAGGGATCAAACCCGTGTCTCCCTCATTGCAGGCAGATTCTTTACCTCTGAACCATTAGGGAAGGCCACTTGCTTATCTAATCAATGGCTAATATTACCTAGAGTTTGGCATTGTATATTTTAACAGGCCATAGGCTAGCCACTAGCCAGATGAGGCTGTTGAGGGCTTGAAATGTGGGAGCTGAGATGTAGGCACGCCCATAGGCCGAGGTCAGGCTGTGTCTTTATCCTGAGGGCAGTGAGGAGCTTCTGCCGGCTTTGAGGCAGTGGACGCAGAGTCAGTTTTGCCTTCCACAAGGGTTACCTGCTGGCTCTAGGGTGATACATCCATACAGTAGAATGTTTTCTGGCCCAAAAAAGAAATGAAGTACTTATATGCACTACTGTTACTTAGCAAAGGGCTCCTGTGTCTGCAGTGTAGAAGGCCAAACTCTGACACTGGATGTTAGCAGCAAAGTCATGGTTTATTGCAGAGTGCCAAGAAAGGGAGCGGGGGACACATTTCCGATCCATTCCAACTTCGAGTTGGAGGTGTTTTTAAAAGGGAAGAACAAGGAAGCTGAGATTAGTCATTGTCCTGTATCATTTCCCTGATATTTTAAAAATCATAGTTTCAAGGAGTCATGAGCTTTCCAGTTTCCAGTTCTCTGATCTAGATGGTCCATGGCTCAGGGGCCTGTGAGCTCATCTTGCCCTGGAGATGTAACTTGAGTTTGTACATTAGATATCTACAACAGCAATTTTAGTACACAGATGCTGTTTCCATGGTATCAACAGTAGCTGTCTTAGTCATCAGATACCTCTAGTTGATTAGGGTTCAGTGAGCACAGGATCAAGGTCAGAGGGGACAAGAAAAGGAATAATGGTTTCGATAGAGAGGTTAATCATAAACCAGGTAAGGAAACTTTGTTTTAGGAGGCTCAGCTTCACTGCAATGTGAATGAGCCTTGAAAAGTATGCAGAGTATAGTAAACCAGTCACAAGAGGCCACAGAGGTTGTATGATTCTATTTAATTTAAATGTCCTAAATAGGCAAAGTAGATTAGTGGTTGCCAGTGTTTGGGGAGAATGGGAACGAATGAACAAGGGGATTTCTTTGGGGGCTTATGAAAGTGTCCTAAAATTGGTTGTGGCAATGGTTGCACAATTCTGTGAACACACTCAAAACCATTGATCGAGTACTCTAAATAGATTGTGTGGTATGTGACTTATATATCAATGAGGATGTTAAAAAAGAGAGATTAGCAGAAGGCAGAGTAATGAAGGAGCAGAGAGCAGGGTGCTGACCTGACCGCAGTAGAGTTGTGCAGCATTTCTGGAGGGGAGTTTGGTATGATGCACAAATATTGATGTTCTGACTCTGTCTACCCTTTGACTCAGGAATCCTCCCCTGACTTACCCAAAGGAGGAGATACGAAGATAGGTGTACACAAGGAGGTTCATTGCGGCTTTCTTACATTAAAAATATACAATTTGGGGAAAATACAATTTGAGGGGATTTCCTTGGTGATCTGGAGGCTAAGATTCCATGCTCCCAAGGGAGGGGGCCCAGGTTTGATCCCTGGTTAGGAAACTAGGTCCCCCCTGCTGCAATGAAGAATAAAGACCCTGTGTGCTGCAGCTAAGACCTGGCCCAGCCAAATAAATAAATTTTTTTTTATTTCAATTTTTTTTGGCAGGGGGGCGGGGGCGTGAAGCTTATGGGATCTTAGTTCCCCAACCAAAGACTGAACCCATGTCCCGATCAGTGGAAGAGTGGAATTCTAACCACTGGACTGCCAGGGAAGTCCCAATCTTCTTTAAAACAAACTTTAAGTCATTACTAAGAGATGCTACTGTTCAGATTATATAGTTAATACAGTTTATTAAAGCTCTATATTTGCAGACATGAAAAGCTGTCCATGACATATTGTTTAGAGAAGTGGGCAGTTTAACAGGGACTTCAGCAGTTATGTAAAATTCAGGCATTTCTTTACACATAGAGGGAAGTTGATCAAAAGGCTGTGTATCTTTCAGAGCCCCTGATTTATGGAGTGTATTAGTTTTCTCGGGCTGCTGAAACAAGTACCACAAAGTGGGT
The DNA here is from genome assembly GCF_042477335.2 of Ovis canadensis. NCBI lineage: Eukaryota > Metazoa > Chordata > Mammalia > Artiodactyla > Bovidae > Ovis > Ovis canadensis. The sequence goes on from NC_091263.1 coordinate 26,371,853, forward strand.
GGTTTAAAGATGGAGATTTACTTTTTCACAGTTCTAGAGGCTACAATCCCAAAATTAAGATTATGGTGGGGTACTTTGGTCACCTGATGCGAAGAACTGACTCATTTGAAAAGACCCTGATGCTGGGAATGATTGAAGGTAGGAGGAGAGGGGGACAACAGAGGATGAGATGGTTGGATGGCATCACCGACAATGGACATGAGTTTGCGTAAGCTCCGGGAGTTGGTGATGGACAGGGAAGCCTTTGGCGTACTACAGTCCATGGGGTCGCAAAGAGTCAGACGTGACTGAGCAGCTGAACTGAACTGAGTGTTCTCTTTGGAGAATCTGGGAAAGAACCTTTCTGTGCCTCTTCTAGCTTTGGGTAGTTGCCAGCAGTCCTTGAGTGTGTATCTGTGTGTGTGTCTAAATTTCTCTTTTCCTATGGGGATACCAGTCACTGGACGAGGGCCCACCCAGTACAAAGTCATTTAAATTTGATTACAACTGCAAAGACCTTATATCCAAATAAGGTCACATTCACAGGTACTGGGAATTAGAACTTGAATGTACATTTGGGGAATACACAACTCTGCTCACTATGTATGCTGTGCTGTGCTTAGTCGCTCCGTCATGTCCGAGTCTTTGCCACCCCATGGACTGTAGCCCGCCAGGCCCCTCTGTCCACTGGGATTCTCCAGGCAAGAATACTGGAGTGGGTTGCCATGCCCCTCCTCCAGGGGGCCTTTCCAACCCAGGGATCGAACCCAGGTCTCCCTCATTGAAGGCAGATTCTTTACCATCTGAACCACCAGAGAAGCCCAAGAATACTGAAGTGGGTAGCCGATCCCTTCTCCAGGGGAACTTCCCCACCCAGGGATTGAACCAGGGTCTCCTGCATTCATTGCAGGGCGGATTCTTTACCATTTGAGCTACCATGGAAGCCCCTCTGCTCACTATATGATGTTCGTTCATTTCTTTTCACTCTTTAAACAATTTTTAAATTTATCTTTGGCTGTGCTGGGTCTTTGTTGCTACTTGGGCTTTCTCTAGTTGTAGCAACCTGGAGCTACTCTAGTTGCAGCGAGCGAGCTTCTCCTGGTGGAGTTTTCTCTTGTTGCGGAGCACAGGTTAGACAGCGGGCGGGCTTTCGTAGCGGCAATACGTGGTCTCATGGGCTCTGGAATGCTGGCTCAGTAGTTGTGGTGCACGGGCTTAGTTGCTCTTTTCACTCCTTAATGAAAGCATTCAAGAATATGCATTTATCTTTTGAGTAGGTGTATCCCCAAAGTTCTTGAAAGGATGTTTTCCTTTTCCTTGGTTCTAAACAGTGTGTTGTATTTTGACTTCCTCTTTGACTCAGGAATTATTTAAGAGAATAAGTTAAAAGTACTAAGCAGCCTGAGATCCACCCTGTTACTGCTATTTTGTTTGCTTGTTTTCTTTTTCTTTATTCTTTTAGTCTACAAGTTAAAAGCTCAACAATACAGAGTAAATTCAAATGCAGAAGTCACTCCCTAACCACCAGTTTCTAAATCTCACTCCAACAGATAATTGTTAATATCTTGGAGAGGCTTCCCTAATGGAAAGTGGCTAAGACTTTGTGCTCCCAATGCAGGGGGCCCAGTTTGATCCCTGGCCAGGGAACTAGATCCCACATGCCACAAATAAAAGTTTGCATGCCACAACTAAGACCCAGAAGAGCCGAATAAATATTTAAGTCTGTCTTTGACAGAAAAGAAACTCATTGAAAAAAACCCAAAACTTGAAGTATATATTTCCAGACCTTCCTTTCATGTATACAAAACTACAGGGTTTAATTATCTGCTTTAAACACTACTGGAATAGGAGAAATTGAGATTCCAAGGGATAAAAGCAGTAAAACCAGGAAAATGCAAGAGAAGAACACCAACGTTTAGTTTTCCTAAATCAAATTAGCTTCTGAGGTGAATACAAACACAGAAAGAGCAGGAGCTTTTCTCCTCAGGGCTCTTTAGAATCTGATGGAACATCAAAGTCCATCAAACTTTTCTCCAGATGTAAACACAAAATCAGCTTTATTTATTGATTTGCTGCTGCTGCTGCTAAATCACTTCAATTGTGTCCGACTCTGTGCGACCCCAGAGACGGCAGCCCGCCGGGCTCCCCCGTCCCTGGGATTCTCCAGACAAGAACACTGGAGTGGGATGCCATGTCCTTCTCCAATGCATGAAAGTGAAAAGTGAAAGTGAAGTTGCTCAGTCGTGTCCAACTCTTAGCGATCCCATGGACTGCAGCCTACCAGGCTCCTCCGTCCATGGGATTTTCCAGGCATGAGTACTGGAGTGGGGTGCCATTGATTTAAATTTATTTTAACTGGAGGCTAATTACTTTACAATATTGTGGTGATTTTTTCCATACATTGACATGAATCGGCTCTGGGTGTACATGTGTTCCCCATCCTGAACCCCCCCTCCTGCCTCCCTCCCCATCCCATCCCTCAGGGTCTCATCCCAGTGCACCAGCCCTGGGCACCCTGTCTCATGCATCGGACCTGGACTGGCAATCTATTTCACATATGATAATTCATGTTTCAATGCTATTCTCTCAAATCATCCCACCCTCACCTTCTCCCACAGAGTCCAAAAGTCTGTTGTTTACATTTGTGTCTCTTTTGCTGTCTTGCATATAGGGTCATAGTTGCCATCTTTCTAAATTCCATATATATGTATTAATATACTGTTTTGGTGTTTTTCTTTTGACTTACTTCACTCTATATAATGGGCTCCAGTTTCATCCACCTCATTAGAACTGATTCAAATGCATTCTTTTTAATAGCTGAGATCAGCTTTAAAAAAAATCTGAATCTCAGCTGCTTGAGTTACTTATTTAACTAGAGGCAGGACCCACCCCTTACCCTCAGACTTGGATAAACAAATCTGTATGACGTTTGCCCTGCTAAGGGCTATAGTTCAAAACATTTCTTTTCACTCATAATAGTGTCCCACTGATCTTACAAAAATCTTGTACTACCTTTGAGATAGAACAGAAAGAAGAATTATTTAATTTCTGACATATCTCAAGATGAAATCTATAAGATTTCAGACAGGTATAATAAATTATTGAATGTGAAAGTCACTCAGTCGTGTCCAACTCTTTGCGACCTCATGGACTGTAGCATGCTAGGCTCCTCTGCCCATAGAATTCTCCAGGCCAGAATACTGGAGTGGAGCTGTTCCCTTCTCCAGGGTATCTTCCCAACCCAGGGGTCAAACCCAGGTCTCTCACATTGCAGGCAGATTCTTTATCATCTGAGCCACCAGGGAAGCCCTAAATTAGTGAATCTGAATTATAATTGATTTTTTTTAAACTTTCATTTTTTGGCCACATCATGCGACTTGCAGGATCTTAGTTCCCCAACCCAGGGCCATGGCAGTGAAAAGTGCCAAGTCCTAACCATTGGATCACCAGGGAAGTGCCTGAATTTTCTATTACATTTCCCAATTTCTGATTACTTTTGATTCAGTGATTTTATCTTTGTGTTAAAAGTGGAAGGGATATATATACTATATATCAAACTTTATATATATATATATATATATATATATAGCTTTATATATATAAAGCTACCAGTATACTCCTAACTTTTCACTCTTAAAACTACTTATTTAAAAGGATGTATATATGCCTGAATGGTTTCAGTAGCATCAGTACTAATGAACACAGCTTTAGGTAGGTTAGATAAAAACAATTAGTCTGCTATTATTACACAAACAGAATAAAATATATTGGAGTTTAAAAACAGTGCATTTTTATCCAGAAAGCATATTTCTTCAGAGTTTTTCTCAAAGAGGTTAACTTTGAGAAAAATTCATGTTGCGGCTGCAGACTTTAAAGAATGAAGAGATAGTTCAGGGATGTTTCATTGGTGAACAGAGTATAGAAACTGAATTTATGTTTGTCTCCCTTTTCCTATTTTACAATGAGTTCTCATTTTTATATCTACTAAATGAAATGTTTTTCTTTTTCTGAAGAGCTTACATCTAGTGCTTACCCTCAGATTAGTTTTCACTGACTTGTGTGTCAAGATGTAATATATTCAGTTAGCAAACACCTAGACTGAAAGAAAACTTGATTCAGTCAAAGACCTTGCTCAGTTCAGTCACTCAGTCATGTCCGACTCTTTGTGACCCCATGGACTGCAGCACACCAGGCTTCCCTGTCCATCACCAACTCCCGGAGCTTGCTCAAACTCATGTCCATTGAGTCGATGATGCCATCCAACCATCTCATCCTCTGTTGTCCCCTTCTCCTCTTGCCTCTTATCTTTCCCAGCATCAGGGTTTTTTCCAATGAGTTCTTCGCATGAGGTGGCCAAAGCATTGGAGTTTCAGCTTCAGCATCAGTCCTTCCAATGAATATTCAGGACTGATCTCCTTTAGAATAGACTGGTTGGATCTCCTTGCAGTCCAAGGGACTCTGAAGAGTCTTTTCCAACCCCACAATTCAAAAGCATCAATTCTTTGGTGCTCAGCTTTCTTTATAGTCCAGCTCTCACATCCATATATGACTACCAGAAAAACCAGTAGCTTTGACAAGACGAACCTTTGTTGGCAAAGTAATGTCTCTGCTTTTTAATATGCTGTCTAGGTTGGTCATAGACCTTGCTAGGAGAAGAAAATGTAGGCTAATATCTTTGTAGAAAATGTCAGAAAGTAGCTTTGTGGCTTGAAGGTGGGGAAACACTTCTTAAACAAAATCAATATGGAGAAAAACTGACAGATTTTATTACATTCAAATTAAATTTTTCCAGTCCATGAAGGGCAAGATGGACAAAGTTAGCAGATAAATGACATATTGAGAGAAGATATTTGCAATACCTAAGACCAATTGGGAACTTACATCTTGAAATATAAGAAACTCCTGCAAATCCTTAAAAAAAGACAAAAATTCCCAATTTGAAAAATGGGCAAAGGGAATAAGCAGGGGATTCACTGAATGTCAGGAAATCCTAAATGGCTGGTGAGTGTATATGAAGAGAAGCTCAAAATCATCAATAATGAGAGAAATGCAAATTAAAGCAATAATGAGAAACCACTCCTCACCTATTACACTGCCAAAATCAAAAAGGATATAAATGCCAGGTAATATATATAGGATGGAGAAGTTCAGGTACCCTTGGGCATTCCAGGTGGGAGTGTAGACCAGTATAGCGATTCTCAGAAGTAATCCAGTACTCTGATCACACGAGTTACGCACACATAGTATAAACCCTACTCTTGGATATTACCCACCCCCCCCCAAAAAAAATTCCCCCCAGAGGTCCACAGAACCATGGATGAGGAGGTTTCAACCTGTGCTACTTGCAATAGTGGGGAACTGGAGTCCACCCCAGTGTCCCTCAGGGGCAGCTTGAGCAGCAAAACCTGGGGTCAGTACACTAATGAACACGAAAGAACTGTTACAAGCAACCAAGCAGATGAGGGGTTCCCACACACTGTACACTTCATGGCATCCTTCAGAATCTGAGTTTTGTCACGCGCTTCTTGGCCAAAAGAAGAGATTAATGGTTCTGTTTAGTAAGGATCAATAGTTAGACCCAAATGGCTTCATATATACCTGTGTCCTAACAACTTAAAAGCTCTTTAAAGAAATTAGTGCACATAAGTAGGGAGAGAAAATGATTTCATTTCCTTCTTAAACAAGCATAATTACTCACTAAGGGGATGTGTGTGCCTGTTGGGTGTTGCACAACTCTTGAAAGATTAGGATCAGACTGAAAACTGCTGCCCTTATTTTTGCACTTTAATTTTCCCTGCAGTACTTGTTTATCACCATGACTGCTTAATCACCGCGATTTGCTGATCACTATGACACAGGTTTGCAAAGATATGCCTTATCCTAGAAAAGAATCTAGCAAATTCAGTGTAAGAACCGTTGACTGCCCAGCAGTCAACAGTCAACCACTCACCAGTGCCCTTAGAGACTGACAAAGGTTGAGATGAGCATGCCCGTCTTTCCCTCCAAAAGTAAAACTACCTCACTGCACCCCTGTGGGTTCCCTGCACCTTCCCAGAGCACCTGGGCGCACAGTTTGGGAACCAGAGAATACATATAACTATGAGTAAACTGTAAAAACAGTGCTGAATTTTAAAAAGTACTTCAAAGCTAATGCCTAGGGATTTCCTGGTGGTCCAGGGATTGGGGCTCTTCGCTTTCACTGCCGACAGCGCAGATTCAGTCCCTGGGTCCATTGTCCTGTGCCCCCTAACGCCGCACCATGAGTGGACAGGGCTCCAGTACCTGAGAGAGACGAACTCGGAGGTCCCAGGCTCCGGGCTCTCAGAGAGACAGGTGGGAACAAGCCGGCCTAAGGATGAATCCTCTGGTCCAGGCGTCCTCCAAAGGAAGGCAGGCCGCGATAAGGCCGGGTCTGCGCAGGGAGCACATTTGGATGGAGGCGGGCGAGGTGGGGTTGGAGGGAGCGAGCTGCTGGTCGCCCAGGTGCGAAAAGCACCTGATGCCGAGCAGCGGCGCGTCCCCACCTCGCTCGCCCGCAGGTGGCGCCAGAGCGCAAGGCGGCGGGGGCCCCGGGTCCGGGAGTTCTGCCGGGCGGGGCGAGGGGCGGGCCCGGCGTGTCTGCGCGTTGGAGCGCGGCGACAGTCCGGCCGCGGGAAGGACTGACGGAACGGCGCGCCGCCGGATCCTCCGCGGCCATGGCCGAGCGCGCCGCTCGCCGCTGCTGCCTGGGCTGGGACTTCAGCACGCAGCAGGTATCGGCGCGGGCCCCGGGGCGGGCTGGCGGGGACCCCGGCGCCCGGAACCCTGGGCCGCGCTGCGAGCGCTTCTCTCTCGGGCTTCCCCGGGGACCCGGCACCTCCGCCAGGCCTGTACCCCGGCTCTCCCAGAAAGGGGGCCCTCCACCCCCACCCCTTCAAGGGATCCGCGGGCACGCGGCGGGGAGATGCCCGGGAACCTCAAAGGCTCGCACGCCGTCTTGAGCACAGGTTGCCAGGGACCCGAAGGAACTCAGCTGCTTTAAACAGAGGGCCAGACAGACGGGGAGACACGCAGGCGGAGCCAGTGACCGGGAACCAGATCACCGCTTGAACCTTTTTTTTTTTTTAAGTGAAACGGGCACGATGCACACCTGAACTTTGTTCCGCCTGTGACAGCCCTTGGATGGCACCAGCGTGCCCAGGTCAACGTGCCCGACTGTGGTGCTCCCTGAGTCAGGCACGCAGGCAAGGAGAGTCAAGATTTGCTTTCCAGTTTGGGGTATCAAGGGGCTCCTTCTCCTTAACTTAGGACATGGTCGCAGTTAAAGACAAACCCCTCTCCACAGATGGGTCAGGGGAGCAAGGCTGTGGTCTATCCCTGACCAGAAACTCCTGGGGGGGACCTTGGATAAGTCAGGTTGTCTTGCTAGGCCTGTTTCTGCATCTGTCCAGTAAAGGAGTTGTACCCTGGAGTTTGGAATCTGCTCCGTTGGGACATGTATCTCTGGTCCTTGATCATGGCCTTTGGGAACAAACCGGGGACCTTGCCTGGTCTCTTAGAGCCCTGCAGGCGTGGACACCCCAGAGACATCTCCAAACCCTGCCTCCCATTCCTTCTCCTCTGGGACTTCCTCAGACCTTCTTGCCTGCCATAGGAACCAGCTCATCCATGAACATCTACTTCTAGAGGATTTTGGCTTTGGCTGTTTGGGAGGGCAGAAATTCCCGGAATGTTTCGGGGTGTTTCTGTTTAGCCCCTCCACTTCTTCATTTTACTAAGTCTTCGGATATGTCGTCAGATGAGGCCTCTTACCCGGATAATTGCCACGATGCACCGCAGCCTCAAGGAGGTCTCCAGGCTGAACCACTTCTAGAGGGCTGGGCTTCACCTGGTGATGTTCATATCCCCGGACCAGTGTAGAAGCTGAGGAAAAGTCTATCCATTATTTTTACTGTTTTACCTTCCAGGTAAAAGTTGTTGCTGTTGATGCAGAGCTGAGTGTCTTCTATGAGGACAGTGTGCAGTTTGACAGAGACCTTGTAGAGTTTGGGTATGTACCTAAGGTGCCTGTGTGTGTGTGTGGGGGTGGTTTTGGGGTCCACCCTAAACCCTTTTTTGGGGCCCCACTGCATGGCCTTTGTGGGATGGTTGTTCCCTGACCAGGGATCGAACCTGTGCTCCTTGCAGTGCAAGCATGGAGTCCTAACCACTGGGCTGCCAAGGAATTCCAGCTTTTTACATTTATAAACCACACTATTCTGGTTTCCTCAGATTGCGAGGAGGGCGACCTTGACACATCACTCAACATCTTTATTTTGTGCCTGGAATGCACTCTCCTGCATTCTTTCTGAATTCTGCACGTGGCTTCATATAGGTAGTAGGTATCAGTAGAGACTCACTTTGTACCAAGCACTGTGCTGCATGCTGGGATTTGATGGTGAAGCAGAGAGTCATGGTTCTTGCTCTCTCAGTTCTTCACATTTAGTGGGGAAGATTGATATCAGGCAAAGACTGATTGATTAACAAAAAACACAAAAGAATGTTTTTTTAATAAACTCAGAAAAGGCCTCTGACGGAAAGGATCTCACTTCTTTAAGTACTTATTGTAAAGAAATATGATCTAGATTTGGAAGAGTAGGTTAGAGAATGTTTCTAAGGAGGTAGTGCTTAAGCCAGGATCTGAATGAGTGGGGTTAGCCAGGTGATAGATGGTAGAGAGCTTTCCAGGCAGAAAGAATAGCATGTGCAAAGGCCCTGTGGCAAGGAGCACTGCTCATTCATGGAACTGAAGAAGGCTGAGTGGCTAGGGAGCAGAGAGGGTGGGGTGGGCCATATAAGCCATGGAATGGAGTCTGTCTTTATCTTAAAAGCTATGGTTGCCCACTGTAGGGCTGTAGGGATTGGGGGAGGGGACAGTGTGAGATGGTTGTTTTTGTTTTTTAAAAAGATCTCTCTGGGTGCAGTGGGAAAGCAGATAGGATGTGGCCAAAGTACATGTTGGGAAACCACTGAGGAGGTTTTCCAAAGATTATCTGGATGAGAAATGATATTGATTGGATGAGAGAGAGCTGGGTGGTAAAATTGGCAGGTCTTGGTACAGAATTTATTATGAGATATGAGAGTGAGGCTTCTGGCTGGCCTCCGGGGTGGATAGTAGACTGTGAAAGAGAATTGGTTTCTGGGAAAAAGATCATGATTTTAGATTTTTGTATTAGTTTGGTAGGACTTCCAGACAAAATCCCACAGACTGAGTGGTTTAAACAAGACTTTTTGAAAGATTAAGTAACACTGTGGCTGCGTTGAGTCTCTGTGGCTGCGAGAAGGCT